>NW_020950098.1:646273-646712 GCF_900497805.2 Vombatus ursinus
CATTTTCTGCATTTTCTATTGGAGTACAATGAATACAATAATAAATTTCAATGTTTTTAACAGAAGTTAGGAAATACTTAATTTTTAAAAAAGATGAGGATTAAATTCCTAATTTAATTCACTTCACTAAAAGAACACAATGTCTTAGCACCACTCAAGTATCTCCAAAATACTACTATTTTTAAATGACTAAACTAAGCATCTCTGGCCATTCTCTTTAGTAACTGATACTGTGGTATAATTGGTTTATGTGTAAAGCACATAGGAGCCAATTAGCAAAAGTATATAGATTGATTAATACAAAGAAGTCTGAATTGTACTGTCCCCTCTGCTCATCCCCTATTTTTAAAATGCACTGGATCTTTGGTGACATGGGTGTTACACAGTATTAGCAATGCCTCAGAAACTATGATCACCAAAAAGTGCATTATTTCAGGTC
>NW_020950098.1:646722-726716 GCF_900497805.2 Vombatus ursinus
AAGAAAGAAAGAAAGAAAAGAAGAAAGAAAGAAAAGAAGAAAGAAAGAAAGAGCTGTTAGAGAAGGGACTTGAGCCCAGGTTATTCCACCTGTGAGGGTGAATCACTATCCACTACTACATGGTGCCTGCCTCTCAAAAAATTGATAATGTGTTCATTTTAAATCCGTAGATTTTTCTCAGAAGTAAGACTTGAAACAATCATTTAAATGTTACAGATTTTGAATCTGATCCCTTAGGGTGACACCCTCAAAAATTCCACTGCCAGAGTTTTTAGTACAGAGAGACTTCTATTTCACAGAACACACCCCTGCCCAAAATGTATCAAGTGACAATATTTACTGAGTGCCTACCATTACTATGCAGTATGCCATGCAGATAAAAAGTAATTTTTTTACTTACAGAGTTTGTATTAATATATGTTACCTAGATTATTAGAAAGTGAAGTCAGTCTACAGGTTTTAATAGTAACATGATTTAGGAATGTGGTTACTACTTTGAAATTTCTTTATATTTCACGATACATACAAATGCATGCTCCTTCATAACGTTAGAGTTGAACCAGCATTCCTAGCTATGGAACCTTTCCAGCCATGTTTCTCTGCCTCTTTTCCGTTGCTCACTTTGCATCCAACAAAACTGAAAATTAGATTTTCTTTCCAATAGTCTAATCGGTATCCTCTCCTTGGAGCTTATAGCTTCAAAAATTAGAGTCTGCTAAAAGGGCACAAAAGAAAAAAATTACCAACCACTTGATAAAGGGATGTAACTACCACCCCGAGAGCAGCAAACAACATTCCAAGAAAATTAAACTTCACATCGTAGTAAGAATTTAGGATGACACCTAGAGTTATGGGTATCTGCAAAGAAAAAGATGTAAATATTAATTAGACAAAATCAGAGATTCAAGTTTAGTTTTTTTAATAGTCTTATGAGATTTTAAATGCATGTCTATTAATGCTCATACATAGAAAATTTAGTACCTATTTAAATAATTCAGTTTTTAAAAAAATGTCCATATTGATCATCCTACTCCTTTAGATTAAAATATGCTACCCACATTTTTTTAACATAAATTAGAAAGACAAGGCATTACTGAAAACATTTTTTTTTTAACAATGGTCAAAGGTAGGGTGGCCACTATAAGGTACAAACAGACAATTCTGCAAATTCTCAAAAGTCCAAGATGAATATTCCACTGGGTCACCATGGATTCCAAGGTCCAGGGACCCTAATGGCATGTCACCATGCAAACAGGATGCTATGAGGTCCTACACATCAAAATCACACACATTGATTCCCGTAGGGGATGTTTCTTTGCTATCGTAAAGCTCTGGGCAGCCCCTAACAGGTTCTTCCCCCAGCTAACCACTGAGCAGCTCAAACCCCTGCCACTCAGTGAGGGGGCCTGGCAAAGTGAAGACACATAAACTGACACAAGATCGAAACATGAATTTCTCAGTTCCCAAGGAAGCCAATTCTCGGGGCGCTGATAAAGGAAGTGCAGCTGGGAGAGTCACTCCAGCCACCAAAAGCTGGAGCTGGAGCTACTCACCAGAGTGAGTTGGATTTTGGCGGAGAAGGTTTTCTTGTAGAACAGGGTCTGGATGACTATGATCACAGGGGTGGTCATGGCCTTGGCCAACTGATAGGTGCCTATGGTGTTGTTTTGGAGAGAGAGGTTGGTGAAGACCACAAACCCACAGAAGCTGAGGGCCAGGAACAGCAGCTTGGAGGGCTGCAGACTTTTAGGGGCAAAAATGTTCAGTTTCTGACAGATGTACAAGCCCAGCCCAGTCACCACGAAGTGCACCAGGGTCAGACTCATGTTGGGGAAGCCGTAGTGCACATAGATCCATTTGTTAAGAAAAACAATGCAGATGGAGACCAGCAGGTTGAGCAGGAGCCCGGCAGCTATGCGCCCATTCTCCAGGACTGTGTGGACCAGAGATGCCATGATTCCCCGGCTTTGGAGAGACTGGCCCAAGGGCAACAGCTACAGTCTCCGAAGACCCCACTCTGGCCACCTCCCGCCCGCTTTTCTCCTCCTGCTGCTGCCGCTGCTGCTGCTGCCGCTGCTCTTCTTTCTTGCAGCCGCTTTCCTCACCACCCAGCAGCTCCGCGCGCTACCGGGGACAGGCAAGCACTGGTCGCGGCTCCAGCAAAGCCCCGCAGCGCACCCATACCGACGCGGCCACCCATTCAGCCGAGCCCAAGACGCTGCACGTTCGGTCTCCGGCCCGCCCTCTGCCACGTTCCTGCTCCTGCCACCACGTGACTCGGGCGCCGTCGCTTCCGCTTGCTAAGTTGCACGCCGTTCTTTCTGCCGGGACGGAAACCGGCGGTGGCGTGGCCGCCGTGTCCCGGGAGGGAGCGCGGCCCCGGTTCGCCCTGCTCACGAACCACCGACCTGGGAGCTAACAGCTCTCTGGTTTTATTTACTGCGGAGGTTCTTGTTTTTTTGTTTTTTTTTAACCCCCAGTTAATAGTATTTTATTTTTGCCACTTACATGTAGTTTCCAGCATTCATTTTTGTAAAATTTTGAATTCCAAATTTTTCTCCCTCCCTCCCTTCACCCCTCCCCAAGACAGCAAGCAGTCTTGATATAGGTTATACATGTACAATCATGTTAAACATTTCCACATGAGGCATGTTGTGAAAGAAGAATCAGAACAAATGGGAAAAACCACAAGAAAGAAAAAAAAATCGAAAATAGTCTGCTTTGATCTGTATTGAGACTCCATAGTTCTTTCTCTGAATGTGGATAGAATTTTTCCATCACGATCCTTTTGGAATTGTCTCTGAACATTGTATTTTACAGCGGAAGTTCTTCACTAAGTTCTTTGATAACTGCGTTTCAAGATAATTGGGTTCCCTTGTAATAATCACCCATGCGTTTTATTTAGGAATTAAAAACCATTCTTCAGAAAGGGTCCATAGGCTTTACCAGACTACAGGGGGCTATGACATAAAAGAAGTCAAGACAGAACAAGCACTTATTAGGCACCTGCTATGGTGCCTAAGACTGTGCTGCCAAACTTTATGTTCCAGCTTTCAAAGGTCAATCCATTAACCAAACAAGCATTTATTAAGCACTTACTACATGACACTGTGCCAGGTCCTGGGATACAAATACAAACATCAAAGCTGTCCCTGCCCTCAAGGAGCTTATATTCTAAGGTGGTTCAGGACAACATGCGCATAGATAGATAGATAGATAGATACATACATACATACATACCGACATACATACATACATACATACATAAGCATGTGCAGAACAGATACAAGTTAGCCTTGGCAGGCAGAAAGGCACAAGCAATGAGGGAATCAGGAAGGGCTTCAAGCAGAAGTTGGTTCTCCACCATCTTGAGTGAAACCAGGGATTCCAAGAGACTAAAGGAAGCAGTGCGTTCCAGGCATGGGAGTTAGCCTGTGAAAATTGGGGAGATGCAATGTCATGTGAAGAACGGCAAGAAAGCTAGTTTGTACAATAAGGCAAAAAAGGCAGGATGGAGCCAGGTGGGAACAAGCAGCAAATGCCAAATAGAGGGGCTTATATTTGATCCCAGAGGTAATAGGGAGCCACTGGAGTTGTGGAGTTTATTATTATGGGAGATACCATAGTCGGATGTGCACCTTAGGAATATCCCTTTGGCAATTGTGTGGAGGATAGACTAACGTGTATCGGATTGGAGACCGTATATGATTTGTGTTTCATCATCTGCCTCCAATCTCCGGAAGCGGAGTCTGAGGTGATCCAGGGTCAGACCCAGTGAGCCGCAGAGACACAGGGCTGGGCAAAGGGGACACGCAGCAGAGAGTCCCTGCTCTCAAGGAGCAGGTCTAAGAGCCTGGTAGAACAATGTGTTCAATGAGGGCGATGTCAAGGGAGAGCCCCAGATGGGTTTAGAGCTGGACTGGCTAGGTACACTCTCATTTTACAGATAAGGACACTGAAACCCAAAGATGGGAAGGGATTTCTTGGAGGCATTATGTAGCAGAGTAAGAATTTGACTCATTTCCTCTGCCTCTGAATACAACACATTTTCCACTACCTCACACAAGTGCTTTCTTGCCAGGGGAAAGGAAAAATTGGAATAAAGGAGCTAGGAGGAATGGAAGAGACTATCTAGTTATTTTCCAGATGAGGAAACTGAGACCAAGAGAGGGAAATGGCTTGCCCAATATGGCCCAGCTAGTAATCTTAGTCTACCTCACCCATGATCTCCTCACAGGGGCAATTCAGGGCTCTTTAAACCATTCTGCCTCAGACAGACATAAAACATGAAAATTCATTCTCAGTCTTGTATGTAAGCCTTTTCATCACGTATTTGCAATTGTCCAACCTTAATTCTGTGTGTTTTACACGCCTGTCCAGAATGTTGTATGGTGGATTCAGCACTTGTTGAATGGAATGGAATTTCTGCCTTTTCCATTCGGTTTGGGAGGGATGCTAGACAACATAACCTCTAACTCATTCTTTTCAATATTTCCAGATTGATTAATTAATCTTCTCCCATTAATCTGCCGTGTGAGCCAAAGTCTTCTACCAGTAAGGCCTTCTTCCTCTTAAAATTCCAGACTTATTTTTTTATTTAAATTATTTATTTTTAATTTTCAACATTCACTTTCATAAGATTTTGAGTTTTAAATTTTCTCCCCCTCTCTTCCCTTCCCCCTCCCCAAGATGGCATGCAATCTGATATAGGTTCTACATATACATTCATATTAAACATATTTTCAAATTAGTCATGTTGTAAAGAATAATTAGAACCAATGGGAGGAAACATGAGAAAGAAGAAACAAAACAACAACAACAACAAAAGAGCAAATAGTATCCTTCCATCTGCATTCAGACTCCAAAGTTCTTTCTCTGGATGTGGATAGCATTTTCTATCATGAGTCTTTTGGAATTGTCTTGAATCATTGTATTGCTGAGAAGAGCTAAGTCTATCTCAGTTGATCATCACAGAATGTGGCTGTTACTATGCATAATGTTCTCCTGGTTCTGCTCACTTCGCTCAGTATCAGGTGATATAAGTCTTTCTAAGTTTTTCTGAAGTCCCCTTGCTCACCATTTCTTACAGCACAATAGTTTTCCATTACATTCATATACCACAACTTGTTCAGCTATTCCCCAATTGATGGGCATCCCCCAATTGATGGGCATCCCCTCAATTTCCAATTCTTTGCCACCACAAAAAAAGCTGCTATAAATATTTTTGTACATGTGGGTCCTTTTCCCATTTTTATGATCTCTTTGAGATACAGACCTAAAACTGGTATTGCTGGGTCAAAGGGTATGCACATTTTTATAGCCCTTTGGGCATTGTTCCAAATTGCTCTCCAGAATGGTTGGATCAGTTCACAACTCCACCAACAATGCATTAGTGTTCCAATTTTCCCACATCTTCTCCAACATTTATCATTTTCCTGTTTTGTCATGTTAGCCAATCTGATAGGTTTGATGTGGTACCTCAGAGTTGTTATGATTTGCCCTTCTCTAATCAATAATGATTTAGAGCATTTTTACATGACTATAGATAGCTTTAATTTCTTCATCTGAAAACTGCCTGTTCATATCCTTTGACCATTTACCAGTTAGGAATGACTTGTATTCTTATAAATTTGACTCAGTTCTCCACACATTTTAGAAATGAGGTCTTTATAGAGACACTGGCTATAAAAATTGTTTCCCAGCTTCCCCTCTAATCTTGGTTGCATTGGCTTTATGCAAAAACTTCTCAATTTAATGTAATCAAAATCATCCATTTTGCATTTCATAATGTTCTCTATCTCTTGTTTGGTCATAAATTCTTCCCTTCTCCATAAATCTGACAGGTAAACTATTCGTTGCTCTCCTAGTTTGCTTATGGTATCAACAAATGCCAGGCTTATTACTGCCTCCAAAACTGCTCCTGGATCTAGAATGTCCTTCCCTATTTCATCTATCGGTCCAAATCTTCTCCTCCTCCAAGGTCCAGCACAAGTATTATCTTCTCCAGGGATCCTTCTGCAACTGCCTCAGCCAGGAGTGTGCTGGTAAATGCTGAATAACCATCTCACTGGAAAGAAAAGAACACATGTGCAACACATTTAAAAGTTTAAACTGCATTAGCATTTTCTCTGTCACTTTCTTAAGCATAGGCAATTAATAAAACAATAAACTGAGCCCTGATCTGTAGCATTTGCCAATTTCTGAAGTGTAAATACCCTGAAAACTTTGCAACCCGTATCAGCTCACATATGATATCCTGTCTTCTGAACTCCTATAACCTTTCCTGCCTATGTTACTCACTTGGCACTCAGTCATATACTGATTTGTATTGGTATTTAGCAGTTTCATGTCTGTATTTCCTTTCACCCCACATAGAAAATTTTTCATAGCTTAGAAGCTAAAGAGCTAGAAAGAACCTCCAGGATCATCTATCCAGCCCAATCCCATTATTTTCTTTTTTCTTTTAAATAGTATTTTATTTTTTTCCAGTTACATGTCAGGACAATTTTTAACATTTATTTTTATATAAAATTTTGAGTTTCAAATTTTCTCCCTTTCTTCCTCTCCTCCCCACCCCAAGATGATATGCAATTTGATATAGGTTATATATGTGTGATCAAGTAAAACATATTTCCATATTAGTCATGTTGTGAAACAAGAAATAGAACAAAAGGGAAAAAACATGAAAAAAAACTAAAGTGAAAAATAGTATGCTTTGATCTGCATTCAGACTCCATCAGTTCTTTTTCTGGATGTGGATAGCATTTTCCATCTTGAGTCTTGGACTTGTCTTGGATCACTGTATTGCTGAGAAGAGCTAAGTTAATCATAGTTGATCATCACACAATGTTGCTGTTACTATGTACGCTGTTCTGGTTCTGCTCATTTCACTTTGCATCAGTGCATGTAATCTTTTGCAGGTTCTTCTGAAACACACCTGCTTCTCATTTCTTATAGCACAATAGTTACATTCATATACCACAACTTGTTTGGCCATTCACCGATTGATGGGCATCTCAATTGCCACCACAAAATTAGCTGCTATAAATCTTTTTGTACATGGAGGCCCTTTTCACTTTTTAATGCTCTCTTTGGGATATAGACCTAGTAGTCAACCCCATCATTTTAAAGATTACAAAATTGTAAGTACCTGAAAGTCAAAGACTTGCATATCATAGAACTCATACAAAAAAAAAAAAAGAATCCCTGCTAATAACCAGCAAGTGGTCATCCAATTCTTACTCTAAGATCTCTGAGGAAGCGAGACCCACCACCTCAAGGCAGTCCGTGCTATTTTTGAATGGCTCTAATTGTTTGAAAGTCTACCCGACCTCAAGCCTAAATCTGTCATTTTGAAATGTCCATCCACTGTTCCTGGTTTTGTCCTCTGAGACCAAACAGAACAAGCCTAATTTCTCTTCCAAATGCCAACTCTTCAAATATTTGAAGACATCTATCATATCCTCCCTAAATTTTCTTTTTTTCCTAAGGGCTAAACAGTCCCTTTCGAATAAGCATCTTTTTTTATTTAAAGAAGAATCTTAAAATATTTTTATTGATAGACATATATTGTTCTTATTTGACCTTAATTTCCAAATATATTCTATTCCTATCCAGAGAGTTGTTGTTTGTCTTTCATTCTTAAAGAGGACCAATAACATCATGAAAGTGACTTCTTAACTTTCGAGTGAATTGGATTTAAGTGAGGCAGAACTGTGCAAAGTCATCAGCCTCATTCTCTCCTCCAGTCATTGGAGTCCAGAGTCCAGTGGCAAGACATAAGTCAATATGATTGGCGATGGTCCCACCCACAGAGTAAATGTTGTAACAAAAAATAAAAGAAAAATTCAGCAAAACTAACCAACAAATAAACAATGTCTGACACTATCACCCATCATTCCCCACCTCTGCAAAGAGGGGAGGTAGCATATTTTTTGTATTGACTCTCTCAGCATACAACACAGTCCTACAGATACAGACTTTGAATCTTTTGACTAATTCCTACTTTGATGTTTCATCATGGCATGGAGGTAAGTGAATTCTGAAAGATGTGTCTAGTTGCACCAAACAGGAAGTAAGATGATGGACTCTATGGTCTGTCATTCAAAGACTGGCCTAGATAAAGTTAGAGATCATTGCAAAAGCAACCTTCAAAGGCAGTCTTAAGGACTGGTAGATGGATTAGGATCTGAATTGGGGGAATACTGACATCAGTGAAATCACAAACCCTTGAAATAATGAAGTACTGTTGAATGAATGAGTGAGAAAACAGTACAAGAAGTATATAAAACTGAACAAAAGTGACTCTAACTTAAAACAGGTTGTGTTGTGCTCCAGAAGTTTCTAAAATATGTCTTAGAAGAGAGTTGTATAGGACCTAGAAATCATCCCTTAAATGTATTTGTAATTCTGTTGATTGGAACTTGGGATTCATTTTCTCATTGAAACAAATATAAATTTTGATTGTCCACAAAAGCCTGTTTAGCTTTTAACATAACTGAAATTGAAATACTAGTCCTGAGCCTTAAGCCCTCCTGCACCCTGAATCTTTGAGTCCTAAATCCCACTGAGCTCTGAAGAGAGATATCTGAAGATATCTAGAGAGTGCCACAAAGTTTGCAAAGCATTTTACAGACATTATCCAATTTGATTCTTTTAATAGCCTGTAAGTCTGTACAGAAACTCAGTGTGTACCTGTGTACTGTGAGGTAATACAGGTATTCATCCACATTGTACAGATGAAGAAACTGAGACTCAGAAAAGTTACATGACTTGCTTATGGTAACACAGCCTGTAAGTGACAAAGTTGGTATTTTAACCAAGGATCTTTGACTCCAAATCTAGCACCCTTTACTATGCTGGTGCTTTTGATTATTATTGTCTATCAATAGCAGTTGGGTGGTGAGGACCTGGAGTCAGGAAGACCTGAATTCAAATCCGGCCTCAGACACTTACTAGCTGTGTGACCCTGGGCAAGTCACTTAACCTCTACTTGCCTATTTCCTCATCTGTAAAAAGGAGTTAATAATAGCACCCACCTCCCAATATTGTTGGGAGGATGAAATGTGTTCATAATTGTAAAGCATTTAGCACAGTGCCCGGCACATGGTAAGCACTATATAAATGTTAGCTATGATTATTATTAAATCAAGCCCAAGCTCATCCTAGCAGTCCAGGACTTCTTAAATTCAAATAAACTCAAACTCAACACAAGCAACATTGGTTATGCTTCTTTTAAATGCCAGGTACTTTGCCAGATGCTGATTCTATTTTCCTTCATCAATTGGATTCTCACATTGGTCTCCAAAACACATTCTTCCGCTCCATCTAACCACCACCATCACTGCCCCTTGACTACATCATGCTCACAGTTCTCCCCTATATGGCTTGTCTCCTTCCCCGTCTTTCCCTGTTGTGGCACTGGTTTCCCCTTTCCCCGAACTCTTTTGTCTTTATTTAACTAAGTAGAAAATGTGAAAACTCCCACCCAAATCCATAAGTAGACATCTCTCTCTGCTAAGGTCTGACTCCCCCACGGACCTATAGGATCCCCAAAATTACCGGAGGGGTTAAGACTCCCCTGCAAAGAAAAAGGACTTGGCGTTGCTAGAGAATAAATCCCCTTCCCAGAACCTGTACAGTCAACCTAACAGCCACGCCTAGTGAAGGGTGGGGGCCCATTTTCTCATGATCCTGGCCAAATGACACATTCTTGGTTCTGGAACTCATTTGATCTAAGATTTCTTTATTGCTTCTCTATGGCCGCTTCTCTGTGGTCAACTCCCAGCTTGGCTGAAAAACATCATCCCATTTAGTCACTGCCTCCATGCACTGCACTGTTTGGGCCGCATGATTTCCCAGAGCCCTGAGAGGTCACACATCTCAGCCTATATAGCTCTGTTCATCCCTTGCCAACCCACCACTCTTTCCCCAGCCCTGGATAATTCCCACAATCTATTTTCCTCAGCTCCTACTTATGTGCTGATGCACAGATCTGGATGAAGTTTCCGTTACAAATTTAAGCTATTAATCCGCCACGAGTGTCTCATGTAGTAGGGAATCCTTCTACTTCTTCCTAATGGATTCCCTCTCTCACTTTCCATAGAAGCTTTTTCGACCCTTCTGTCTTCAAGTTTCCTACACCACCTCCTCCTTTGAGGACCTCACCTCCTCCTACTTTACAGAGACAATTGAGGCAATCGCTGTGAGTTCCCTCTTCCCCTCGAGACCTCTCGAGAGACAGTCATCTCTCACTGCAGCTTCCTTTCCTCCAGTCTCTGATTAAGGGGGTCTTTCTTTTTGACCTTCTACATATGTTCCCGACCACCCCCTCCTGCCTTCTCCAGCAGATTGTTTCCTTACTCTTTTGCTCCAATATTCAATCTCTTCCTATTTACTGATTCCTTCTCTACTGCCTTCAAACACATCTTTCTGAAAAACCTTCACTGCTCCCCACTCTCTCTCTCCTCCCTTTCTCAGCCAAACTCCTAGAAAGAAGGGTTGATACTCATTGCTTCCATGGCTTATCTTCTCTTTAACCTTTTGCAATCTGGCTTCTATCCTCTACTCAATTGAAAATTTCTAGGGTTATCAGTGGCTCTATTAATTGCCAAGTCTGCTTCTTTTTTTTCCCCAGTCCCTATCTCTACTGATCTGTTTCATTTGACAGTTTGACTACCCTTTCCCCTTGGATATGTGTGTGTGTTTTGTTTTATTTTTTGACACCATTCTCCCCAGGTCTCTTTTGCTGGCCCATTGCCTGCATTTTACCCTGGAACTATGGGTGTTCCCCAAGGTTGTGCCCAGCTCTCTTCTACGTATTCTGTGACCTCATCAACTAAGATGGTGGATTTATCATCTCTATGTGGAGTACAGTGCTGACTTTATTTAGTTGGATTTCTTAGCTGGCTTTCTGAAAATTGGTTTCAACTTCCACTGATCCTAATCAACCATTATCTTTCCTCACAAGATTTACAAGTGAGTTTATATGTTGGTTTAGTGTTCCCTTTGGTTCTTATCTTCTGTTTAGGAAGTAAGTTGGATGTTTTCCAACTAAAGGCGCTTTTTAGCTTCATTTGGTTTCCTGGTTATGGTAATTGATTTACATTTGTTGCACTTGCACATAAAACTATTTTAATCAGTGCTGCCATTTTTGCTATAAGCCATTTAAAAAAAATCATTTACTTCTTTTAATAGTTCAGGATTGAGTGATTATTTCAATAGCAGGCCTTATCTTTTTCTCATAATCTTTGATTGGCTTCACTTAAGGTACCCATGCACAAGAAAGCAGTGAGTGAGTGTTGTCCAGGGTTTGATTGTAGAACCTTTCCCTTCACAGAACCAGTCCAGTGACCCACCAAGTAACAACTCCCAAAGACTTAAGCAATATTGCTCCCACAGGACTCCAGAACTGTTGTATTGTTTTCCACTTGTGAGTCTGTCATGGAAAACCATTCAAGCCCTGGAAAATTATTGTCTGTAATCCACCTCCCCTCTTCCCTTTCCATTGTTACTTATGTATACAATCTCGGTCTTCACTTCAGCAAGGTCTGATCAGGAGAATTCCTGATTTGCAAATCTGCTCCTTATAATAAAACTAATTAATTTAATGGCTACCTGATTACCGGTACTTCGTCTCTGGCCTACTGTTTCATCATTCTCAAGTTAGAAACCGACTCAGGAAAATCCTGTTAACAGATTCTTTGGAGAGTTTCGTCAAATTCTTTATAGGATTTCTCCAACTCTTTAACCAATGTTGATGAATAAGATACAATTACTTTCACAGTGGCCTATCTGAAAATGCTTGTAGTAGGAAACACCCAAACATCCTTTGAAATATTTATTGCCTTTCGAGCATATGACAAAATCAATCTTTGTCAACACCTTTGTTTGGCTCTCCAAGGAATAGGAAGCCATCCTTCCATTTAGCCACAACTTCCTTTCTTTTGGTTTTATTTACAGTGAAGAAATCCTGATTGATATAATTTAGCTCCTCTAGCAGGACACTGGTAATTGGTGACACATAAGGAACAAACATCCAAGCTGGGAGATCGTCTAACCCATGGGCTTCTTAGCGTTTACTGTCTCCTTTTCTTATAGTCTCCACACTGTTACTGAAGAAGTAAAGAGGAGTGAACAACATTTTGCATTTTTTGTTTTATGGGTTGCCATGGCCAATTTTTTTTTTTTTTAAACCAAGTGACCTATTAGCCATGAGCCTTTGAGTACTTGTCCAGGCTGGTCCTTGGAAGCAGCCTCAGCCTGTTGGCAGGGCAAGACTTGATCTACCATGATAGAACATGGCAGGGCTTCCTCTCCCGGAATAGCTTTCCAGCTTTAGGTCTGATCCTAAAGCATATTTAGGATAAGAAACTGAGGCAAACAGGGTTAAGTGAATTGCTGGGATCATACAGCTAGTAAGTGTCTGAAGTCAAATTTGAAATCAGGAAGGTGAGTCTTTCTGACTCCAGGCCTGGCACTCAGTTGGCCCTCATTTTCACTGGAGGAATCTGAAGAAAAAATTTTAAACTCAGATACTTTATTAATAAACATGAATTAAGAAATACTATTCTATAATAACTTGCAAAAGACTCTTGCCATAACTTTTATTAAAAGTACAAAAAAAATGTTAAATTTTACAACATCTTTTCCTAAAAATAACAATAACAACAACAACCACAACAAAAACCACAGATGTGCATATTTAGTGAAATCTACATTATGGAGCCATTAGGAAATTAAAGGAATTATACAAAATAGAAAATTACGATTGACTCTCATATCCCAATGGATCGAGTCCCTGATCTAAAAGCATTAATGATGATTCTCTCAGCTTCTGTAACAACTTCCTTAGTTCTTCCTTAGAAAACACCTGATGAGAAACAGACATAAATTAGAAAATTGACCTTAAAAAAAAAAAAATCCCACCACAAATCACAAACTCAAAGTTAACTAATGAAATCTAACTGGCATATATTTTCATGGATTTAAACTTTAAAGGGAAAAAAAAAGCTATTTTTGAGTTTTTATTTTGCATGATTCAAAATAGTTCTTTCTATAAACATCTAACCAGAGCACTGCTTCAACAGAGATTCTAAATTTGGGGAAAACATCCCCAGTTCCAAAGCTAGAACAATATTTTGTTAAGATCCACAAGTTCATTACGAACAGAAATTTTTTTTTAAAGGAACTTGTTTTTAACAATCACAAAGTGATATGACATTTTATATGAGCTCCTGATAAAGTGGAAAAATATTCAATGACCTTGTTCAGGTTTCCCTTCTCGACTGTCTTCTCTCCAACTCACCGCGTAAAGCTTGTGGCGATCTGAAGAAACCATATCAGCAAGCTGTAGGCACTCCTGGTACTGGCCTGTGCTGTGTAAAATTGTGTGGAGCAGGAAGCACATCATTGGCAGGCAAAGCCTTCTCAGCAAAACCATCTGATGGGCTCTTTCGTGGTCTTCTTCAGCATCCTCCACCCACAAAACGAAAGCAGAGATCAGCCTAAAGACTGGGCACTACTCAGGGGCTTAGTGTGCTCCATTAGAGAAATGGATGGGCAGGGCTCAGCCTGGGGCCCTGCCTCTGCCATACTGGGTGACCTCAGGCAAACCACCTAGTTTGTGGACAGCTCCATCTCCTCATCTGTAAAATGAGTCAGGTCTGATTTCCAAAGTTTCTTCCAGGTCTATGATGTGTTAGAAAAACCCAATGGTTTCCAAAAGTTGCACCACCTCTCATATTTAAAGAGGCTTCTGACAATGAAACTGGGGAGGCTTCAAACCTGATCATCTTTGACACCACTGTCCAGTAGCCAAGTCCTGCACTTGCCTAAATTCTAGCCCAGCTTCCCATCCCCGATTCCACCATCTACCACCTACTAGTCGAGATCATTATAAACTGGTCTTCCTGGCTTCAGTCCCTTCATCTTCTGCTTCACCCTATATACTGCTGTTACTATCCCTAAAGTACTGCTTTGATCATGTCACCCCTTGGCTCAGAAAACATAAAATAGCTCGCTATTCCTTCTGAATATGATTAATAGGAATTCAACTCTTCAGAGACACAGTCCATACTCTGGTCTGAAAATCATGACCCTTCACAATCTGATTCTGTCCTTCTTTCCAGCCTTATCTCCTATGGCCTTCTCTCACAGAGCCTGTGCGTGGGCCACCCACACTGGACTACCTGATGCTCTGAGCATCTTCTCAATTCTGTCTGTCCTCTGTGCCATAAAAAGGAATGCCCTCCTCACCTTCCACCTTGCTAAGATGAAGCTCGGTGTTATGTCTTGATGAAGAAATCTGCCTTCTGTCTTTCTGTAGTGTGCATGGGGAGGAATCTTGGAGTTGCTGTTGGAGGTGGTTGCTGTTTAATACTAGGATGGGTTCAGTGCTCAGGGCAGTGAAGAGGAAAGTGGGAAGAGACATCACCAGACAACAAAAAATAAAGACAACAAACCCTAAAAAAAAGAAAAAAGTCCTTCTCTTCCATGCTTTCCTTGATCCTTTGAACTACCAAAGTACCTTGTAATCACTCTAATGCCCATGAGGTGAGGGACTGCATCTTCACCTTTGCATCCCTCACAGGACTAACCTCTGAGCACAAAGTGGGAGGCCAATTTCCTGGACAGGGTCAAGCTCCATACATGCTGTGAGGAAAAGTCTTCTAGGCTTGTGGCCCCCATTTCTTTGCCTGCCTCATCTCCACCTCTTCCAATGTAGATAGATTCCCACTCCCATCACTCTATTGAAACTTCTCTCCTCACCATTACCAATGAGCTCTCAACTGCTCAAGCCAATGTTCCCCCGCCCCCAGTCTTTCTCCTCCTTGACTTTTTTGTAGCTTCCAAAACTGCCACCCACTCCTTCCTCCTGACATTCTTGTCTCTCTCCACTTGCGTGAGTTTTTTTCTGGTTCTCCTACCTGTCTGACTGCTCTTCCTCAGCCTTCTCTGCTGGATTTTCAACCAAGTCCTACCCATTAAGCATGGGTGTCCCTCAAAGTCCTGTCATGGGCCCCCTTCCTCTTTACTCTTTGTCAATGACTTCAGCCAGCCACAGCTTCCTTTATTGTCTCTAGGCAGACGACTCAAACTCTTCTCTCCAGTCGGCATCTCCAACTGCCCACAAGCCTCTATCTGTTCCACTTGCGTGTCCTTCTGGAAACTCAGACTCAACATGCCCAAGATGGAACTCAATCACCTTCCCCCCAAATCTGATCCTTCTTTCCCACTTCCCTATTGCTGTGATAGCATTAGCATCCATCAGAGCACCCAGGCTCAAAACTCTGGAATCAACTTTCACTATTTCCTCTCCCTTGCATTCAGGCAATTGGCAAGTCCTGTTGCTTTTACTCTCCAACATTCTGTGCGTGCACCACCTTTTCTTCACTCATATAGCCATGAGCCTAATTCAGGTCTTTCCCTTGACAACTGTAATAACTTAACTGGTTTCCCTTCATCTGGTCCATTCTTTAAATTAGAGTTTTAAAAATAAATTTCTTACTGTACATGTCACTGTCTTGTTCAAAAACCCTGAGTAGGTCTTAATAGCTCATAACATAAAGTATAAATTCCTTGTACTTGGCATTTAAGGTTCCTGATAATCTGAGTTCAACCTACTTTCCCAGCCTTATTTCTTTCCACATACTCTACACGCCAGAGACTACTGGCTCTTACCTGAACTCAACCTGCTATATTCTGCCTGTTTCTATTTGTGCTGGGTATGCCCTGGGCCTCGGATATGCTGCTTCTCTCTTTATTGTTTATCAAACAGTAAAGGTGCCATCCTTTCCACAAAACCTTCTCTGACAGTTGAAAATGTCCTCTTTCCTCAAATTTTCCTGTAGCACTGTTAGAATCTCTCCTTTACCTCACTATATTTTCTTTTTCTTATTTGTGTGTATATTTTATCACTCCAATAAAACTTAAGCTTCATGAAGCAAGGATTATGGCATTCTCCATCTTTCTAACACATAGGAATCAGGAATATCAAAGGACGCTGTATATAGTAGATGCTTGGTAAATACAGGCTGGACTGAACTGAGTGGCTCCCATGACTCCCATTCAGTTCCCTGGGATGACCAAAGCCCTTTGGAAAAGCCTGTCTCTGTATGCACTGAATTAATGCTTAGGTCTAAATGCTGCTTATGATTCTGGACAGAAGTCATCTTTTGTTCAGTTTCCCGAATAAGCACACACAATAAGTCTTAAAGGACAGTTTACATGATAGTTTGTACTTCACAGAACCTTGGAGACAGAGGAAGCTCAGAGGTCATCTGACTGAATTCCCTGAAGCATGAGGTCTTCTATGACACCAGCAGCGAGCAATCACTGGGCCTTTCCTTGAGCATCTCCCCTGGTTCTTACTACCTCAGGAGAAGCTACCTGCCCTACCTTGGGAGAGCTTTAATAAGGGAACTCCTCTTGACATTAAGTCAAAAACCTGTCTCTGTTAACTGATACTCATTAGCGCTTTTTCATAGGATCATAAAATTTTAGAGTTGGAAGGGATGTTAGAGATCACTTTATAGATGAAAGAAATGAGACCCAGAAAGGGGAAATGTATCGTGTGCACAAAGATCCTTCCTGGCTGAGAACAGAGCTCAGACTCTTCAAGTAATACTATGATGGACTCAAAGAAACTCAGACGTGGAAGGCTCTGCACACAAGGTAACTAGTCTGACCTCCTTCCCAGGGCAGGACGATTGCCTACCAGCTCACTGACAAGGTCATCTGGCCTCTGCTTGGCCACTTCCAGGGATGGGGTGCTAACCACGTATATTAAGGCACGTGCCAGAGTCTTTTCTCCGACTGAACCCAAAATCTGTCCTTCTGTAAGTCTGCTATTTTTTTCTGTAGAGATAAGAGCCCTAATCCTGTCAGTTAACTAGTTCCTATTTTCAGTTTAAGGTCAAACAATGGGATTTATGCATTTGAGAATAAATAGGTTGTGAAAGATCCTGTCAAGAGATGGAAATATTTGTAGTTTTATTTATGGACAATCTAAACAACTTACCTCTCTGACATCTACCATCCACCCTCCATCAACAAATAGTAAGACATTGTACATTTTCTCTTTTACTTCAGCAGTTAGGGCATCCAAATGACCTTTCCATATGCCATAGTCCATCTGCAGAAGAAACATAGTGTACGCTTAAAATCAAGGCATGAAATATTTCTAGAGTGCTGAGCAAGATGTGGTTTGGGAGACAATAATTCTAAAAAGCATATAACTCAGCTGTTGACTATGGTAACAGTCAATACCAACAACTTGCAGATTAAGTAAATTCTTTTTTTTTTTTTTTTTTGGTGAGGCAATTGGGGGTTAAGTGACTTGCACAGGGTCACACAGCTAGGAAATATTACATGTCTGAGGCCAGATTTGAACTCAGGTCCTCCTGACTCCAGGGCTGGTGCTCTATCCATGCGTCACCTAACAGCCCCCAATAAATTCTTCAAATTCCAACTTTATTAATGAATACTGACTACCTATTGAAGAATTTTTTTCCATTCTGTTTAATTATTGGGAAAAATGTTAAACAGATGGCAGGACAATTAACAAAAAGATCAAAGTACTTCTATTAACCTGTTCCAATGAATGCACACCTGTCAAAAATATAACCTTTTAAAAAAAGTATGTAGTTAAATTTAATCAAAAAATTACATTTCATTAAAAACACACACACACATGCGCACACGCACCCACATGCAAGATTTAACTTACTTCATATTTCTTTTCTTTGTGCTCATAAGCTACTTTCTCTGTGAAGGAAGCTTGAGGTATCAAAGTAGGTTTATGTGGAGCTGAATTGATATGCTTGAACCACTCATTAAAGGTTTCATGAGCTTCCTAAAAGTCAAGAAAAGGCTTTCAGAAACTTTTATTGTCATTGGTTTTGAGGATTAGCAATTTTGGCACATTACTGCAGGGCCAAGTTAAAAAATGGCTTAGTATTTTGTATTAGCAAGGAACTGCTTTGACAAACGGATTGGCAATGATTATCAATCATCAAAAATATTTACATAGTGTTTTCTGGGTGCTATTATTTTTCGAGGCATACCGAACACTGAAAACCTGAAATCTACTGCTGCTCAATTTATCTGGCCAAAAACACAAACATCAAGTTAGAGTAATACAAAAATCACATGGTGCTCTTAACACTCTCAGCTCCTTTTTTTTTTAATTGGCTAGGCAGTGGGGTTAAGTGACTTGCCCAGGGTCACACAGCCAGTAATCGTTATATGTCTGAGGTCATATTTGAACTCAGGGCCTCCTAAATCCAGGGCTGGTGTTCTATCCACTGCGTCACCTAGCTGCCCCTCTCAGCTCCTTTTTAACCCAAGTATGGGACTTAGTTTCTATTTCAGAGAAATGAACCTTAAGTAAAGACTAGAATGATTTCTTGGTTGTCATTAGGTCCTTTGTATCTTTTATACGTTCGTTACATTCTATGCTATATAAATTATTTGTGTCCAACTAGATTATAACTCCATGAGAATGAGGACTGTGCTTCATTTAATCTTTCAGTCTCCCAAAACCTGGAGCACAGTGCTCTGCACACAGTAGTCACTTAATAAATGTTTTCTGAGTTGTACTGGATATCAAGTTCTGACTTTTCACCACATCATCTAAGACGGCATTATGTTGATTAGGTCACGGTCATGGGGTCAATCCCTAGGTGGGCCGGATCCATGGTTAAAGGCTGCACCCCTAATTCTAGTTACAAAAACACTGGGTTGGTCATAAGGGAAACTAGTCAAGAAAACATCATTCGAGAGTCATTACATTCAGTCCTGGAAAATTTCTGAGAGTGAGCCAGTAGTGTCATGCCTATGAAGGACATTTGTGTTTTTTTTTTTCCCCCTTCAAATTCTTACCAAATACGCTCTGATGCATAAGTATTCTCTGATAGCATTGTCATCTTCAGCTGGGAGCGGACTTTCCATCCCTTGTTCTTCCCACTGATTGTAAATTTCTGCTATTGAATCCTGGGGAATTTTCACAAACACTTCTTTGGCAGCTTCGTGTTTTTTAGATGCTATGTATATAGAACAAAGGTGCAGGGCATTTTAATATTTAGCCAGTCTTTTTAGCACAAAAGTTTATTAATAAATTAAGGCTGCAAGAATCAGTTTATTAGTAGGCAATTTTTTTCTGATGGGAAAAATGAAATGTGCTTTTCTTTTAGGTCCCAGAAAATGTATATTCAAGTCCCTGGTCAACTGTTAATAAAAGTTTTGTTTTGTTTTCTTTTTTTTCCCCCAAACATGACTGTCACTTCCCAATAGTACTCTTGCCCCCACACAATGCACTCTTGTAATGAATAAGCAGTCAAGTAAAAAATCACAATTGTCATGTCTGACAACGAATGTCTTGTTCTTCAACTACTGCTGACTACCTCCTAATGAGAGGGGGGGAGGCTACTGACTAGCTGAAATCACTGCTGATGACTTCTATTTTTCTTAAGAGATGAAGTATTAAACCTGCTCAAGTGATTAGGTGTAGTTAACATTACACAACGAGCAACAGATCTGCCTGGTGGCCTGCATAGAAAATCCTAAGTTTTTAAAAGCAATTATAAGTAAGCACTGATGGGAACAATCAACTAGTGTTTTCAAAAGCAGTTCATGGAAGTCTAATAATTTTCAGATTGCACTCAACATAAAATTAGAAATTATTAAGGAAATACTTTGAGAGCTGTTGGTTTAGATGCAGGCTTAGTATACAGAGATAGACTTAATTCTCTTTTTAGCTCAGGAAACATTATCTGGAAAAGAAGCTTAGAGATAAATGATCCATCAATATGAAGTACAAAAAACAACAAGAAAATATAGTGTACCCAAGAACTTTCTCATGATAGCATTGCCTTGCTTCAGTGCCTCGGCCCTCTGTGCAGGATCAAATACCAACCAGTCAATCACATCAATCTTTAAGCGGTCTTCCTTAAAAAGAAAGAAAAAGGCAGCGATTCAGTCTAAAGTTCAAGTTCTTCTCAAAAAGGTAATGTATTTCACGTTTTGGGTCAGGCACTCTAAGCATATTTTAAAAGTCTGGAAGATTCAGGTTGTATTTTTTTCATGTCCTCAATGATTGCCCCACAGACTCTAAAAGCTGGCCAGCTTCCCATCTTCCTTCTAGATTCGACAGCTCTCCACTAAACTGGAAATCTGGAAACAAAGATTCTCTTTACAATTCTGCCACCTGGTATCTATGTGGCCCCTCCTTTCTAAATCAGTTTGGTGGTGCTACCATGGCCTTGGTTGTTTTCTAAATATGAGAATGCTGCCTCCTAGTTTCATTATAAAATAAAGGAACAATTGTAAAGAATAAGAATTAATTCTTTTTTAGTGATTGTAGCCACCTGGGGAAGAGGGATCACCAGAATTTAAGAATTAATCCATCAGGACAAAGCTGCACATCTTTAAGACAAGCTTTGTGGCACCCCTGCTATTTCCATGGCCAAGGGTGGTAGAAGACCAAAATTGTATTTCTTTAGCCAACAGCTATTGTAAATTACTTTGCCCACTTGGAAGGCCTACTGGCACTACCATTCAACATGTACAAAACAACTCATCACCTTCCTCCTAAGCTTCCTTCCTGCAACTTCCCTACTGATGGCAGTAGTATTCTTTCAGGTGCCCAGGTTCAAAACCTTGGAATCACCTTTGACTGTTCACTATCTCTTGTATCAAATCACTTGCCATTTCCTACTGAATCTACCTCTATAATACTGCATACACAGACCCTTTTCTCTATTCATCCAGCAAACTACTCTAGTCCAGGTTCTCATTATTTGTGATAAGGTTTCCCAATTTCCCTTTCCCTAGTCTATCATTCACACAGCTGTCAAAGCAAATTTCCTAACAGATACGGTCAAACCTCTCTGCTCAAAAATCAAACGAGCTGACCTTCCAAGGAAACCTGGGGATTTTAAGAGGTGAAGGGTGTTCATTCTGGGATTGGGGGCAGCTGGTACAAAAGCAGACCTAGGAGGAGTGTGGTGTCAGGAAAAGCAAGGCACAGACTGACAAGCAAATGAAGGGGAGTAATGTATGAGGCTGGAAGGGCTGGTTTTAGCCAGGATGTGCAATGCCAACCAAAGAAGTTCCGATGTGGGACCACCTTCAGTGGCTTCCAACTGCCTACGGGATAAAGTATACATGCTTGAGTTTGGCATTTAAGCTCCTTGACAATCTGAGTCCAACTACCTTTCTAGCCTTATTTACATTACACTCCATACACTCTCTATTCCAGCCAAAATGGACTATCACCCATTAGTTGAACTCAATCTGCTGTATAAAGGATTCTGGCTAATTCACTGAAATTAGGTCCATAAAGTAATATCACAGAGGATTTCTGTGCCAGAAAGGTTCTGACCTATGGGTCACATGAGTTACTGCAAGGTTTCTGCAAATCCATATGCACAACAAGTATTGTCCTCTGTTCTTCATATAGCTGCACAACAAAATGTACAGTGTGAATGTTTTTTTTCAAATGTTGCTGCTGATGTAAATAATAAAAATCATTTATAAATGCTAGAGAATTCATAATACCCTTTGGTTATATTATGTATTCTTCAATCAATGGACACTAGAATTAAAAAAAATAATCATATTGGAGAAATGGTCTGAAAATTTATGGAAGTTTTCAATGTTAAAAAAGAGCTTCACATACTTGAAAAGCTTGGGGAAAACTGTCCGCATAGCATTTCTCTGGTTTTTATAACTATACCTCTGTAGTGACAGTATCAAAGGAAGGTGCCGTATCATGATGACTAAAGTCACCAGTATCTTTCTTTCGAATGTTCTCAACCACAGTTTTTGTTATTGTTGCAACATCCAGACCTAGACAATGAAAAAAAAAATGCTTATGGACAACTCAGGACCAGAGAAAGATTTCAAAGAATCTGAGTATTGCCACCTTATAAAATTAAGTAGAATAAGGTGAACACATATCCCCACTAATACTTATCATTGGCAGGCTCCAGCAGCATCTGTCACAGCACTACTTAGCAACTCACTGGTTTAGAGGTGATCAAAGTAAATGACAGACTCTAAGGACTCTTAAAAACCTTCATCCTATCTTAAAACATACATCTACAGAACAGATAAGAGTTACTCTCAAAAGGAACATTTTCCAAGTTTTGTCACTAGTGAGACAGATTACAGTCGAGCAGGGCACAAAATGACCTACTGGCTACTTCCAAGAAAAATGGGCAACCCGCCTCACCTGCTTCTTTAGCCAGTTCCAAACACTGATGACGCTGTTCAAATTCTGTAACACCTTCCAAAAATGCTGCATATTGAGCAACGGCTAGATCTTGAGGCAAGTGGCAAGTATAAAATGCTATGAGGTTGATGTGTTTCTCACATACTAACAGCTGCAATATAGAAAGATGCTCAATATATACCATAGAAGTAAACAGAGCAAACCAAACTGAGAGCAAAGTGCTAAACAGTCACTGACTCTGAACTTTAAAATGCACTTAATGATAATTAAATGATCTCCCCTGGTTCATGGGCATTACTTTGGTGACTTTTCTATCTAAAATGAGCTAAATATTACTTTTAATTTGATTTTCATTAAGTTTCAAATGTGAGATTCTTGCCATTTACCTGAATGTAGGCCTTTAAAACTTCCACAGACACTTCTTCCTTTATGGGGGAAAAAATAAGCACACATATTCAGTGATAAACACACAGAACAGCTCATATGCCACAGCAATATAAAAGAACTTCTACTAGTGGACGAGGATCCTGAGATTCTTACATGGAGGCTAACATATAAATTAAAACAAATATGAAATACAATTTAAGTACCATACATTAGCCATTTCAGTTACTGGGCTTTACTAGTCTAATCACTGGAGTGAACTCAAATTTACTTTGGTCAGAATCAAGGTCAGGACTTGGAAGCTTACTTTCTTCTCTGGCTAGAGGTCATTCAACTACACATGCATCATAAAAGTGACTCTGCAAAAAACGTGCAGATGTCCTTTGGAAACCTGTCGTTACTGATGGAGAACTCTCAAAGCATGTCCTGCTGATGACCTGCTGCAAAAGCACCATGATAACTGTGCAGACCTCCACTTCTCTCCCCTTGCTGCCAAGTACCCCTGGGGGCAGACACCACGGCCTTCTGACTCCACTGAGATGATTCAGGCCGTCTGTCAGGTGTGATCTCCCTCAAGTCCCCTCCTCCATTTCTCTAAACTTCCCAAAATCACTCTCACCACTTGGCTCTCAAAAGGCTTATTTCCAGACTCAGATCTAATCGCTGACCTCTCTCCTTTATCCCTCTCCCTCTCATTTGCTACAAGGCCCCACTGATCATGTATCTCTCATTCCAATGGCTCTTTGCTACCTAACTACAAATAAGTTCAGGCCTCCCCAATTCTAAAAAGTCTTCAATATTTCAACTCCATCGACAATTGTCACATATTTGGCATGCCTGCCACTCAGTGCCAGCTTCATGCCTGAACTTCCTCATTACCCACACTTTCCTCTTCCCCACTGCAAAACAGTTTGCACCCCAGCCCTTGCTGCTTAAAGGTCAATGACATTTTTGCTGCTAAATCAAGGATCCATCTTCTTGAACCATATTCAGCATTTGATACTACTGACCATCTCTTCTCACTTGGTACTCTATTTCACTTCAAGACATTACACTTTCCTGGTTCACATTCCAAATACCTAAACCATTTTCTCTGGCTCCTCATTCTCCTCCTGATCCTGCAATGTGGACATTCCCTAAAACTATTCTTGGCCCTCTTCTTTCATCTGTCATCACTTGGTTCCGTAGCTTTGATGACCACCTGCATGCTATGAAACATCCAAATCTCTCCAGCTAGTCCAGAACACTTTTCTGAGCTCCAGTCTCAGAGTTTCAACCACGTAGCAGACACTTCCACCTGCATGACCCACTGGCACCTCACACTCAACATGTTCAAAACTCAACTCACCAGGTGTGGTAAAAAGAGCACTGAACCTGAGCACTTGAGTCACGGGACCTGAATTTGACACCTAGCTCTGCCACTTACCAGCGAGCAAATCACTGGGCCTCAGTTTCCTCATTTCTAAAATGAGAGGATTAGCCTAGGTGACCTTTAAGGTTCCATCCAGCTAGAGATCCATGATCCTATGACTTGTCTCCCTAAAAGAACTTCTTTAATTACTTCTGTCTGTAGCCCCACTCTTCCTTGGTTCCTCCAAACCTCACCTGGCAAAGTCTACCTCTGAAGGCTCTCCAGCACTCATCCCTTCTCCTCTATCTCCACCTTTGTACAGGCTCCCCTTACCACAAACCCAGAGCACCGCAGTCATCTTTGGCTAGGTCTTTCCACCCTAATCTGATCTCACATCATAGCTGCCAATAAGTTTTACTCACAGACATCGTCATGTGATGCCTCTGTTCAAAAAGTCACCAATGGCTTTTGTCTCCTGAGTCCAATTCACACCCCTCTGCCTGGCGTGGACAAGCCTCAACCATCTGGCGCCACTCTCTCTTCTCAGCCTCTTCTCCTGGTACTTTTCCCACTCTTGTTTAAATAGGATTGTCTACTGTCTAATCATGCCTTCTATTCTCCCAGTTCTGTTTGCTTAGGTTGGTCCTTAGACCTGAAATGCCATCTCTCTTCCACACTTTGACCAGCAAATTCTTACCCATGTTTTAGATGCCACCTCAGATGAGGCTTCTTTCTTGGAATGTTACACGCAAAGTACTTTGAAGCGTCACCTAACTGCCAATCACTACTATTATTATTAGTATCCCCCCTTGATACACACAGAGCTTTGTTTTTTTCACTTCTGTAAAGTAGCTTATTATCTTATTTTATCTATGCCTGTGTCTAATTTCCTACCACAAAAGTTCCATGAAGGCGGGAACTATTTCTTACTTAACTATGTCCCTCTTCTAGTGCTCAACACACTGCTCTATACTCAGCAGACACAATACATATTTGTTGAACAAATATGAAAGACAGACTAGCCGTTTTTGTTTACTTTGGTCTGTATTCCCAGAGTACGAAAAAACAAAATGAGATGGGTCATGAAGCGGAGAAGGTGTCCTGGTAGAATGTTCCTTCCTCTGGAAAGCCATTTATTAAGTTCGTCCATCAAACCTATAACAAATTAACCAAATATTCAACATTAGTGGTAAAACCAAGAGAAAGAGAATAGTCACAACCAAGAAATATTTGGTGCTATCTCCCTCCTGATTGCTCCAATAATTTACCTGTACAATTAACACCTTGTTAACCTTCTGAAAGGTTGCTAAATATGCCTTAACTCTTTAAACTCGAATTCCACATAGCTATATAGTTTTCTGTACCCTTTGTAACATAAAAGTGGTTGATGAACAAACAACTAGAAGAACCAAACACTGGGAACTAGTTGATTTTACAAACTTTAAATGATTTGTTGAGAGTCATTCATATAGTTTTCCCACTCACGCTTAAAGAATATTATGAACAATACAATGAGAAAATCACTCAAACAAAATAAGACTGAAAAAAGCTTACCATCAATGTCACCCAAGATAAGGAATTTTTGAATTATATGGTAGTGTTCGTGATTCTCTTCTAAAACTCTCTGAAAAATAATTCACACTTTCCATAAACCATTCACTCATCTAGAATGTCTATTCAGCAGTGTAATATTCATTGACTTCTGAAAGAACTTAGGTCAAAAGAAAGTTGAGTGATAAGGGTTACCAGATGACTTAAAAAACAAAAATCAGAGGACTGTTAAAACATGGAATACACAAAGTTCATAAATTCAGTTACACACACACACACACACACACACACACACCCCCACAAATCTTAAAAGTAGATTTCCAGAACTGACATTTGGATTAAACTAGATAGCTTTTTCTGTGGTAACTAGGTGGTGGTATAGTCGAAAGAGAGATAACTTGAGAGTCTGAAAGATCAAAGTTCAAATCATGCCTCAGACCTTAAATACATGACCCTGGGCAAATCACCTAACCTTTCAGCCTTAGTTTCCTCATCTGTAAAACAGGAAATCAAATGAAACTCTACTTATATAAAGCACTTCTGAAAACTTTAAAGTACAGTATAAGTAGTAGTGATTATTATTATTTTAGGACCTATGTAAATAAAGATTCTTTTCAAGGACTTCCCATTATTTATCCTGAGCTTTCAATGGAAACAATTGGCTTATTACATTCAAAACATCTATTTGGATGTGAACTGTGTTCAGTAAAAGAACAGGATAAAGACTAATTACATCTCCACTAAATCTAGACTGGAGATTGGGGCCATGAGGGCATGAAGCAAGAACTGAGAGAGACTGGTCCTTGTTTTTTAAAGCAGTGACATGAAAATGTGGATGGGACAAAAACTGAGTTTCTAATTTCTGCCTTTCACCAAAGCATCTATCAGTAATTAGTTTTTATCTATTTTTTTTATCCCAAGGTATAGCCTAAGAACATATAATTTAAATATTTACCTTTTTATCTGTAGCTTGAAGCTCTTCAAAAACTTTTTCTAAAGTCCAACTTTGAAAGAAAGAAAAACAGGGACAGGGAGAAAATGTTAATAACCTTGAGGAAGACCATAAGACATACTTTAGAAAACAAAATTTACTGTGGCCACTGAAGACTCACTTTGCTTCCAAATATTCTCGAGGCAGTTCTTCAGTTTCATCTAATGATACAACTGAGGTCCGAACTTCCTGTTCCACCAAACTGTCCACCATCACCCTAAAGTAGGCCCACACTGTATCTTCCCAGGTTTCGCAGACTGGGAGAAGCTTTTTTCCCCATCCAGAAAGAAAACAATTACAAATATACAAAAAATCATCTGGAACATAATTTGCCTAAAAGTAAAGCTGTCATCAAAAATACGATTTTTATCCAATTTCAGGGAGAACCTAATTCTTCATATTATAAACATCATCTTCTAAAGGGTTTGCAATGCTAAGAAATCTTCCATACTGATTTCACAGTGGAATGCCCTTTATATAACATTTCAACTAGCTAATTTAACATCTCCCAAGACAGGAAAAAAATCCCATCAAAATCTAGTTTAAACAGGCAACCATGCATTTATTGTTTCTGAATATAAACTGGGATAGCATGTGTGGTTAAAAATGTTTATTAGTATAATAATAAAATTTTATATTAATCTTCAGTAAATATATTCAAACAGGGGAATTGCTTATTACATGTCTGTGATAAGATAACCAGTAAGACATTGGAGTATCCTATTGTGAATATCCCTTATTTATAATACTCTATAATAATATCACTCATTTATGAATTATGTATAGATTACTGGAAAATCTTACGTACCCAACTTTGATCAATGGAAAAACACTGCAAACTAATATAAAAAAGGCTAACATACCTGCTTGAGGTTCCCACTTAAGGCAGCATAGATTGCTCTCTCATATCTATTAAACTGCTCCTAAAACACAAATGGGCATAAACAAACTTAAATGATTCAATTCCTCCTAATTCATTCCCTTAAGTTCCAAACTGGAATTTTATACATTTTCCTACACTAATCTCTATTTATTTAATAGTTTCCAAATAGCATATCTACCAAATTAATTGTCTGGTGGAAAAACCAACACCGGCAATTTGAGTAAACATAACATCTAAATTTGAAAGTGAGGGAGTGATTTGTGAATAGTGAATGATATGATTACTTATTCAGATTATCATTCAGACATCCATACACAAGGTAATTAACATTTAAATACAAAACGTAAATTTCTGCAGAAATTTATTAACCACAACCTCAATAGTGAGCTATATTTTTATGAAACATGAAACAAGGATGTCATATTAAAGACTTCCTACTTTGCACCTAATTTTATGTGCCACAAAACTAACACATTCTTTCCCCCAACTCCCAACTATTATTCTTTGTCCCAACTTCCCCATTCCTAAGAGAGGAAGCATCGTTCTCCTAGTCAGTGAGGCTTGAAATCCATCGTCTTTGACTCCTTAGTCAATTGTCAGTCCTTTCAGACCCCTCCTAAATACTTCTAATCTTTTCTCTTCAATGTACTTTGTTATACTGTTCTCAGATTAATCTTCTTAAAATACTCAAGTTCCAGTCCCCCTCCCCACTGAAACCCAAAGTCCCAACATGGTATATGTAGCCCATTTCTAGGCATCCCGACCTTTACAGCCTTCCTTCCTTACACAAACAAGTTTCTTCTTCAGCTAACCATGCTCTGCACTCTCCTGCTTCCCTGTATGTGTCTGTGCTCTTCCTGCCTGGAATACCTTCCTCCCTCCCCCTCTCCTATCCAAATCCTATTAAGACTCAGCTCAAGTCCCTTCTTTAAAGGGCCTTCCTTCCCAGCATACTCAAACTAACAATATTCTCTCCTTTCTCTAAACCCATGGCAGATTTTTTGTACCATTCACTTAGGAATTCATCATGCACTACTGTGTGACATCTACTAGACTATAAACTCTACTGAGGCAAGGAACAGGTTTTATTCTTTCTGTACTGCCCACAGTACTAAACACAGTGCCTTGCACATAACAGAACCTTAAAGTTACCAAAATTATCTTCTGGATGAAACCAATCTTCTGTATGGTAATTTTGTAGTGAGCTTTAACTTTCCAGATACTTTACACTTTGTGTCCATTCCTCCCTTATGCCCCTCCTCAATCCCTCCCTCTCCCTGGAATTAGGGAAAACTTCATGGAGAAGGTGGCCTGTGAGTTGGGCTTTAAAGAACGAACAAGAATTCAACAGGCGAAGAAAGGAAGAGAGAACACAAGAAGCAGAGGGAATAACAGGAACAAGAACAAAGAATGAGGCACAAACAAGGGTAGCTTTCTAGCATGACTACTGCACTGAGTACGTGGAGGGAGTAACGTGAAATACGGATGGAAGAAGGGAGGGATGCTGGAGTGGTGAGGGCCCTGAATACCAGGCAAAAGAGCTTGACCTTGCCTCTTTGGGAAATAGGGAACCACTTAAGATTTTGGAGTAGAGGAATGACAAGAATAGATCTATGCAGTAAAAATGCTATTTGTATTTAATATCACTATTTATTACTCATAGTAAAAATACTATTCCAGCAATGGCATAATGGAATATTTGGAGGAAGCAGATTGGAGGCAAAAAGTTTCATGATGAGATTGTTGCAACACCTAGGTAAGGGATTAGGGACTGTTTTACAGTGGTGGCAATGGGACTACGGAAAGGACAAATATGAAAAATGTTGTAGAAAGCATACTGATAGGCTTTGGTAACTGACTGAATACAAGAAATGAAGAATTAGACATACCTCAAGTTCTAAAACACAAGAGACTAGATGAACAGTAATGACATAGAAAATGAAAGCATAATACTTGCACACAGTTAAGTATTCAATAAATATCTGCTGATTAAACTTCTAACACCTTCAAAAAGAGCTACTTAATCAATAACATATCAGCAGAAGCAGTGCTCTATATTTAAAAAAGGCTCCATTACTACAGCTTGATTGATTATCTTACATCTTCCGCCATTCTCCAACAGCTTATTTTCCAAATGCATCTATACGGATTCCCTTCCACTGGTTCTATTTCTGTTCCTAGAATAAAAACAGCAAGGGAAGACAAGTGGAATATAATTTAGAATACTAAATCCTTCCCTCAGACACTGCCAGAGGCTCAAACAAAAGCTACATCTCTCAGACACGGACATCTGTGAAATTCCCTACAGTACCTCCATCAATGTTAGGATCATGATACAATTTCCACCCTTCAAGTGTTGCAGCTCTCCATGCTTGACCACAACGTTTACAGAGACGCTGTGCCTACAAAAACAAGAAAGGACAGTTAGTTAGTAAAAAGAAAAGGATTCTTTTTCTTTAAGCGTTTAAAAAAAGAGTAAAAAAAAGTTAGCAATAATCAGTACAGAATACGTTACATGTCACAATTCCGCGTAGCCATTCAAAGAGCACAACAAAGGGGAAACTGTGCAAAACAGGGGCTAGGACAACCTCTGAGACTCCTGAACTGGACTCTCCTACCTCTCCCCACCCTCCGCCCCACTGGAAGAGCCATCAGCGTAACCAGTCACCAGAGGCTCAGGCCAAGGTTTAAACACAGAGTCCTCAGGTACACCACCTAATCCAACGCACAATTAATATCCTACATGAATAATCTTAAATAACACAAGGAAGAGCATAAGAAAACAGGGGTAACAGTGGGCAAGGGAGGGATTTTCTCTGGTTCACCTCTTCTGTCATCCCAGAACGGATAAGTGTGAAAAGGTATTTGAGCAATCTGTTATCATCTTCTCGATCCAAATCATCAAGTGGCATTTTCTGTCTTATAGGTGCATCAGGGTCCTGAAACAAAGATTTAGTTAATGAAAATTCATCAGTCAATTCATCTTGATCACAATGGTGCCCAAAGCTATTCTAGAATAATATTCTATAATAATAATAACATTCTACCTATTAACAAGAGACCTTTCATAATGTTGTTTGAAAAGACGGGCGAGGGAAGGAAATAAGTGCATCAACAGTCCACAGCTACCAAGTCCTTTAACAAAGAATTGTTCTCACAACAACCCTATGAGGTGGTTCATGAAAGAATCGCTATTTCTATTTTACAACTGGAAGGTCAAATACTGAAGCTGAAGCTTAAAATACTTTGAAAATATTTTTTACTAGGCTAAAATTTAGAAACCAACTAAATACAAGGAACCTACAGAAGATAAACACTCTCAATCCCCAAAACAACTATTAAATTTTTTTTTGTAGCAGTCTTTCCTTCATGTAACACTTACCAATTCAGTAACGAGAGGACGAACACTTCCAACATGTGGTATTAATTGTCGCTGTTTCAAGGTATGTAGAGTGTTTTCCCTGAAAATAAAAGCATGTCATATTTTAAATATTTTTTTAGATATCTAATTTTTTGTAATGTTAAAAAATGTAACCAATTATATTGGGAGTACAAAAATACTAAAAACTTTCAAAAACCCTGAACTCAAAAAGGTTATTTTTACCTTTTTTCAAAAATAATTTTGTTAAAAATATGAATATTCTTAATCTCTGCAAATCATGATCTTTACGTTTCACAACTATTTCACGTTAATTCTCTACATAAAAATCATGTAAAATTATGTGGTAACACAAAAATGCTCCATAAAAGTTCTACTGCAATGTATTATCACACTGTGGAGATGGCCTTGGGCTCTCAAAAGCTATTCTGGTTTTAACTCATGCTAGATGGGCTTGTTGCACAGTCCTGGCAACAAAATGTCTCGGCTATCTCAGAATGAGCCTAACTCAGCATGGAGAAGTTGACTACCAATAGAACTGCCACTAGTTTATTACTTTTTTGACCACAGAAACTCATGATCCAAAGAAAAACACAAAATGGGCTTCCATACTGTGTAGCACCCTTCCACTGTGTGTAGAAATGGTGGTAGATGGTAGAAAAGGGAGCACAGGAGTGCTAAGAGTCACAGATTTTAGACAGTCCATAAGCTGTTGGTACTATACACAGAAGATCCCTTTGCAATTACCAACAAGTAGTCATACTACTAGGACAAGTGAATCATACCAATTCTGAAATTCTTGCTATAAATTAAATCAGAAATTGCAGTTAAATTGAAGGATGGCTCACAGGCTCTCCTTGGAGCGGCAAATAAAAAGAGTTAGAAAAATTTGTTTCATCATGTACCCAAAAACAAGAAATATTTCATGGAACACTTAGTCATGTTCCCTTGAATGATAAGCATAAAGTAAAAAGACCAACCCAAACTGCAGCTTATGTGAATCAACATCTATTGCAGAGAATGAAAAGGGAGAGACATTCTATAAAAAACCTGATAAAATCCTCTAGTCATAATCAACATAAAATTTAATACTCTGTGACATAAATGTCAAGGTGGGCATGAGGAAAATGTGAAGGGAATAAATATTTTACACAGCTCCTACTATGTGCCAGGCACTGTGCTAAGTACTTGTTACAAATATGTTGGAAAATATGGTTCAGTGTTAAGAAACAAGAGATCAAAGGCTTATAGACTACACATGAGCTCCACGCCTGTGTATCATGAATATTTTCTTTATAGAGGTGATGGGCATGTTGAGCACTAAATACTATCACAAAAAATTAAACTGACTATATGTTGACAGAAAATGGCTAGCTATTGATGCAAGAGATATTTCCAAACCAGCTGTGTATAGTCACTCCACTAACTTACTAAAGCAAAAATACTAAATCAGAACAGATAAAACCCAAATTATTCAAATGAATTTTGCCAACATGGGCCACTTCTACAGAAACTCATCCAACGCAAAGCAACACCCAAAACAAAGAGGCCAAAAGAGCTCCAAAACTGCCTCTTCCCCAAAACTTTGATTTCTTTGCTAAACAGAAAAATGGCAGCCAATAGCATGATGGGCTTAGAGTATACTCATCTATAAAGCCTTAAGAGTAGGATAAACAAAGATTACAATCAGAATCATCCCACAAAAAGGCAAAAACAAAACAAACAAATAAAAAAACAAAACAAACCAAGTTAGGAGAAAATGAGTTTGCAGAAAGATTGAGGCAGATCATTTAACTCTAAATTCATCTCTGACCCTAACCCTAACCCCAACTCTGACTCCATCTGATTCTAACCTTAACTCTCCCCCTCTGCCTGCAATTTTAACCCTAACCTTCAGACTTCTAACCCTAAATTTATCCCAAAAGCATTTAAAAATGAGACTGGAAGGAAAACAGAAAAAGGAAAAGGTTTGCCAACATTTCCACAAAAAATCATTTTCTCTATTAATGACAGGGGAGCCATCCCTTATGAACTATATCATCAATCCCCAGTGGGCTGTCCAAGGAAGAAGAAATAGCAAAGTAAGTAAAGGTGGAAAAAGCAACTGGATCCCGAACTAAGCAGTCACAGGAGTCTGTGCTAGAGATTACACAATTTGAGGTTGAGCATTCTAAGCTACCTGAAAGAAGAAAAGATACTCAACAAATGGAAAAAAGTCACACACATCATTGCTCTAGACCAGGCCTGCACAACATACAGCTTGCCAAAGAATTTAGGAGGCCCACGAAAAATGTAGAGGATATAAATACAGACCAGTACAACATACTGCCTCTGCCCAGGCAGGCTGTATGTTGTGCAGGCCTGCTTTAGACATAGGTTCCCAAAGTGGGCAATACTGCCCCTGGGGAGCACTGGACTGATCCAGGGGAGCAGTAGTAGCCTCAGATGCAATTGGGGGGCATTGAAGAAAAATAAGGGGGCGGTGGAAACATAAAAGACAAAAAAATCTTGAAAAACTGTTCGTACATGTTTCATCTGTTGTGTAACAGAGTTAAAGTAGTAGTGATTACATTACTTTCCAAAGAAACACACAAAATCCAAGTTATTAACCAATCAATGGTCAAGTCTTAACAAACAAGTGTTGGCAGGCAAGTGTGTCACACATGCATTGCAGGGAAGTCCAGCATACGTGGGCAGGAATATATGAGTATAATGACTTATTTACAATACGAAAGCATAAAGTTAAATGATGTAATATTATATCATCAAAATTTCAATGCAGGGAAAAAATCCACAAATTTACAATAAATTATTAAATTTAAGATGTCATTAAAAAATTTATTTTCTTGAAATGACACAAATTTTAAAAAAAATTGAAGGGTTAAATGAAGTAGATTTCCGGGGGGGGGGGGGTTTGAGTTAATTTTTTTTAAAGGGGGCGGTAAGCCAAATAAGTTTGGGAACCTTTGTTCTAGAAGGAAGATGATTAAGAAGACATCATTCTATATGCTGGCATATATGGCATGTTCTATATACCAAATTTCTTATCTCTATAACAACTAACACCATCTGTGATGAAAATGAGAAAAGGCAGGCTTTCATAAATAATATTCCACTGCAATCCACATCTTCATTCATCTATGTTTTGAAAGGTACAAAGAATATGAGATACTCCTTTGTTGACAATATTGATTACGTTAAAAAAAAACTAAGCCAAAAAATTAGGTCAACAAGGAGAGTCAACGAAACAACAGTCAAATACAATGGTTAATAGTGGCACCTCATCAAATTTAAAGGGCACGGGGGTAAGTAGGTAGTGCAATGGATAGAGCACTGGCCTTGAAGTCAGGAGGACCTGAGTTCAAATCCAGTCTCAGACACTTGCCATTTACTAGCTGTGTGACCCTGGGCAAGTCACTTAACCCCACTGCCTAGCCAAAAAAAGTTAAAGGATACACTCTTCCTCTCTGTAAAAAAAAACATAACAATAATTGATGAGGGAATGTACTTGATAAAGAGATTTGTTTGGAATAGTCTGTTCCATTAAAGCAAAATGATAATTTTTTTTAAAGTAGCATCTAATTTGGTAGAGTAAATGTGCCCTTAAAAGCTTGCTGCCAAAAAAGATGTTTCTCATATACAAGTTAAAATCACCTAAGATTTCTTGATGGATACAATGGCGATTATTTCATTTCATAACTGATTATCAATATCAAATGAGGCATAAAAGAGAGATGTATGCTTGACAAGGTTACTTGGCTGTGTTATAGAGTAGTGGGGTCAAACTCAGATAGAAATAGGAGCCACTAAGGATTCCTGCAAGACATACACTGACTTAAACGTAATGTTACCTATGTTTTACTATATTTTAATTTATTTTGTTAAATAGTTCTCATTTATATTTTAATCTGGTTTATGCTACACTGAGAAGTATTATGCACCACATTCAGCCCTCAGGTCATATGTCTGACACCTCTGTTCTAAAGGATGTTCAGTGCAAAGTCTAAATGGAAAAGAGATTCCTTATGATAAGCTAGGACAAAATTCAACAGGAAGACAATTTGGAAAAATGTGCAGTGCTCAATTATCCCAAGCTACTCCCTAAAACACCAAAATTCTGCCAGTAATTCTACAGGACTGTGAACCATGGAGTATTTTAATCTTGGAATGAATGAATGAAAAAAATATTTATTAAGCACTCAAAATGTGCCTCACATTCTGTTAAGTTCGGAGGATACAAACACACAGTCCCAGTGCTCATGAAGTTTACCTTCTAGAGAGATAATTCACAAAGAGGAGTGGTGATCAGAAAAGGCTATTTTGGTGGGAAAGTTACACAGGTATAGTGAGTGGGTTCATAGGAGAAGAGATGACGTAATACATCCAGGAACAATGGAAAAATTGATCTCACCATGGTTCACAGTTCAAGAACTCTGGTAGGAGAAGGAATGGTGGAGGGAAAGGCATGGGTGAAGGGGGGAAAAAGAAAGACACATGGCAGGCACTAACAAGAGCCTGATTTAGGTGTAATAAATAAACAAACAGAAAAATGTGTGGCTGGCGTAAATAGGCCAGAGCACATTTCCAACAAGTCGTTGAACACAAGATGTGGCATAGAGATCTAATCCAGAAGATGTAGTAAGAGTGAGGGATAACAAATGGACAGGCTGGTACTGTCTTGGTATCCGCAAGTCCTAGAGGAAGGCCTCCACTGCACAGAGCAGACCCTTCATGAGGATTTCAGGGAAGACATGAGTAAGAATCAAACTGGGTAAGAAGGGGTGATGGGTTGTGATGTGGACTGCACCAAAAGGAAGACAGATTCACTGAAGTGTTAAGTACTGAGGATAGGATGTGGTAAATAAGAACATTTGTTAAAATTGCTTTTTGCGACGTCTGGCTGTGTAAGAAAACAATTCTCTAGTACTGAGGCTAACTCCACAAGAGCACTGCTACTCTTACCTGTTACAGCAGCTGACACCTACTACTATAAGATTAATGCTAGTACCAGACTGACATTTATGTGAAGGGTTTTTCCCCCATAGGCAAATAAATGCCATGTGTTCCTTAGGCTGGAATCATAATTACAACAGGTATTTCCCCCCTACTTCTAGGGATATTTTATATTTACTAGAACCTTTCCTCTAAAACTGCAAGGCACATTAGAACTCCCCCTCTTTTTCATTATAGCTCATGATTAAAGAGTACTTATGTCTCAACTCACATAGCACCTTCCATAGTAAAATCCCGGTAGATTAACCCAGTATACAGGTAGTAATAATGCAACATCCCAACACTAACATTAAAAAGGGAATTTTACTAATTTTTGTCTTCCAGTGGATATTATTTTTCTCATTTTGCAAACAGGGAACCTAAAAGTACAATACAATTTGATGCAGAACTACTCAGAACATAAGCTGGTTCCCTTGAGACAAAGGTATCTCCAGCCAATAAAGCTGCTTTCTGGTAGTAATAAGAAATTTGACCATTTCACTAAAATCAAAGTGCATAGGCAAGTATTTATTAAAGAAATGCTCATTAAAGTGGTCTAGTCTAACCTCAATAAGTCATATAAAGAATGCAAATTTATAGAAGTAATATCCTAATTAGGAATAGATTAGTCAAGCTACAGACTTTATTTCTGGCGAATGAACGAGGGAAAAAAAAAAAAAGCAACCACTAAACCAACCTCAGAGTTCTATAAAAATCAAAGGCAATCTGAGCTTTAAACATTTTTTTTTTTAAATCAAGTCATCTTTTGTCCAAGAGTGCTCCTTGGCTTATGGTTACTGGCAGGTGTTAGGGCAAAGGAATATGAGAAAAAGGAGTCCAAAGTGACAGGTCACTGGAGATGTGCTGGAGGGACTTTACTGGAAGGCTAAAATACAGCCTGTAGAGAAAGAGCAGCTAACCACATTAAGAGAAAGAACTGGGAGTCTGAATGCACATCAAGGCATACTATTTTCTCTCTCTCTTTTTTTTTGGCTTCTTCTTTCTCCTGGTTTTCCCCTTTGGTTCTAAGTCTTCTTTACAACATGACTAATGCGGAAATATGTTTAACATGATTGTACACGGATAGCCTGTTATCAGGTTCCCTTGGGGCGGGAGGAGTGGAGAAAAGGGGAGAAAATTTAGAACTCAAAGTCTTACAGAAGTGAACACTGAAAACCAAAAATAAATAAATTTATAAAAAAAAAAGAGCAAAGAAAGACCATTTGATAGCATATTGTATTTGCTATCATTAGCAAAGTATTAAAAATGGTAGAATGATGAACGACCCCCCACCTCCTGACAGAAAGGCGACGGACTAAATAGGCAGAATGAGACATTTTTTGGACACGGGCAACGTAGGAATTTGTCTTGCTTCACTATGTATATTTGTTGTAATGGTTTGCATCATCTCCCTCCCCCCCATTGTAGGGGGTGGGAAGAAGAAAATGTTTCTTAATTGAAAAAAAAAAATTTAAAAAGTGACCTTCATTCTAAGGGCTTATTTCAATTACAAAGTTTTTATGGGTAAAAAATAGTCTGAAAAAACTTTAGCAGTTTTTATTAACTGGACTTTTATGGAATCCAATATAGAACTTAAAACTTTCAGATACTTATGGTACATTAACAAATAGACTTTTCAAAAGTACATAACAAATACCATGGTTCTAGACTCCTGAGCAATGGCCATGCTAAATAACGCCTCAAAGTAGAAATTATTATTCAGTTCTTTGTAACAATAATGCTAAATATCTTCCTTCTTCCACAACAGCTTTATTCTGATGCCTCGCCAAGACACGGTCCTTGAAGATCATACCAACAGAGTGTTAACTCTGACAAGTCCTCTAAAGCTGGAAAGGCTTCAACTACGGGCCTGGTGACAGAGATCTGCTCTGGAGGACCAGGCAGGCAAATCTGGAGAGGCTCATCAAAAAAAGCTGGCCAGAATGTCTCTTTCCTTTTCTCTCTTTTTAAAGAGAATTAGACAAAAAGTTGGGGTTATTTTATTCACCTCTGGTAAAAAGGGAACACATGTAAAGGTGATTTGCTAAGCAAAGCAGTTCTGCTTTCTTCTTCAATAATTCAAGGATCTCTGGTTTCTTCTGTCTGGGTACTCCATCCACTAAAGCAGACCTCAACTTCTCAGTAGGAGGTCTTCAAGCATTGTTCTTGACGAAAAATCAATTATTCTGCAGCCAAAGAGCTAGCGAGCTTCTCCAAGTTCAGCTGGGCTAATCCTAATTTTAATGACTGCCTTTAGCCAGCTTGCTGTAGTTTTTTATAGAGATGCAGCAGGCTGATAATGCATTATTCTTTTATCACACATCCTATGAACAGTTTTCACATGATTTTAATACTTGTCTCCAAGGATGAATAAATGAATAAAGCATTCATTCAGCATTTCCTTTGGGCAAAGCACTGTGCTAAGCTCTGGGGATATAAACAGAAAAGTCAGACAGCCTCTGCTCTCAAGCAGCTCACCTTCTAATAGGGGAGACACGCTAATGGAACGGTTCAGCTGCAAGTCAGGTAGAAAGGACCCAGGGTCCTTAGAGTACAGCAGCAAAGCAGACTGTGATGTCTCTTCTTTATCTCTTTTCCACTAACAGAATAATATCAGTTTCTGATTTTGATCCATTTGACAGTGCCAAGGACTTTGGTGCCAAGAGCGTTCTTCTCTGAGGCTTCGGTAGCTGTGACCGGACCACTTGTAGGAGCAGCTGCCAGGCTACCTCTCCATGAGGGTTGCTCTCCAGGATGATAGCCAAGGGCACTGGGCTTGAAACACATTCCTAAGGCTCTTGGGTTTGGAGTCCCAGACCATCACCATTGGGGTCTGAGGGGAGAGGGTAGCCAAGGCGGTAGGGGTAGTTTGACTTGCCTGGCACATGCTGCCTTCTATTTCTCCCTTGGGGTGCCCTGCTGCTTAAGCTAGGCTGCCTTGCCTGCCCTGACAGTGGTAGTTGGTTGAAATGGCTGACTTCTCCTCAGGAGACGAACACATACCATATACCAAGGTACAGAGTACCAGTGATTCACAGTGGTGAAAGCAGCACCCACACTAAAGAAATTATGGACCCCTGAAGTGCTGAAGTTATCTTCTACATTCATGTCATGTCATGTCATGTCATATCACCCACTGACTCAAAACCCTGTCGTGGTTCCCTTCTATCAAATAAAATTCAAACTCCTTAGTCAGGCATTTGTGGCCCTCCAGATCAGAGGCCAACCCTACTTTTCCACTTTTATCACCACCATGTCCTCTAAACTCCAATCAAACAGGACCATTTGCCATCCCCTGCACACTCCCTGAGATTTCCTGCTTCTATACCATTGCTTACCATTTTCCCTAGCCCTAAAAGACTGACAATTCTCTACCTGTAGATTCTCTACATCGTTTAAAGGTCAAATTAAAAGCTCGTGCTTCAAAGATATTTTCCTTAATTCTCCTAATCAACATAATTACAACCCCTTTCCATCTCACTCAGCACCTTCCTTAGATTCTTATGGTTTCTTTATGATTTTTAATTGTAAGTATTTATGTAATAGTGCTATCAGCCTGGGGCAGCTAGGTGGCATAGCAGATAGAGTGCCAGCACTAGAATCAGGAAGACTCAACTTCCTAAGTCCAAATCTGGCTTCAGACACTTATCAGCTGTGTGATCCTGGGTAAGTCACCTAACCCAGGTTGCCTTAGTTCCTCATCTGTAAAATGAGTTGGAGAAGGAAATGGCAAATCACTCTAGTATCTCTGACAAGAAAACCCCCCAAAAGGGGTCACAAAGAGTCAGATACGAATAAAATGAATGAACAACAACAGCTATCACCTACTGGATTGCAAAGCTCTACGAGGGCTCTAAACAAAACTTTGTATTTTCTCCATCACCCTGCATAATAGTATATCCATAGCAGGGACTTAATAAATGTTGAGTTGAATGTTCAGTGACTTACCAATATACTGATTTTGCATAAAACTCGATGTTATCCGAGAAATCTCCAATGTCATCCTTGGCAATACTCTCTAGCCAATCCACCACCAGCTGGAAAAGTAAATAATTCTATTAACCACAATTTTAAGATCTATACTTCTTTGAAGTAGGCTTTCTAACAAAAACTTGGTAAAAACATTTAAATTTTCTTCCAATTTATCTAGGCGTGACAAATAACCATGGGTGATTTTTCCAAGTAATTAGAACTGCAGCAGCAGAAAAAGATACATTTCAGCAGTAAATCGTATAATGGGCCAGCTTCTCAAAGGCTAATTCTAGAAGGACTTCTGGAAGACACAGTACTTTTCATCTCTACCACATTAAGAAACCTGGGAGATTGTATTATAATTTCCATGTTATTTCTCTTAGCTTCAATAAAATTAAGTAAATTTATCCAGAGGAAAAATACAGTGTAAAAACTTTAATTTTACATGTGCTGTTTGTATTTCTGTAAGTTTTTTTTTAAAGAATTTTTTCCTATATTTTAAAAAATTAAAGTCCCATCTCGTACCTGGCTTTGTCGAATAAGTGAATCTCGTTGAAATAGTGTATCCACAATTGTCTTTTCACTGGCATTTAGAGACTGTTCAAGAACAAACATTTCCATTATAATAAAAACTCTGCCATTATAATATTATTACAACAAAACCATATAAGAGAAAATTTGAGAGTAGGGAGGAAGTAACTTCAGTAAGTTCCTCTACAGGGGGACCTAAACCTTTATAAAATGACAAATATATGTTTGTATTTCCTTCTTGTAAAAATTCCTCCTCATAAAAATTTCTTTCTTGTAAAAATGTCAGGAATACATCTCACTATTAAATCCATTTGTACCTACCCAATAAGTATTTATTAAATGCCTACTATGTATTGCTAGGCACCAGTTATAAAATAGTAAAAAATGAAATAGATCTTGCCCTCAAGGAGTTTACATTCCAACAGAGGGGATAATACATGCCCAATATGTATATACAAAATATCTAAAATACAATGTAATGGGAAGGGGGGAAATGGGGGAAAGGGATGGGGATCAGGAAATGCTGCAAGTATAAGATGACAGGCAGCAATGAGGAGGGAATATATTCCAAGCATGGAGGACTGCCAGTGCAAAGACATGGAGGTAAGAGATGGAGTACTGTGTTTGAAGAAAAACAGCGTAAGATCAATCTGGCTGGACTGCTGAATATGGAAAGGGGAATGATGTTTAAGTAGGTGGGGGCCAAGTTGCGAAGGTCTTTAAAAGCCAAACAGAGAGTTCCTTTGACTCTAAAGGTCATAGGGAATCACTGTTACTGAGGAGTGACATGGTCAGACCTGCTCTTTTGGAAAATTATTTTAGTAGCTTTATTAAGGAATGGAAAGACTTGAGAAGAAAACAAATAGGAAGTTATTGCAATAGTCCAGGAAAGAGGTGACTGGGACCTGAACTAGGATAATGGTCGTGTGAGCAGAAAGAGGATCAGTGGGAGAGACGTGGGGGTAGAAGTGACAAGATTTCACAACTGATTGAATACCTGGGATGAGAAAGAATGAATTGAAAATAAAACAAAGTTGTGAATGCAAGTCATGAGCAGAATGATAGCGCCTTTGACAAAAACAGAGTTTAGAAAATGGATGAATTTGAGAAGAAAGATGAACTGTTTTGGACATGTTAAATGAGATTCCAATGGGATACCCAATTTGAAATGTCCAATATACTGGAGAGGCAAAACTACAGTCCCAGGAAGAGAATCTAGCGTTCTCACATAGATAAGAACAGAAAGACACAGAATAGAACAGATATTAATAGATAAGAAAAATATAGATATGAGTGCTATCTATACAGAGGATAATTAAGTCAATTAAACCAATAACAGAAACAAGCTGAATTTTCTTTGAATTATATTCATATTTTTAAAATTTCATTTTCCCCAGACTTTTAATTTTTGTTCAAAGGAAAAAAAAATCTAATACAACTGGATACAGCTTTATCACACATAAGAAAATGGAAAGCAAATGTCTTTATACTGAAGATCTTTCATTGTCATTCCCTTCTCAAATATTATCTTTTACAGAAGACGTTTTTTCACAGAACAAAAGATCACATATCCTTAACTGACTTAAATTTATTGAAATTTTTAAGATCATTGAGCAGGACAGGACTCAGAGTCCAATCCCCTCACTTTACAAATGAGGGAACTAAATCGCAGGGTGGCTAAATGATGAGCCCAAAGCCACATAAGTCATCACAATTAGAGGTAGGAGTGGAACCCAGGATCTCAGACTCCAGAGCCAGCAACGGCTCCTTCCATCATATGCAAAAAAAGAATTTTAAATCCCGTCATCACTAAGAAACACTTTCCCCCATTCTGAAGGTATGCATGACAGAAAGGAAATCTTCATCAAAAAAATTACCACCATTCAATACTTAATTAACACCATTCATAATACTTTAACTTAAGACTTACAGCAATTTCAAATGCATTTTCTTCTTCTAGTACAGACTGTATTCTGTCCCTACAGAAAAAGCACAAAAAGAAAAAAAGTTTATAATTCATACTTACTTACCTAATTATTAAAACATGGCATGGAAACTCTGTAATGCTTGTTTAGATCATAGAAATCCAAACAATACATATGTATTAACTACATCAGATAGTCAGATAATGAATATCTGATCTGACCTAATACACATTGATGCCTACGAGCAAAACAACTGTCATTTTATTAAGAACATAAACGGGTATGTTTTTTACTGCTAACAAGATGCACTTGATTAGATATTATTTTACCCTATAATGTTCTAAAAGGGGGTGCCATAGCATATTGTTGTGCTACAAAAAACTCATACCCACCACTAAGCCTTCCATAATTCTGAGGTTTTGCTTGGCGGGGAAAATGGTAGAGGGATCCTAGGGCCTAGGTAATGGATCTGGAGGCTCATCAGGCCAGGAACCCTTCTCTGTTGCCAACTTAAACATTTAGTGTGCTGTGAGTCTGCATGGCAAGTATTGTGCTATGAGCAAAAAAAATAAGAAAAATAAAATAAAAAACCGAGAACTAATATTCTAATGTATACTTCTGGATGAAAAAACACTTATGTATATGTGTATACACTTGTATATGCAAATCTTTCAAGATTCACTCATTACAACAGGCAAGCAATGGTATAATTGTGATATGTGAATGTAAGAAATGACAAAATAGATAAATACAGAGCAGTGTGGAAAGACTTACATGAACTCATGCAAAGTGAAGCAGAGCTAGAACAACAATATATGCAATGACCACAACAATGCAAATAAAAAGAACAACCATAAACCATTGGAAATTGAATGTTTCAAAATTAGAATGACTGAGCTTGGCTCTACAGAAGAGAGATATGACACATCTCCTTTGCAAGGGAAGTGAGAGGTATTTCACAGATGTTGACCACTGTATATAATGTTAAATTCTTTTGATGTGTTGATTGATTTTTCTGAAATGTTTTTCTATCTTCCTCTTAAAAAAAAAACAACAGATCGCTTTCTGGGAAGGACGAAGTAGAGGGATGCAGTGGGAAATGTAGCAGATGTAAAAACAAAAGATATCAATAAACATATTTTTAAATAATACATGATAGCAAAGCCTTTTCACAAACTCATCCCTACTCATTTTAAGCCCAAATATGTATTTATTCATGATTTGTCATTTACACTAATCTTGTCTATGATTGCCACAGAACTTTACCTGTAAAGAGAGGATAGCAGTCTCCACGTAACCATCTCCTGCTGAAGAAGCCACAGCACACTGGCTGTTTTTGAAAACTTCTGTAGTCCAGGTGTTGCTCTGCTCACTATTTTACCTAAGATATTTACCTGAAAGAAGAAATAATTGCATACCAAGATTACACCATCTTCTGCCATCACGACCTCTAAGAATTTTCTATTAATTCATGAGCACAAAGATGTTATTAGATTACTAACTGTTCTAATTACACTTAGTATAGGTTTCACAAATGTTTACCTCAAGCTTATTTTGTGTTATACTTAAACGTACTGCATAAATTAAAATTGGGCTGACACTTAAGTATTAGTGTGGGACAAATATTTGCTTTTCCCGATGCACATCTAATAATATATGTTCAATATACATAAAGGTCCTTTTTTTTCCATTTAAAAAATTGTATATTGTCTTTAATGAACAAAAATGCACCTTCTCTCCCTCCTATCCCAACCAAGAATGAAAGAAAAATAAAACTCCTATTACAAACATATAGTCAAGCAAACAAATTGCTGCATGGTTTATGTCTGAAAGACAATTATGTGTATATGCACGTGTGTCTCATTCTGCACCTCTGTGTCACCTCTCAATCAAAAGACAAGTAGCATGTTTCACTGTTAGTCCTCTGCAATCATGGCTGATCATTACTTTGATCAGAATTCCTAATGGCTTTCATGTTTGTCTCTACGTATAAATTGTTCTCCTGGTTCTACTCACTCTACGGCAGTTCATACAAGTCTCCCCAGATTTCTCAGAAACCACTCCCTCCCTCATTTCTCGTAGCACACCAGCATTCTACATCTATACACTACAACCTGTTCAGCCACTCCTCAGCTGATGAGCACCTCCTCAGATTCCAATTACTGTGTATGTGTACTCTTCCCTCCTTTAACCAGTTCAGATGAGATTGAAGTTGAAGTATCAGTTGCTCCCCCCTACCCTCTCTTTGTAGAGAGGTCAACTTTCAAATCTTGATTATATGAGATACTTCTTCCTAACCTTTCTTTTCCCTTCCATCAGTACACTCTTCTTTCCCTTTCTTTCTATACTTTTGTTAAAAGAGGATCAATACCTAACAAAGCCATTTCCAGGCCTTCTGTCTAAATCAGATTCCCTATAACTCCTGATGATGTCAGAGAGGACATGTATCACCTCCCCATATCTGAACGCAAGCATTTTTTCTCGTCCCTTTATGCTTACCTTTTAATGTAAGCTTCTCTTTGAACTATTTAGTTTCTACATAGCTCCAAACTTTTCAAGTCCTCTATTTCATTAATGGTCTATTTTTTTCCCCTCTGATTAAGTTATTCTTGGCTATAAGTCCATGTCCTTGCCTTCTAAAATATCATATTCCAAGCTCTTCACTCCTCTAAAGTGCTGGCTTCTAAAACATGTGTGATTCTGACTGTGGCTCCTCAATATCTGAATTCTTTCTTTCTGGATGCTTACAGTATTTTTTCTTTCTAGCCTTTGGCTCTAATATTCCTGGAAGTTTTCATTTTGGTGTTTCTTTCAGGAGTTAACAGTGTATTCTTTCTATTTCCACTTTGCCCTCTGGTGCTAAGAGATCTGGACAGTTTTAAGATTTTTTTTGAAATATGATATGGAGAATTTTTTGATCATGGTATTCAGGTAATCCTTGATTCTTAAATTTTTCTCCTTGCTAAGTTTTCCAAATAAGTTGTTTTTGCTTTGAGATACCTTACATTTGCTTTGATTTTATTTAGTCTTTTAACTTTGTTTTAATATTTCTTTTTGTTGTATGAAGTCATCATTTTGGTCCATTATAATGGCTGGGAGTTTATTGCTTAGGCCAGGTTTTGTACCTCTTGGGCCAAGCTATTAATTACATTTCCAATTCTTTCTTCTATAGTTCTCATTTCTTTTCTTTCCTTTTTCCTCAAGCGCCCTCATTTCATTGATTAAATTTAAAAAAAAAAACCCTTATTAAAACAACAATAAAACTCCTGCTTCATCTGCAGCCAAGAAGTCTAGTTGAATTTGTGCTCGTTCTGTTTTTCTTTGAGGTTCTGCTTATAGATATTTTGGAGTCACTCTTCTGTACTTGAGTTGAGTGCCCCCGTCATCATAACAGTGGGATTCTTTTTTTGTTTATTCATTCTTCCAACCAACTTCCTGACTTCAAACTTGATGTCAGGGTCAGGCTCTGTATATGTCTGAAGGGAAGGTCTGAGATGGTTCTGCTATTGTTTTTTAGGGGTACTGAGTGTTGTGCTATTCCAGCATCTCAGGGATGGCTTAGACTGGGGATCTGCAAGCTTTCAATACTCCCAAAGTGGTCTGATCCAGGGCAACTTCTGATTGATGGACCTCCTCAGTTTTAGTTTGACCTGGATTTGGATGCTAGCGACAGCTGCCAGACTCATCTACTATCAGCTATCCAGCAAGCTCTGCTGGTTCAGAGTGAAAGAACCGTGGGCTCCCCTTCGGTCTCGGATTCCTACCATGGATATCCCCCTGAGGGTTCTGGGCTGGGCTAGAAATTGGAACTGAGATCCTTCTTTGTTCCTGGGGTCTAAGTTACACTGCTGCTGCTTACTTCTAAACTTGCTTCTCTTAGTGTACAGTCCAGGGCCTGCAACCACTCCTTATTACTGAATACAGGTCCCCTTCTTCAGTTTGCCATGGATCTCTGACCTGCAACTTGGTAATAATAAAGAAACTGCCGTCTGGCATCCTTTCATTGCAGCCTTGAGCCTTCAATGTCTCGATATGGATCTGGGACCTCCTCTTGCACAGATGCACAGCCTCTCCCTGAGCACTGGGATGCTACACATGGTGTACTCCTAGCCAGACCCCGTCGTATTTCTGTAGAGATGTCTGTCTTCCTGTGTCTACCTGAGTTAGACAAATAACCCCCTTAGACTTTGTCTTGCATTTCTCCATCAGGATTTGGCACAGTGTGTTTTCTAAATCTGTTTGGAGGAGGGCTGGGTTTTTCTTTTTTTGTTGGGGGGGGGGGAAGGGGAAGGTACTGGGTTTTTCTTGCTTCTCTGATATCTTGGCTCCACCTCCATAAAGATTCTACCTAAACAAGATCTGAGAAATCTAATATCTTAGCATAGTACCTGGCACACAGTAAATGCTTAATAAATGCTACATTTTATCTAATATCAATAGATACCCATAAGGTCTTTTTAAGGTTCTCTCAGGATAGGCAACTATCACCATAAGAACATAAAATACTGAACTGAGAGAAATGGAAAATTTACATTTTTTAAAAAAATGTTTTTAAAAGAAAACATTACTCTAGTTACTTAAACAATAAAAAGAAGTGGGATAGAATTGATACATTTCAAAAGATTTGGGGGTGGGGGGAGATGTGGCAATAGTGGCCTTTTCTGGAAAGAGTATAGACTGGACTTGTAAAGCATATTTAAGAACACAAATCAAGTTCAATAAAAGGAGGTTTTATGATTCATTTAAAATAAGAAAGTCTGAATGTTTCCCCTTCCCATCCCCCCTTGGTGCAGGGGGGAGAGAAAGGAGAGAAGAGTTTCAAGACTTGCGACCTCATCGGTATAGAAAGTCCCTTCAACCAACTGCAGACAGAAATTGTTCTGCAACTTAGTCTTACAAATGACAGAGATCCCTCAGGTACAGGAGGTCAGATGATCAAAAACCTGGAACTAGAAGGGAACTCGGAAGCCACACAGCTTAATCTCTTAATGTACAAGATCAGGAAACCAAAAGGCCCAAGGAGATTCAGGGGTCGGCCTAACACTGCGCAGGTGGGATGCATGACAAGTGGGATTTGGGCTGAAGGGCTCGCTGATGGCCACCCAGCTGGCGTGTGCTGGCAGCGGGCCTTACACCCAGGTCTTCTTGACTCTGCGGCTGCCTCTCTTCTCACCCCACCACGCTGCCTCTCTCTGTACATCCTCAAAAGCTGGCTCTGAAAAATCCTCTTATCCAAAATGACCAACTTCATCAGCCACAACTCCTCCTTTTCATACAGGATGAAGAATAGTGTCATCCTACCTAATCAGTGTTTTTTTTCTAACTCAGAAATATTCACATCATCATAGCGTATAAAGTGCAAAGCCCTTAAGGACAAAAACTGTTTGATTGATTTCTGTAACTCCTACAGGGGAAACAATGCCTCTCACACAGAGGAGCTTAATGAATGTGTTCAACTGAATTGGTGAAAGTAAATTTTCCTTCTGCAAGTCTTCCTTTCATAACATTCTTAATATTGCAAATTCATTGATAAAAATTTTACCTGTTCCATTCATACTTAGCCACAAAAAAGACTGTGAGGGCAAAGTGTTAGCTATTTCAGATACGAATCTAAGTGAATCCTCAAAGTAACCACTTTATAAATTTGCTTTAAAAAAAAAAAGCTAATAGGTAATTAACTTAGTTCTTATAAGTCATAAATTAGTTCCTATTTAGAAGTCAACATCCAAGTAGTAACCTTACCTCAATTTTTAAGGCTTTCCTAAGTTTCATGTCTAACTCCTTCAATGACTTATCCAGATGATTGGGAAGAAAGGGGGGTAATTCCCTTCCTTATCTAATGAAAAGGTGATTGCATGATTATTTTCTTCATAAGGTGATTCCAGGATTAACTGAAATATTACTCAATGTTTTAATAACAAAAGTACCGGGATCAGGCAACATAAGAGTAAAACAGCTTACCTGGCTGTCACAAATATGCTCATACTCTTCTACAAGTTCAAAAACTGTAGTTGAAGCGTGCTTCAGAAATGAGTGCAGGAAGTCAGAAAACATACTCATTGTTGCTAAAGTATATCAAAAAGAAAAGGAAGAAAATAGCGCTGAGTGTCATGTATTCAGGTAATTTGATTTAATAATAAGAAAGCTTTATTGTAACAATTAACATCCTGGCATAACATTAATTAACCTGATATTTTTCTTCTCTTCCTGACACTGACGTCAAGAAAACCTGGGGCTAAATTTCAAAAATCTGAATTATGCTCTATTTCAGTCTTTCCAAATCAGAAATACTTAAAAATATTTGAGAAAACTATATGCCCTTTTAGAATACAAAGGCACAGTGAAATATCACAAGAATAGAGACAAGATGGCTAAATTTAGCTGTTCTCAGGGAAAATGAACAATACGAAAACCCAGAGAGTATTTATTTACATACACCTGTCACCAGTTCATGATAAAATGAGACTTTTGCATTAAGATTTTTGGTAATTAGTATGTGAAGAGGAGAAACCAATAGTTTGTCAAAACATAAACAGCAAAGGTAAAGTTACTTCCTCCCAAGGAAAATGAGTTAATTTAGACCAACAGGTTGGTTAAGAGGCAGCATGATACAGACCACAAATGACTAGTGTGGAGTCAGAAGACAGATTCTAGCCCTGGCTCTGCTGTGTGATTTCAGCTTCTTTAGCCATAAAATGAGGCCTAAATGATGTCCAAAATCTTTTCCTGCTCTAAGGTCTAGGATTCTAAATTAATTCATAACATAGAATATAAACTACTAGGACAACCTCAGAGTTGTTTCAATTTGCATTTTTCTTCATTATTAAGTGGGTTATGATTGGAATAATGATTTCATATGGTTGTTAGTAATTTGCAATTCTTTTGAAAACTGTTCACATCTTCTATTATTCTACCAGGGACATCAATTTTCTGAAAAATGAATACAAATGATTTCTTCTATTTACATCAAAAGACAAATCTACTAAGGAACATATGAAGGAATAGATATTTCAGAAGATATTTATAACAATATACTATAGAACAAAAACTGAGAAATTGAGTAACTTTCAAAATTAATAGAAATTGGTTTCTAAGAAAGGGCAGCTAGGTGGCACAGTGGATAGAGTGCCGGGCTGGAGTCAGGAATACTCATCTTCCTCAGTTCAAATGTGGCCTCAGATATTTACTAGCAGTGTACCTTGGGTAGATCACTTCACTCTGCCTCAATTTCCTCTTCTGTAAAACGAACTGGAGAAGGAAATGGCAAACCACTCCAGTATCTCTGCTAAGAAAACCCCAAATGGGGTTAACAAAGAGTTCGGCATCACTGTATGACTGAACAAAAGTTTCTAAGAAGTATCATTATTTTAAAATAAATTTTTATTGATTTTTTTTTTGCTTTTACATCACCTATATTTTCCACTGTATTCCTTCTCTACTCCTCTCCCAGAGAGCCATCTTTTATAATAAAAAATGAAAGGGAAACATTAAAAAAAAGTTCAGCAAAACTAGTCAAAGTATAGAAAAAATATGACACTATATGTAATGTCCCACACCTACCATCTCCCACCTCTAAAAAGAAATGGGGGAAGGTGTTTTTCATGTCTTTTTGGGGGTCAAGCAGGCTCATTATAATTTTGAAGTACTCATTTTTTATTGTTGTCTTGCTGTTGTTCTTTTCATTTACATTCTTGCTGGAATCATTATGAATACTGTTTTCCTGGTTCTGCTTACTTCACTTTGTGTCAGGTCATATAGAAGCATTTCCATGTTTCTCTACATTCATTATGTTAATTTCTTACAACTCAATAATATTACATTCATGTACCACAATCTGTTTAACTAACTAATGGGCATGTACTTTTTTCCACTTCTTTGCTAACACAAAATAATGTTACAAATACCTTAGTGTATATGAGGCCTTTTGTCAACTAACTCTTGGGGTATATACTTAGCAATGAAACCTCAAAGTCAGAGGGTACGGACGTCTAAATCCCTCTTCACATAATTCCAAATTGCTTTCTAGATTGGTTGGAGCATTTCATGGCTCTATCAACAACGCAGTGATGTGTCTGTCTTTCTACAACACCTCCTGCATTACTGTCTTTGAAATTTGCTAGCTATGAGCAAACCTCAGAGTTGTTTCAATTTGCATTTTTCTTCATTATTAAGTGGGTTATGATTGGAATAATGATTTCATATGGTTGTTAGTAATTTGCAATTCTTTTGAAAACTGTTTGCTCACATCTTCTATTATTCTACCAGGGACATCAATTTTCTAAAAAATGAACACAAATGATTTCTTCTATTTACATCAAAAGACAAATCTACTAAGGAACATATGAAGGAATAGATATTCCAGAAGAAGCAGAAAGATGCTGTCTGAATTAAGATCATACAAAGCAAAATTCTCGACCTTTCTCATTTTAGCTTTCTTTGGTAGTTTTCTACTTCCTCATACAGCATGTTTGGGACTGCAATAGTAGACTAGCAGGAGTCCAAAAATGGTGACTCCAATGACATCGACAGTAAAAAGAGGTTGTTATAAAAATCTTTGCAGACCCATCTCCATGTTCCTTGCTTCCTGTCCTCCTTGCCCCTTCATTTAATGCGCCTAGGCTGACTTTAATTCAGTATGTCTCTCACTTTCTGTTACCTTATTTTTTCCTCTACTGCTGCTTGCTGTTTTATAAGGATATGGCGTTCAGAGTGTTTTCATCCTCTTCCTCTACAAGAAGAAAAAACCCAGGGCAGAGCTCCAACAGAAGACAGATTTGTTCTAAGTGCTGTGGCCTTCTAGGTGGTCCGGTCTACGGATAACATTGTGCTAACGGCCTCAAGCTCTTAAGACATTGCAGTCTCCTAAATAAGAATTGTACCACTCAAAGGTTATATGGCCTAAGTAGTCACAGAAGGTAAACAAAATGGATACACAAGACCTATTGGCCAGACCTGGATACATAGTGACATGGAGCCAGTCCATGTGGATATACATCTTACACATAAACTACATGGATACCCAAAAGGCAATCAAGAGGAACATGCCGCTGATGAGCAGGTAGAAAATATTACAAGTAACTGCTCAGGATGTGCTAGACATGCAGCAAGAAGGAGAGAGAACTGACAAGGCAGACTTTGTGCTCCATGGGCATCCATATAACGTCAGAAGAGCTGCAGCAAACTTCCAGCATGTTGAATGAACTCTCTGTGGAGAATTTAAGGGAATACAGGGCAATAGTTTTGCACAATAGGCAGGTGTGGATGGTTTACAATCTGCATTTTTGGAAGCAATAGCCATACGAATGGAATCACAGATCTATCACAGTATGAAGCTTGTATGACCATCTTCCATCAAGACAAAAAATAGGAATAAGGTCCAGGACCAAAACCCTCATTCGCTTAATCAATGAAACATTTCCATGAAGTTTTGTTGATCACACCCACTCCTGCCTCAAGCTCCGTGACAGCACAGGGACCCTGCTTTACCTAAATTCAGCATCTTCCTCAATACTTAGCATACTGCTCTGCACAAAGTAGGTGCTTAAAAGATGTTTGTTGAAGAACTAAAATTTGGAGACTATGAAATGAGTGCTTCGTTAATTACTTGTAAGAAAACCAAATCAACATCATCACAAATGAAAGTCAAAGTCATTTTACCAGCTTCTCCAGGATCATCCTCACGTAGCATAACAGCACTAAAAGTGACATCTTCAGTCACATTAGAGGGATCTGCGTTTGTGAAGAGTGCCGACCGCTGTGGGGAGAATGCTGCTGTCCAGTTACTCTCATCAAGATTAGATGCCTTTTAAAAAAACGAGAAAATAATTTAAGATAACATAGTTGAGTGACAAGAGAATTACAAACGAAGATTTACAAATTACTTATAATGAACTTTGCGATTTTATTTCCCACTTCCAAAACTTTTATTTGACACAGTATTACAAACACAAATTAGAAATGATAAGACAGGAAAAAGGTATTAGAGGGATTAATATTGGAAATGAAGGGTCCAAAATATTTGCTGATGACATGACAGTGTATCTTTGTCAACCAAAAAAAGTATGATTGGAGATCAATTCACAAAAATCATTTGTATTCTTATTTTCTGAGAGATAAAAATAATTTAATAAAAATTTATTTTAAAAACTATCAAATATATGATAATGAATCTAATTAAAAATTCACACGACCTGTGCATGTGCAGCTATAATATTATGCTGACTGAAATAAAGGAAGACTCCAAAAAATGGAAAGACATTCGATGTGAAATGAATTTTTTTTTTTTGGTCCAAAGACAACAAGAAGGGCAGCTAGGTGGCGCTGTGGATAGAGCTCCAGCCTTGGAGTCAGGAGGACCTGAGTCCAAAACCGACCTCAGACACTTGACACTTAACTAGCTGTGTGACCCTGGGCAATCACTTAAACCAGATTGCCTCACCCCCCGCCAAAAAAAGCAAAAAAACCAAAAAACCAAAAAAACAAACAAGAAATAAAACTAGAAAAAAAATAGAAGAGCATCTGATACATCCCATTAGAAAAACAACTGATCTGGAGAACAGATCAAGGAGACAATATAAGAATTCTCAGACTACCTGAAAGTTATGATCAAAAAAAGAATCTGGATATATTATTACAAGAAATTATTAAGGAAAATTGCCCTGAAGTTCTAGAACAAGAAGGGAAGGTTGAAATAGAAAAATATCTACAATTCACCACCTGACAGAGATCCCTGGAGACACAGGAATGTCATAGCCAAGTTTCAAAACTTCCATGTTAAGGAGAAAATATTGCAAGCAACAAGAAAAAAACAAATTTAAATATTACAGAAATACATTCAGGATTTCACAAGATCTAGCAGCTTCTACTCTAAAAAAGACTATAGGTCTTATATTTCAAAGAGCAAAAAAGCTGGGGTTATGTCCCAAGAATAGCTTACCCAGCAAAGTTGAGTATAATCCGGAATAAAAAAAAAAAGAACATTTGACAATCTGAAAGACTTTTAGGTATTTGTAACAAAAAGACCCGAATTTGATGGAAAATTCCACATAAAAGATCCAGAAGAAATATAAAGAAGACATTAAAGACTAATTAAAAGGTACTCATTAAAGTCAAACTGTTTACTTATTTTTGTGAAAATGTTATCAGTATTCTCAAAACTGTCTTCACTACTAAGGTAGTTTGAAAGAAAGGTCGGGGCTGAATTATGCGTGATGAGGTGATTGTAAAAAACAAAATTGGGTAGGAAAAGGTACAAGGGAGCAATTGTATTATAAAAATGGGGCGTGAAAGGAAGAACTAAAACAGAGGAAGCAGGTGGAGGTGGAAGTCTGGTAACGTTGGAACCTTATTCTCATCTGGGTTGAAGAGGAAACAACATGTGCATCTGGAAGGGTAGAGAAGTCTTCTGAACATGTAGAGAGGTGAGAAAACTCGGGGAAAGGGTTTAGAGGGGTGTACAGATTGGAATTTGGGAGGCTGGGGGGAGAAAATGGGGGAGACTTTTAGAGAAGTGTGCGGATTGAGATTGGGGGGAGTAAGTGAAGAGGATGGGGGGGACTCCTGGAGGGGTAGGTGAAGTGGGAGGTGGGAGGGTAAGGGTAGAAGATAAGGTAATAGGGACAGTGTGAAAAGAGAGGCTGAGAAAGAAAATAGTGAATAAAAATAACATGGAGGGAAATTCACAAATAGTAATTATATCTCTGAATGTGAATGGAATGTTTATAGTAGATGTCTTTGTGGTGGCAAAGAACTAGAAATTGCAGGGATTCCCATCAATTGGGGAATGGCTGAACAAGTTGTGGTATATGGTTGTGATGGAATACTACTGTGCTATAAGAAATGAGCTCAATGATCTTAGAAAGGCATGCACAAAATGGTAAAGAGTGAAGTGAGCAGAAACAAGAGAACATTGTATATAATAATAATAATACGGTTTTATGAACTACTTTGAGTGACTAAGTCATTTTGACTATTACAAGTATATAAATTAAAAATAAAGGACGTATAAAAAAAATGAGGCTATTTGCATCCAGAGAAAGAATTGATAAATGGAAAAGGATAATTTTACATACATATACCTATTTGTATCTAATGGTAACCACCTCTAGGGAAAGGAGGAGGGGAGGGAAGAAAAAAAAGGAAAAAAAATTACATGATAACTTTGTTGTATATTTGGAGAGAATAGGAAGTTGTTCGTGGTAGATTTGCAGTTTCATGTGCAATCATCTTTTTTATTGTATTGTGTTATGGAAATGCTTGTTTTGTTCTGTGAACTGAAAATAAATTTTTTTTAATCACTATTTGCTATTCAGTCAAGGAGTACTGTTCTTCTAAATTGTCCCTAATGCTTTAGTTTTAATAGAATAACAGGCACAAGCAATATTAAAAATTCTATGTTCAACATTACAATAAGATTCAAAATAGTAAACATGACTAGCCCCATCAGAATTTCCGAAATTTTTAGAATAACATTTTATCATCTGAACAATGCCATAAATCTATTTTAAATCAGTGAAATAATACTGGCATTTCAAGTTATATGAGGCATGAAAATGAGAAAGATATTCCCACATACTCCAGTCAGCTGAGGACCAGCTTAGCTATGTCTGGAGAGGCTCTTCAACATTTGGCTATGAAGAGTTGAGTCTTTATGGCAAGCTATGAAAATCTAACTGGACAACTACTGGTCTATTTATGAAGGTCAGGGTCTACTAACAACCACTTTTCTATTTTAAGAATATACTTCTAGGGGGCAGCTAGGTGGCGTAGTGGATACAGCACTGGCCCTGTAGTCAGGAGGACCTGAGTTCAAATCCAACCTCAGACATTTGATACTAGCTGTGTGACCCTGGGCAAGTCACTTAACTCCATTGCCTAGCCAAAAAAAAAGAAAAAAAAAAGAATATACTTCTAAAATGATCTTTTGATGGAAATACAAAAGGATAATGGAACCAATAAGAAAAATGTTTTTGTCCATTTATTAATGATCATAAGAATAAGTAACAGGTACATGTCATGAATGAATTTTTCACACACTCAATCAAAAGAGCAAAACAGAAGAGCAGTTGTCTCACTTACACTTTTTAGAGTAGAATTTGACAGGTCTTGCCAAAATAGAACAATTTCACAAATGCTATAAGATTATTCAGAAGACAGAAAATGACAAGAATGGCTGACATTAATATAGTATTTAAGGTTTGCAAATCATTTCATATACATTATTTCCTCTGAGCCCTGCAAGCGAGTTATTCTAAGTATTATCTCCATTTTACTGACTAGGAAATTGGGGCTCAGAGGGGGCAAGTGACTTCCCAAGGCCACACGACTAGTCACTACCAGAAGGAGAATTTGCACCCAGGTCTTTCCTGACTCTAAGTCAAGGCCTCTTGCCACTAGGTTGCTTCTAGAACATACTGACATATTAAATTAAAAAAAAAAAAAACCCACAAATTTGTTTGGCAGTTTTACACTCAACATTATTTTTCATGAGATTAAAAAACATCAAAACCATCCTTTAGGAAATGCAAAAGCCTCTGCCAGTTGAATTTGTTAAAAAAAAAAAAAAGCCTTTGTCTTTTCCACAAATAAAGGGCCAGAAATAGAGGCATCTTCTGATCTTTTCTTCGAAAACCATTTGTATACAACACAGTCTAGGTTTTCTCATTTATCTATGGACAGAGGATAAAGATTTTCAATAACTGTATTGGATTTAGAACTATTAAAAAATCTTAGCAACTATCCTTTACCGGTTGGGATGTGACATGATATTGAACTATATGTCAAAACTTTCTTGTTTTGTCTTTTTCTTTTCTTTAAAATAAAATTTTTTATCTGTTCTTTTTCAATGCCTAGATTTCTCTCAGTATTCCTTTCTCTCCCCGACCAAAATCAATCCCAAATAATTAAGAAAAAAGAGGTAAAAGAGGAAAAAAAACACAGCAAAACCAATTAATATGCCCAAAAAATCTGACAACATATGCAATGTTTCACACCAATGGACCATGCCCCCTCCCTTTAGAGTAAGGGCAGATATCTTCCCTCTTAATTGGGACTGAACTTGTTCTTTGTAATTCTGCAATACCCATTTCCAATTGTTTTGTGGTTGATGTTTCCATTTACATTGCTGTAGTCACTGTGCATGATTTAAAAAAAAAACAAAAAACGTTATTCTGGCTCTGCTTACTTCACTTTGCATCAGTTCATGTAAGTCCTTCCATCCTTCTCTGTATTCATTATATCTGTCATTTCTTACAACACAGTAATGGTACATTATGTTAACATGCCATTACTTGTTTAGTTGTTATCCAATCTATGGGTATCTAATTTGTTTCCAGTTCTTTGCTACCATAAAAAAATGCTCCTCTAAAAATTTTGGTGTCTAACAAAAACGCCTCAAGTCACCACATCACACCTATCACACTGGCCAACACGACAAAACAGGAAAATGATAAATGTTGGAGAAGATGTGGGAAAATTAGAACACTAATTCATTGTTGGTGGAGTTGTGAATTGATCCAATTGTTCTGGAGAACAATTTGGAACTACGCCGAAAGGGCTATAAAACGTACATACTCTTTGATCCAGCAATTGCACTCCTAGGTCTGTATCCCAAAGAGATCATAAAAAAGGGAAAAGGACCCAAACGTACAAAAATATTTATAGCAACTCTTTTTGTGGTGGCAAAGAATTGGAAACTGAGGGGATGCCCATCAATTAGGGAATGGCTGAACAAGTTGTGGTATATGAATGCAATGGAATACTATTGTTCCATCAGAAGTAGAGAGCAGTCAGACTTTAGAAACACTTGGAAGGCCTTGCATGAACTGATGCTGCAGAACCAGGAGAACACTGTACACAGCAACAGCAACATTGTGTGATGATCAACTATGACAGACTTAGCTCTTCTCAGTAATACAATGATCCAAGACTTCCAAAAGACTCACGATGGAAAATACTATTCACATTCAGAGAAAGAATTATAGAGTCTGAATGCAGATCGAAGCATACTATTTTCTCTTTTTTTGTTGTTTTTTTGTTTTCTTTCTCATGGTTTTCCCCTTTGGTTCTGATTCTTCTTTACAACATAACTAATGTGGAAATATGTTTAATATGATCATACATGTATAGCCTATATCAGATTGCATGCCATCTTGGGGAGGGGGAAGTGGAGAGGCGGGGGAAAATTCAGAACTCAAAATCTTATAAAAGTGAATGCTGAAGACTAAAAATAAATAATTTTTTGGTAAAGCCTCAAAAGCTTTTTCTTTTTTCTTTAATTATGTGAAATTTAGAAACTTAAGAAATACAGAATGTGCCTATTCTATTTTGTACCAAGGTAAGTGGACAAAGCAGCTCTTCTGTCTGTATGTACAGCAGTACACAGGTTTCTTAAATCTACCTCCTTCCCAACTGAGGTTCTCTCTCTGGTGTACCCCATTTCCTTTTCTCATTCCTTTTCAATGATACTCTAGTTCTACTCTTGGCTTCCATACGCTACAGGAGAGGTCAGATTCTAATGCCTATCAATTTATTTTCTTCTGGTCAACAAAATAATGGGTTATAGTGATTCTTTGACTTGGGGTCTGGCTATTAATGGCTCTCCCCAACTTTCCACCTGTGATTTCTGAGTTTTCCAAAATATTTGATGCCTGATTCTGGACAAATGAGGTGTTCTAATATACACATCATATTGTTACTTAGAAATGACATTACTTTCATAGGTGAAGATGTCAATATTAACCAACCCTGGCCTTTTACATACCATGGATAGATTTCCCAAGAAGGCTGATGAATGAGCAATTCGAGGAGACTTTACTCTTGTTGCAAGAATGGTAGAAACATCTGGCTGCCTTAATAAACTTCGATTCAGTGAAGTAACTGAAGAGAAAAGGAACGTAGAAGAAAATTTAAGGTTGCTGTTCATTTAAGTTTTTTTGTGGTTAGTATATAAAGTATGATTTTTTCCCCCACCTATTCGAGAACTGAGCAAATTAAGATTGTTCCTGTAACATTTTCTCATTGATCCTACTTACAATTAATTGATTTTTTCCTGTAACTGCTTAGGTCATGGTTCTTCGTCCATGAACTTAGTTCAGAACTCAGGTGGCCTGTAATGGGTTATTTTAGAAATCCAGCTCTCCTGCTAATCACTGATCTATCCTTGCCTCAAGGAATTTTGCTAACTTTAGGAAATGTGTGTGAACGGAAAAGGAGTTGGGTCTGATATCTTTACTCCACCAAGCTATCCTTCAAGGATGTCTGGTTTGCTGTCCAGAAGTCTGGGCCACTATCTCACACCTGCACTCAGATAAGCACTTCCTAAGTCTCATGAGAGAAGAAGTAGAGAGTAGTTGATAGCCCTCATTATCAAACTTCCAATCAATCATGTTATTCCCTGAGCCCCAGCTTTATAAACAATCATGTTGCCCTCAATCCCATAATGTCATCTACTCTGTTCTGCACTCCCCAAAACCCATAAAAGGGGAACTGTCCTTTTGCTCAGAGTATTTGACATAAAGACAAGAAAGCCCCTGACCTAACTACTGACAGGTAGTATGCCCTCTGTTATCTTGCACAGAGATCTGCCTCAGTTTACCATTTTGTTAAATCTCAATTATGACAGAACCAAGCAGATTTATTTGCCTAAGGGCTAAAAGGTTGCTTACATTCATTAATCCACCAGGAAGAGGCTTATTAAATAAAGAAGCTTGCTTATAGAATAAAAAAAGTAAAAACAATGCAAGAGCTAATGTGTTTTTACTTAGTACCTACATAATTAGAAAATTGTTTTTAAAAGCAAAAATCTTACAGGTTTGGCGAAATGAGCTTGGAGTTCGAGGAATTATTTGGCTTCTTGGTGTAATATTAGCCAAAGTATCTTCATGGGGAGTCAAGACTGATAAGAAAGTTAGTCAAGAAAAGCCATTCATTTGGATGGAATAAGTTACATTCAAGTTACAGTTAAGTATGTTTATACTATATAAAAATATATTTTTTAAAAAAGGATGAGTGATTTTTCTATGTTAAGAAAATAAACAGGGGACAGCTAGGTGGCACAGTGGATAGAAAACCGGCCCTGCAGTCAGGAGGATCTGAGTTCAAATCCAGTCTCAGACCACACATTCGACACTTAACAGCTGTGTGACCCCGGGCAAGTCACTTAACTCCAATTGCCTAAAAAAACCCAAACAAACAAGTAAATAAACAAGAACAATTTAAAGTGCCTACTGTGTACAGAGTACTGTCCTAGACCCTGAGTGAGCCAAAATAACATAAGAGCTAGTCTGCGTATTTACTGAGTTTACAATCCAACAGAGGTAAAAGACACAAATGCAGATAACCGTAATGTAAACAGAATGTAAAAATGGCATCCTACAACTGAATGTCTCAGAAGGAAGGCCATTACTGACAGTAAGATGATCAGGAAAGGCTTCATGAAGAAGACGACTTTTACCTGGCATTTGGAAAGATGGGCAATTCAACAGATGTGGTGGGAAAGAAAGGACATTTTAGGCATGGGCACAGGTAGGAAGACTTAAAAGTATAATTTGAGTTCAGGAGGCAGGAAGCAATTCAGTTTAGGTGAAGCACAGATCCTAGATTTAGAGATGCAAGGGACCTCACAGGTCATTTAGTTCAACTCCCACATTTTTGACAAATACAGAAATTGAGGCCCAAGATGGTTAAGTGATTAGAGAGTACTAATGGGTAAGAGTGGAAAATAAAGTGGTTCAGCATTGTAAGGAATTTAGAAAGTCAAGCAAAGAAATGTAAATTTTATTCAATAGGCAACAGATACCCACTGAAATGTTTTGAGTAGTCACGCAACATAACTGGCTCTAGATATGAAGATGATCCTGGCAGTGGTACAAAGGAAGCATTGGAAGAGGGAAAGAGTGGCAGCAGAAAGACATGTAAGGGCGCTACTGTATTGGACAGGAGAAAATCAGGGCCTATACTAAGATGGCAGCAGTAGGAGCAATTGGGAGGAGATGCTGTAGATGCAGAACTGGGAGGATTTAGATGTGAGAGGTAAGGAAGAAGGAAGAGTCAAGGAGGACTTCAAGGTTTCAAACATGGAAAACTGAATGAATAGGGGTACTAAAAGTCAGAAGGAGGAACAGATTTGAAAATGTATATTGGCCAAGATAATAAGACACCAGACACTGGGGTGGTCCTAGAACATGGGGCACAAAAAAATCCTGAGCAATGTCCAACATAGGTTAGCCCCAGAGAAGACAGGTCTGGAGCAACATTCAAGCAGCACAGGCCTGCCCAGCATCTAGGCAGCTCCAAACCAACACTTGAGGAAGCCTGGGCCTGAACCCGAGAGGGAGTCAAGGTCAGATATTTCCCACAGAAGGTAGACCCTCTTCTCAGACACCACACTCAGGACCAAGTGGACTTGCTCACATCATCTAGATCAATAAAAGTGGAGTCTGACCCAACACAAGTCCTCAACTGAGAAACTGAGGCTGGAGATAGGAGTGAACAGAAGAAAATGCCAAATACAATGAATACTTTCGACCAAGAGAAATCAAAGGGGTTAACCTAGCAGAAGAGAATAACTTCACAAGTCCAAGTAGAATCTTAGAGAAAAAAATATTCAGGTCAGAAGGACTGAGTGCTTCAAAGAAATAAAACAAGAGATATAAAATGGAAACGCTACAGAATAAAGAATGCCAAGGAAAGTTAATACCTTACACAAGAACTGAATGGACCAAACAAAAAGGAATTGCTCAATGAGACAAGAAACATTAAAATAAAATCAAACAATTGAAAAAACAGAAGGACTAAAATATCAGAAACAACTGACTGGAAAATAAGGCAAAAAGATAATATAAGAATTACTGGACTACTTGAAAATCATAATCTACATCCTTCCTTAAAAAAAAAAAAAAAAAAAGCTTAGATACTCCATATTTCAAGAAATCATAAATAAAAACAGTCCAGATGTCTTAGAGCCAGAGAGCAAAGTGAAAATACAAAGAATCCAACAGTACCCTCCTGAACTCTAAAGTGAAAATTCCCAGGAATGTCAAAGCCCCAATCCACAGCTATCTAGATCAAAGTCAGGTAATAAGTTGATTTAGACATGTTGAGTTTGAAGTCTTGGTGGGACATCAGGCAGAGCTGTCCTGAAGGCCCTTGGGTATGTGAGTCTGGAGCAAAAGAGAAAAGTTAAGATTGAAGAGACAGATGTGAGAATCCCCTATATCAGGGATTCTTAAACTTTTGTGTGTCATAGACCTCTTTGATACTCTAGTGAAGCCTATGGACCCTTTCATTATATATATTTTATATGCATTATATAATGAATATAAACGGATTACAAAGGAAACTAATTAAAGTTATCAAGATGTTAAAAAAAATCGATGAACACCATTCTATACGAAGATTTTAGTTGAAGCCTGAAGATTGTCAAAAAAGATGATATAAAGACAAAGGAGCCAATAGTAGTACCTTTGGGAAGACTCACATAAAGGGGACAGGAAGAAGATGAAGAGTCAAAAGGAGATAGAGGAAGTAGGAAAACCAGCCAAATAGGATGTCTCTAAAGATAAGGAAAGAGAGAATATAAAGAAGAAGGGGATGGTCAACAGTACTAAGACCTTCAGAGCAATCAAAGATGAGAAATGAGAGGGGGAAAATAAGGCCATGGGAATTGGTGATTAGGAAATCAATGGTGACTTTTGAGAAAATGGTTAATTACAGCTCTGAGTACAAATTGTTATTTTTGTACCAACATTTAAAGTTGAAAGGATACTAGATACTCTTTTGTTTGCACTTTGTCTTCGAGCTGTCCGTGTCACCTCCACATCTCGAACAACAGGAGAAGGCATCTCCCCAAAGCCATTCCTGAAACAGCATAATTAAGAGAATGTGAATATTAAGACAATAAAGTGCTCATCAAACTTTTGTTTCAGGGGAGCATTCAAACCGAAGTAATCTTCTTTTTCACTGTCCAAGGAATGTGGACTCATTTCCCAATCTATAACATTCAAAAGGAACTCATTTTGGGCCCCTTGTGAATGCTTTCCTCTCTCCAGAGCCTAATTAGTCTTTAAGGCCCAACTCAAAACTCCTCCCTCTGTGGAACCTTCTTTGACAACTTCAATACTCACTGATATCTCTCTCGAGTAATAGGAACTCAACAAACATTTGTTGAGTGCCGCCTGCATGAAAGACACAGTGTCAAGAAATTCAGCACTTAGTACCTCATAGTCTGTGGCACAGTTTGGCACTCTCATACTGTCTTGGAATCCCAAATCACCTTCAATGTCCAGCTCTAGCACTAAGTTCCATCTAGAAAAGGCCTTTCCTGATTTATCCACAAAGCACCAGTGATCTTCCCCTCACCAAAATCATTATTATCTCCATCTCACTTCCACAGGAACCATGGACTTTGTTCCCAGGATCCTGGGCTCTAATAAATCTTTCTTCACCTCATCTTGCTTGGAAGCATGCCTCCAGGACACCACCTAGTTATCACCATACCACGTTTTGTACCCCATGGAGCTCAGCACATAGGAGGTGGGAGGTAAAGACAGATGAAATAACTGGGAGATGTAAGTAGGATCTCCAAAAGAATAGAAGAGTAAAGAAACAGACTGAAAGAGAACATTCATTTGTTTTATTCCTTGATCAGAAGTCTTGCTGGGCAACTGCTTCTGCAGGTACTACAAGCCACAACTACTGAAAACACAGGAGGAAAAGTTCTTGCCCCCAAAGTCCTTGGCATTGTCAAACTGTTCAACACCAGAAACTCAGGTGATTTTAGCAGTAGAAATGACATGGGACTTTTCCAATCAATTTATAACTGAAACCTTCCATATGTGTTGTCTAAGTGCTTATTAAACGATTCATTCACTCATTTATTCACTGAATAAAAGATGACAATCACAACTGTGCTTTGGGAATACCAGTTTTTGAACTGTTGAAATCTTACCCATCTCTACTAAAATTCCCATCAAGAGGCCTTCTCTAAACCTTGTACAGATTAACAGCAATATCGTATGATCAAGTATTAATGAATGAGGTATTCTCAGCAATACAATGATCCAAGAAAGTTCCAAAGGACTCATGCTGAAAAATGCTATCCACCTCCAGGGAAAGAACTGATGGAGTCCGAATAAAAATCAAAATATATTATTTTTCATTTTCTTATTTTATTTCAATTATTTTATTCATGGGGTTTTTTTTGGGGGGGGGGAATCTGTGTTTTCTTTCACAAAATGACTAATATGGAAATATGTTTTGCATGACTGCACAGGCATAAATAACCTATATCAAACTGCTTATTCTCTCGGGGAGGGACCAAAGAAGACCACCTTTTGACACAGATAAATAAATATGTAGATATACACGTAAAACCACATTCTGCATACCGTATACTTCTATTTATCAGTTCTTTCCCTGAAGGTGGATAGCAGCTTCCTTCACAGGTCCTTTGTAGTTGATTTAAATATTTATAATACTGGGAATAGCTTAGTCGTTCACAGTTATTTTTCAAATAATATTGCCGTTACTGTAAGCAACATTCTCTTGGTTCTGCTCATTTCACTAATGATGATTTCATGTCTTTCCATATTTTTTTTTCTTTTCTAAAATCAAGCAGCTCATCATTTCTTACAGCACAGCAGTATTCCATCACAATCATATACTACAGCTGGTTTAGCCATTCCCCAATTGATGGGCATCCCTTTAATTTCAGTTCTTTGCTTCCACAAAAAGAGCTGCTATAAATATTTTAGAACATACAGGTTCTTTGCCTTTTCCCCTAATCACCTTGAAACACAGCTCTTCCAAATGGTTGGATCAACAATTCACAGTTCCACCAGCAATGTATTAGGGTCCCAATTTTTTACCAACCCCTCCAACGTTTGTCATTTTCCCCTTCTATCATTTTAGCTAATCTGATCGGTGGGAAATATCTCAAGGTTGTTTTAATTTATATTTCTCTATTCAATAATGATTTAGAGCATTGTTTTCACCTATGCCTATAGTATAGCTTTGATTTCTTCATCCAAAAACTGCCTGTTCGTATCCTTGGACCATTTATCAACTAGGGAATGACTCATATTCTTATAAATTTCTCAAAGTTCTCTATATATTCGAGATGAGACCTTTATCTGAGAAATTAAGATATTTCCCCCCAATTTTCTGCCTTCCCTCTAATCTTGGCTACATTGGTTTTATTCGTGAAGTAGCAGGTGCTTAATAAGTGTCTGACTCATTTAGTCAATTATCTAATTTAATTTACGCCAGCATGAAGGGCAGTGTGGCGCAGGGGAGAGAGAACGCTGGACTCAAAGCCAAAGGATTAGGTTTCCAAGCCTGGGTGACCATGGGTCAGAAACTCTCCGGGCCTCAGTTTCCTTCTCTGTAAAATGAGCGCAGGACTGAAGCTCTAAATCTATGAGCCGTTGGCTCAGACTCTACACCAGCCCTCCCTAAGGTGTCACTAACCCGGGAGGGGAAGATCCCAGCCCCGCTCCCCAAAACCTCGCACTCACGCATTTTCCATGGCTGCCGCAGATCCCGCACCGCTACAGTTCAGGTAGGAGATTTCTGCATCCGCTAGCCGCGTTCCAAGCCTCCCGCCTTCCGGAAGCGTATCCTTCGACCTGGAACTGCTTCGCCGCCAGTGCCGGAAGCAGGAGCAACCGGGAAGTTCAACGAATGAAATGCCCGCGCACGCGCAAACGTACAGGCCGCCCTTCCCCCTCTCCAACTTTATCTCGACGCGCAGCTACGGGGAGGATTGTTGGGATCTGGAGCTGCGCTTGCGCAACAGGGCGGAACAGGATCCTCTAGTGACGCGAAGGAAGCGCGGGTGAGCGTTGCGCTGAGGGAGAGCGCTGGGCCGCCATTGGTCGGAGGAGGTGGCGCTGCGTGGGGTGACCAGACTTTTCCCAGGGAAGGAAGAGCCCCGTTTCCCCGGCGGGGAGCTGAAGATTTGCGGAAAGAGCCCAAATATAGATGAAGTCTCCCAATCCGCTGGGGTGGTGGAAGGATGGGAGTCATTAATTTAATTGTGGGTGTGGTTTGTTTCTTGGGATCTCTTATAGTAACTCCCTTTAAGAAGCTTAAATGTGTGAAGGTCCAAGGTTTTGTTTTTGGTTTTTTTTTGCAAGGCAAGCGGGGTTAAGTGACTTGCCCAGGGTCACACAGCTAGTGATCCTGACACCAGGGCCGGTGTTCTATCCACTGCGCCACCTAGCTGCCCTCAAGTTTTTTAAAAGTGGAAGAATTAGGCTGTGATTATTCCCCAAGAAGAGTCAGGGAGATCTGGGTTTGAATTCTGCCTCAGACACGTTCCCTGCTGTGTGTTCCTGGGTAGGTCACCTAATGCCCAGTTGTTTTAACTCATGGGAAATGGGGTTATTATCACCTACTTCCCAGGGCTCTTATGAGGATCTGTTACGTAATATGTGTTACATACATATGAACATAATGTGTATGTGTTCCGTGTGTGTAATATACATATATGCAAGATATGTGCAATACTAGATCGTCTGTAATCTGTCCATTATTACATTTCCTGGGACCCCTTACCAGTCGTTAACAATACACACATAAAATGTATATGGTCTACGTATATGTGATACACATGTAATAATAGATCTATTTTTATATATAAACTGTTTATATCTAAAATATGTATATAAAATCTTTTTATATATGTATATGCATTATCTCATTCGATCCTCATGAGAGCCATGTTTTCCCTAACACCCTATTTTCCATTTAAGTAAAATGAGGCTGAGGGCAGTTAAGTGACTTGTCCAGGGCCAAACAACAGGTAAAGTGTCTGAGGCAGAACTCAAACTCAGGTCTCCCTGACTCTTCTTGGGGAATAATCACACCCTAATTCTTCTACTTCTAAAGAACTTGGACCTTTCTGTATGTCTGTGGGTATATGTATCCCTCAGCAAATCTTAAAGCACTATGCAAATGTCAGCTATTATTACAAAATGCTTACAACTGCTGGACTCTCCAAATATCCCTTGGTGCATTGGGAATGATTTACTGTATTAAAAATATAATTTGCACCTGAGTTATTAGGTGCACAGCAGTAATACATTTGTATAGCACTGCTGCACTTACTGGTAAGAGTAAAGAAGGAAAAGCCTGGACTGGAGTCACATAGGAGGAAAAACATCCCATAGAGATAATTTATCCTTGCTGATAGGGATAAAATAAATGGGAATCAATGATCTTTTCAAGTGTCAAAGGGGTAGCTAGATGTGGGAGTAGTGGATAGAGCATGGGCCCTGGAATCAGGAGGCCCTGAGTTCAAATCCAACCTCAGACGCTTGACACTAGCTCTGTGACCCTGGATATTTCACTTAGCCCCCATTGTCTTGCCAATAAATAAATACTAAAGTGTCAAAGTAAAGTGAAAATGTGAATGGTATAATGATTGATTGTTCTCCGGATCTTTTGAATGAATAAGTGAAAGAAGGACTTGGTGAACAAAAAAGCATTTACTTTGGGCTTGCTTACTGTAAGTCAACCACTTTCCTAAGTGCTGGTGATACAAACAAAAGAGAGAACAGTCCCTGCCCTCAAAGAGCTTACATTCTAACATGAGAGAGGGGTATTTTGGGTTGGGAAGTTACAGGTCAAGCGTGTAGGAGCCACAGGGGAGTAGATTAACACACTTTCCAATGTTAAACATTTGTTTAGTCCTGTCTGATTCTCTGTGACCCCATTTGGGGATTTCTTGGCAAAAATACTGGTGTGGTTTCCATTTCCTCCTGCTCATTTTACAGATGAGGAAATTAAGGCAAATAGGGTTAAGTGACTTGCCCAGGGTCACACAGCTAGTAAGTGTCTGAGTCCACATTTGAACTCAGGAAGGTGAGTCTTCCTGATTGCAGGCCTGGCACTCTCTCCACTGAACCACCTGGCAGCCCTGCAACATTATAGTTAATTAGAGTTACAGACATGGAAAGCAGGGGTGGGGGGATAGTTGCCATTCCACTGAAGCAACATTAAGCCTGTTTAAGAATACAGCTACCCCTAAGCGAGGTGCTTCTAATGTATTACACTCGTTTTCACAAAATATATCAGCATAGCTCAAAACAGCTGCAAATAAGGTCTTTGCCTTTCTCTTTCTGTCTCTCCTAAGCAAGAAAGGGCAGCAAAGGCAACCCAGACACCCCTAAAGGTTCCCTTCTTTCAGGCTATAAATGATGCTGAAAGGGCATCAGGCCTGGACAGCTAACACAGAAGCAGGATTCTGGTCACCTCCAGTGAGTTTCCGAGCTGTGGCATCTTCTCTGTGCCTTCAGTCAGCCTTTCTCCAGCTGATCAGCTCTCAGGACAGCAAGGCCTCTCCTTCTAACCAGCAGAGTCTGTCTGGAGCCCAATATTTCCGTATTGAAAGCAGTACCTCATAACTAGTTACCTGTCTCTAACTAGTGATGTAAAACTTAAGAAGTGCACCTTTCCATTATGTTTGATTCAATTCCAGACAGTCCTTATATAATAGACCCATAATACCCAAACAGTTATTTATATAATTTCTCAGCTATAGCCCTCAAAATGCTGAGAATACCCAAGTAAATGAGCAGATGAACCACATTACCCTTTGTCTGTCTTCAACTCTGCCTAAAGATATAGGACGTCTCAACACATTTATCTGGGGGTACTTTTCTCTTAGGTCCTCAGAATAGTCTTGTCTATCTCCTCAAGCCTTTCTATGTCAGGTTCTATGTTTCTTCTCAAGCTGAACTAATGTTCTTTTTCTGTCATTTTCAGCAACCAAAATGTCTATAGAACAAAAGAGCACAGTACCTTACATTCTGCCTAACATTTGCCATCTTCTGCAAATTAGAATGAGAATGGGAGGTTTGCCATCTGCAAACATGTACCCTACCATGTGTCAAAAATGGACATAATTAACATATTTTACCTGTGAAATAGGGATAATAATTTGTGAGTCATTATGAGGATCAAATAAGCAAGTATATGAATATACTTTTTAAAAAAAGATGTATAATTTTCAGTATTCTTTTTAAATTTTGAATTACAAATTGTCTCCCTCCTCCTAACTCCTCCTCCACCCACTGAGAAAGCAAACAATGTGATATCAATTATACATTCGAAATCATGCAAAACATTTATGAATGTACTTTTCAACCACAAATCATATGACTGAAGCTCAGGTCTCATGCATCCCTGCTGTTCTTCACTTCCTGTGTAACTCAGCTCAGTTCTATCGCTCATCAGCAGATGGATGCCATCCACTTTCCCAGAGGAACAGCGTTCTGGTGGTTGGGTCTATGGAAAGGTCATTTTGGAGTCTCGGTGTTTACACTTAAAAACCCACATCTGGGTCAAAGGACCACCATTCTTTTTAAACCTTCTTTTGTTCACTGAGGGTCCCACAGTTTTCATTCTCACTCTTGCAAAAGGTCTCTTGAAAATCCATGATAATGTTACCTTTTTGCACTGTTTAGATGACTGGATCGTCTCCTATTCTCGTCAGAACTTCACATTGAGCCTTGGAATTCAGAGGGGCCGTTTACATTTTCTCCCCCATTGCCTTTCAATTTTCCTTTCTCTGGATCAGCTGGACTGAGTGATTCAAATTACCAAGAGGCTGCTTCCCAAATGAGCCACAAAAGGGGCACCTATCCTGAGGGAGAAAAAGATTGGTACACCTCATTACAGCTGTATATCTGTAACACTCCCTTGGGGATGCATGAAGGGGATGACCCTTCCCCATATCCATTTCAGAGCAGGCCTAGCTACTCCTTAACTGTTTCCTATCAGCCTGCTAGCTGCTAGGTGGCTCAGTGGATAGAGTGCCAGGTCTGCAGTCTTCCTGAGTTCAAATCCAACCTCAGATACCTACTAACTGTGTGACTCTGGGGAAGTCACTTAACCCTGTTTGCCTCAGTTTCCTCAACTGTAAAATGAGCTGAAGAAGGAGATGGCAAACCGCTCCAGTATCTTTGCCAAGAAAACCCCAAGTGGGCTCACAGAGTCAGACCTGACTGAAAAATGAGTGAACAACAAATGAACCATGATAACATTTTTGTCTGTTGAGTCAGAACTCCATGGGTACACTAAAGAGGCAATTCTTTACTGTTGTGTTTTGAGAAATGACAATCAAGATAGTTTGAGAAAACCTAGGAAGACTTATGTGAATTGATACAAAGTGAAATGAGCAGAACCAGAAGAACATTATACAAGTAATAGCAATATTCTAACGATGATCAACTGTGAAAGACTTTGCTACTCTGATTGAGACAATGATCCAAGACAGTTCCGAAAGACCATGACAAATTCTATCCATCTCCAGAGAGAGAACTAATGAACTGTGAGTGCAGACTAAAGTATACTTTTTCTACTTTCTTTATTCCTCTTGTGTTTTTTTGTGTTTTCTTTTGCAACATGATTGTTATGGAAATTTTTTGCATGACATAAAATCAATATATTGCTTGCCTTCTCAAGGGCTGAGATGGAAGAGGTATGGGAGGGAGGGAGAGAATTTGAAATTCAATTTTTAAAAATAAAAAATGAATTTAAAAATTGGGAAACATTTGACAAAATAAAAATATATTTTAAAAATTAATTAAAAACTCAAAAAAAGAGAGGCAGTTCCTCCCCTTAAAGCCTTTTCTTCCTATCAGCTTTGAGGTCTAAGGAAGAGGCACTGAGCTCCTAAGGGACTGGAAAGGGGAACAGCAAATTCATGGCTTCCTAGGCAAACCTATTTCTGGGATGGGGCCACCTCCAACTTGTGTCTTCTTTCCTTTAATAAGGGCTTCAGGGTGTCCTTATTTAATGGAGCAGTTGCAGTAGCAATCTGGGCAGAAGAAGCTGAGAGGGAAAGGGGTGTTTGTTCCATACCTGATTCAAGTTTGTACTCTGACTACCTTTTTACAACCCCTTCTGCTCCCTAAGGACCCCTTAACTTAGAGCCAAAACTAGAATTGTTCCTCAGGAATTTGAGGTGTGAGTCGAATTGGAGCAGTGATGCCCACCGAGAAAGAAAGAGCCCATTGAGTATTGATCAGGCTGTAGTCATTGGAGATGAAATGTTAAAAAGCTAATAAACTGCTCTTGTAAAGAAGTTTGCAAATATTAAATAGTTAATATGCAACTCTAATGAAGGAGTTATTTGCAAATGTCCCAACAAGATGTGTATTAGCTTCTCAACTGATCATAATCATTCAATGGTTCTTTATTACTTCAAATTCTCTTTTTTGTGTGTGAGAATAAAACTGCCTGTTGTAAACCTGGTTCGTGTTTTCACTCTGGGCAATTTTTACTCCCCTCTTCCCTTTTAAACCAGAGCCAAAATTTGGAATTGTGCCTCGGGATTCTGACGTGGGGATGGAACTGGAGCACAGGGAGGAGACAGAGGAAACCCCAGAGCAATGAACCAAGAGCAAAACCTGGAGGGCAGGCACTGGCAAAGGTTGCCAGCCCCTGTGGCCTTAACCTGTGGGGGCTCAAGTAGCCACTATGATAGATGTTATCATTCATATGAAAGCAATTGTTTTCTTTGGCAAAGTGGAGAAGGACGAGGGGGATCATGACAGCTGTCCTCAAGTGTTTTTCAGGCTGTCATGTGAAAAGAGGAATTGATTTATTATGCTTGGCTTCCGGGGTAGGAACTAAATTTCATAGAGAAAGATTTAGGTTGCTTGTAAGGAAAAACTTTTTAACAACTAGAGCTACCCCAAAGCAGAACAGAACAGGTTGTCTCAGGAGGTAGTAGGTTTCCTATCACTGGAGGTCTTCCTGTGAGGCCAGATGACCACGGACCAGGAAAGTTGCAGTGGTCTTTCAGGCATCTATTTCAGTGGATGAGCTCCCCTCCAATTCTGAGTTTCTGTGATTGATTTTGTGAGCCTATGATAGTCCTTGGTGCCCTGTTATTAAAGAGCTTAAGCCCATTTCACAAGGGGAAGGACAGAAATCTAGGTATACTGTCCATAAATTCCTTCAGACATTTCATTTCCCAAATGTTTTATTTAATGAAAGTATTCTGTTTTCTTGGGCTGGAGGCGGGGAGTAGGGAAGGGAACAAACATTTATTAAGTGCCTTTACAAATTCCTGAGAATCCCAAAAGTGGTCTCATTATTGAAATTCATACTGCATATTTCCAATATTCATATTTTATGTAATTAGAATTTTGAATAGAGATTAAGGGAATAGGGGAAAAGGGTGAAGAGTGGAGAAAAGATCACACCCTAAACCACCCCACCCAGGGATGTTATAGGAAGGGCCTAGGAACAGCACCCATCCTGCAGGCAAGAGGAAGCAGTGCTGGTGACCAAATGTACTCTCCATGAAAACACTCATGCCTCCCCAGTGCTTCAGGTGGGACATAGGAAACATTGCAGGCAAAGCAGTGCAGTGGAAAGAACACTGGCCTTGGAATTAGAGGAGCTGGGTTCAATTCACGTTTGACATATGACTCTGGGAAAACTTATTCACATATTCATTCATTCAATTCAATAAACATTTATTAAGTGCCTACTGTATGCCACACAGTACTAAGAGCTGGAGATACAAAAAGGGGCAAAAGACTGTCCCTGCCCTCATTACAACCTAATGGGGGAGAAAACATGCAAACAAATAATAAAGCAAGCCATATACAGAATAAACAGGAAATAATTCAAAGAAGGAAGGCACTAGAATTAAGAGGTTGAGAAAGACTTTCTGTAGAAGGTGGGATTTAAGTGTTGGGATCAGGGGGCAGCTAGGTGGCGCAGTAGATAGAGCACTGGCCCTGGGGTTAGGAAGACCTGAGTTCAAATTCGATCTCAGACCAGATATTCAATACTTACTAGCTGTATGACCCTAAGCAAGTCACTTAACCCCAATTGCCTCACAAAAAAGAAAAATAAATAAAGCTTGGAACTTAGGAGGTCATTTAATCTTCTTGGGCTTCCATTTTGTCAACTTTAAAATGAGGAACATGAACTAGATGACCTTAGAGGTTTCTTTTAGCTCTAATTCTATGCTTAAGATGAGTTTGCAACCATCCCCCTTGAAAATACAACTTTCATCTATTATTATCTTTATAATACAAACTTCCACTGCCTTATCTATCATTATCCAACACTCTTCCCTTCTACCTTCTCCCTCAAACAAAAAAAAGGAAAGAAAATAGACATTTAGAAATTTTTCTATTGTTATGTGATTTTTTTCCCCCAAATGACATACCTATAAAACTCTTATATTTGTGTGCTTAAACTTGGAAACAGAATTTTCTAATCTGTTTAAAAACTTTGTAACTGAAAGTTTCACTGGGTTTTGAACCTACTTGTTAAAAAATATGAAGGAATATGAAAATCTACTGGGTAAATTTCATCAAAAACCCTTGAATAATTAGTGAATGGAATGACTATCATGATTAATAAGCACAGTGATATTCTTCCATTTTGAACTATCTTTTTTCAGCCAAGATAGCCATTAAAACTAAATAGCTAAGTAAAATGAACTTAGAATCATCTACAGGTACATATATATATATATATGTGTATTCAGGGTGTATGTTCAAAAATTGTTTACTGATTAGGTTGTACAATAAAAAAGAAAGCCCACTGCCTTATATACTAATGACATTAATGGCATGACAGATCCAAACTAAAAGAAAAAATTGTATAAGATGCTATGCTAAGTTCTAAAACATGATAAAAGAAAATCCCTGTCCTCAAGAGGCTTACATTCTACTGATCACAGAAATAAAGGTACAGAAATTAACCCAGAGTAGGGAGGCATTTCAGCACAGGCATTTCCAGTACTAATCAAAATTCAGCAGTGAGAATTTAATAAGAAAAAAAAAGGTTTAGCTTTTGGTTTCATGGGTCTCACGTAATTTTCAGGAAATTAAATTAGCTGTACGGAGCAGGTTCAGTTCCTCTCAGGACAAAACAGTCTTTATTGAAGACCTCGATTTAACTCTTGAATTAGTGTAAAAGAATTGGTAAAAAAGCAGAGCTCATCTGAGATAGGAATTTTACACATGATGCAGCCCCAAATGGCTAAGAAGTCCCTAAGCTTTCCTTTCCACATTTTTATAACTCAGATCTGTATAATCATATAATCAGTCAACTACATCCATCACATGCCTTAATCATATGATTTTTTTACTCAACTCTATGATCTAAGGTTAGCGAGCCTGGTTATCTAAACCTTGAAGGTCTAGAAAAGGCAATAATACTAAGTTCAGGAAGCCAGAGATAATGGCTTTTTTTCATAGATGAATAGATAGTTCACATTCACACACACAGAAAACTGACTCACCAGCACCATACGTAAATTATTCGTTTAAAACAGAATGTGTATGTTCCAACATAGAGACACTTGGGAGGTGCCAGAAGCAGTAATATTAACTTTTTATCTAATACTTTTGAAGCAGCAACATGTGATAGGGAGCATTTCTTTAAAAAAAACAAAAAGCAACCAACAACAAACCCCACTAAAACCACGGATTAGGAAGAACAGAATTTAAAGTCTGGCTTAATGGTATTTAGGGATTTTTCTGAATACTCATGGAAAAAAAAGTCTCTGAACAATTAACTCTCAAATATATCTATGATCTATCCCTAGCTAAAAATAGGGCAGCTAGGTGGCCCAGGAGATAGAATGCTGGCCCTGCAGTCAGGAGGACCTGAGTTCAAAGACTTGCTAGCTATGTGACCCTGGGCAAGTCACTTAACCCTGTGTGCCTCAGTTTCTCATGTGTAAAAGAAGCTGGAGAAGGAAATGGTAAACCACTCCAGTATTTCTGACAAGAAAACCCCAAAGGGGGTCCCAAAGAGTCAGACAACTAAATCAACATAACAACAGCTAGAAATTAAATTTGAAGAAAAATAGCAGTATAATACTTCGTGGTAACACCACTCAGTTATTATTCTTGCTATACAAAAACACCTCAGTGTCTCTCTTTCTCTGAGGTTACCAGAACCAAGCTCATTCAACCTATTCAGTCACTTCAATTAAAAGGTGACTTGGGCTGGGGAGAATGCTTCTATTCCAAACGGGTCTTCTTGTCTCCTCTCTATACTTTCTCACTCACCTTACGTTAGTTCAATTATCATCTCTTCATAAATAGACTCCCAAATCTAATAACTTTAATTTCCATCACTTACTGTCTCCTGCATGTACTTGTAGGTACCTAAAATTCAAAATATCCAAAATGGAAATTCTTACTTTCCACCATCCCTCTTGCCACCCAACCCTGGCTCTCTTACAAACTTCCTTCTTTATATTGAGGCTACCCACCATCCTTTTAATCATGCAAGTTCTCAACCTTGGAGTCATTTTTAACTCTTCTTTTGCACTCATTCTCCCATATCTAATTGATGGCCAAATGATGTAAATTCTATTACCGTGACATCTCTTCTATTTCCTTCTTATTATTCACATAGATACTACCTTAGCTTAGGCCCTCATCACTTTTCACCTGGACCATTGCAATAGAATCCTGATTGGTCTTCTTGTTTTTTTGCAGCATCCTTCTGCAATATAATCTCCACACAGCTGGCCAAAATAATCTTCCTGAAGCATAGGCCTCACCATATCACTCCTCTGCTCAACGATGGTCAACAGATCCCTATTCCTTCAAGGATAAAATACAAACTTCTTAGCTTGTCCTTTAAAGACTTTCACAGTCTTTCTCTAGCCTCCCTTTCTAGACTTATTTTAGACTTCTTTCACTTGAATCCTCTCCATGCATTCTATGTTCTAGCCAAACTGGCCCACCTCATGTTCTTGAATTCAGAATTCTATCTTCTACCTTCGTGCATTTGTACAGTCTCCTGTATGTGCCTGGAATGTATTTCCTCCTCACTTCCACCTATTACTATCATTAGCTTTCTTCAAGGCACAACTCAGATGTAATTTTCCACAGGAAGTCTTTCCTGATTGTCCCCTAGTTGTTAGCGCTCTCTCTTTTCAAATTATCTAGTATTTTTCTGGGCAAATGGTGTTATCCCCCTAGAAGAATGTAATCTCTTTATGGGGAGGGATTGTTTTTCATTGTGAACCTTGATTTAGGTCTTCCCCAAGACTGTGCTCACATAATCCAGGTCTAATCCTACAGGCTTCCTAAAAGTGTCATTTTCTCTTTTTTGTTTCGTTATATTCTCACCTAGAATTTACTCTGGGAAAATCTCTAAACATAGTTTAGTGATAGTTCGTGTATTGGTAGGCACTGCACATGGTAATTACTGGACAGCATTGCAAAAAATGACATTCACTACATTTTAGCATTCAGGAAAAGACTTACTATGGGTGTAGGAGTTATCCATCAGTCAGCTCTCTGTGCACATAGAAATGTCAGAACCAAGATCAGAATTTGTAATAAACAGCAAGAAAGAACAGTAATGAGGAAAAGATACAGTGTATAATTAAGAAGATCTAACCCTGAATTGTTTAAAAAAGCTATTGAAATTAAAAAAAAGAGAGAAATGGACATGAGCAATGACATTAGCACCGACTATGATGATTTCATCCAGAAGTTAAAACAATGTAAATCGATTGCTACAACAAGGAGACAAAAAGAGCCCAGAAAGCACCTTAGTCAGCAAACGTTTGCCTCACTTGTCACACAGAGAGATGGCTGCCGAGGCAATACCAATTTAGAGTATTATTATGGAAGAAGTATCTCCTTTTTGATATCTCCTTTCATGTGGTAGGTAATTGCTGCCAAAATAAATTACTGCAATGCAAAAGTTATAGAGGTAAAAACCTACGTTTTTGTGCTTAAGCACAGGTTCAGGTGGGTGAAAAAATTACTCCTAAACAATTACTAGAACTCTGGCAAGGATTCTTATAGACAAAATCAAATCAACGTGACAGTGAAACAATTCTTTTACATGTTGTAATTGCGTACATTCTTTTAGGCTATAAAAGTTTATTTTTTAAAAGACAGATTCATAATTCCATGCTTCCTTCATGGAACTGAAACAAACTTAGGTAAACATAGTCATGATCTCTTACATTCCTTAAGGAAACAAACCTAGTTAAACAGATTCTTTAAACTAAGTCAGATTACAGATTAAACTGCAGTTAGGGGGTTCACAGTTAGCCAATTGAGAAAGGAAATTTACATGTCACCAAGAAAACTTAACATCAGGTAAATCCTTCCTTACATGGTTAACTAGGGGAGCTAACAAATAACAAAATCACTTTGGGGAACTCAAACTCTCCTTTGGCTTCTATCTGAGGAATGTCAAACAGTCTTCTCATAACACTTATTATATAAGTCAGGTTTTGGTCAGGTGAAGTTAATATTAATAGAAGACAGGGTTTCAGTTAATTAAAAATTGTAGGGGAAATGGCCCTGAGCCCCAAATAATAAAAATCAATAAAAGGAAGTAAAAAATTCCCATAACAGTATAAACTAATTTATAACATTTTATAAAGAAGGATGATGGATGATTATGAGTAGTATCATCTTATATATTAGAGAAAAGCGGTAGAGGGTAAAACCAATCTAACAAAAGCCTATGCCCTATACATACTTATGTATACATACACACACACGCACACATATACACACACACATACACATACAAAGTAATACATACAACTAAGCAAAGTCATTTCAAGGGCATTTGAGGATGAAAATGGGAAAAGAACTATAAACAGAAGAAAAATGGAAAAATATTTTCTTAATTAATTAATTTTTAGTTTTCAACATTCATTTCCACAAGATTTTGAGTTCCAAATTTTCTCCCCATCTAACTCCTACCCCCACCCCAGGACCGCATGCATTCTGAATACTCCTTCCCCTGATCTGCCCTCCCTTCTATCACCCCTCACCCCTTCTCTTATCCCCTTCCCCTTCTATTTTCCTATAGGGCAGGACAGATTTCTATGCCTCTGGAAAAATATTTTCAAAAATTTTTACAAGTTTTCTCCCTCATGAAATGAAATCAGCACACTTTGACCCTAACATCACAGCCTTGAGGTGCTTACAGAGGAAGCTGAAATGGCACTGAAGAGAAGACAGGAAAAGCAGTCAGATTAGATCAAGTGTATAGAAATGAGATCCATGCTGGAGGTGATGCAATTCTGAGAGCATTGAAGGACCGGCACACAAAGTCTCTAAAAGAAGAGAAGATACAAGATGTGGAAAACATCAACAACCACAAACTCATCTATACAAATATCTCTCTCTCTGTATATGTCTCTCTCCCCTCTTCCTGTCTTCTCTCTCTCTTCCTGTCTTCTCTCTCTCTCTTCTCTCTCTCTCTCTCCTCTCTCTCTCTCTCTCTCTCTCTCTCTCTCTCTAAGGACAATCAATGCATACACCGAGGGCATCCTTGACGAGGGTATTAGTACTGAACAAGCAGCCTTTTGCAAATGATATCAAGTAATGTCCCACATTTTTAACCACAACAAACTGACTCAAAGATATAGAGAATATAAAATCACAATGTGGTTATTGTTTGAGATTATAAAAAAAGAACATTCAACAATGTAGAACAAAATACCACCTCCGAGGCTCTTTAAAAACAAAGTATCCTGCGATATTTGTAACTCATGAGACCTCGGTATTAGGGTAGTTGGAAGGGGAAAAAAAAATATATATATATATATATATACATACACATATTATATATGTATAGACGGAGAGCACAGGGTAAGCTGAAGATGAAGGGATGATATCTAAAAAATAAAATTGAAGGATGAGAGAAGATTATACTGGGAGAAAGAGAAAGGGAGAGGTAGAATGGGGTAAATTATCTCACATAAAACAGACAAGAAAAGGATTTTACAGTGAAGGGGAAGTGGGGGAAGGTGAGAGGGAATGAGTTAATCTTACTCTCATCGGATTTGGCTTAAGGAGGGAATAACATACATGCTCAATTGAGTATGGAAATCTATCTTACCTTACAGGAAAATAGGGGGGAAGGGCATAAGAGAGGGGGGATGATAGAAAGGAGGGCAGCTTGGGGGACGGGGTAATCAGAAGCAAATACTTTTGGGGAGGGACAGGGTCAAAGGAGAGAATAAAATAAATGGGAGATGGGATAGGATGAAGGAAAATAGAGTTAGTTTTTCACAACATGACTATTATGGAAGTGTTTTGTGTGACTACACACGTATAACTTGTATCGAATTGATTGCCTTCTCAATGAGGGTGGGTAGGGAGGGAGGAAGGGAGAGAATTTGGAACCCAAAGTTTTATAAACAAATGTTAAAAATTGTTTTTATGTGCAACTGGGAAATAAGATATACAGGCAATGGGGTATAGAAATCTATCCTGCCCTACAGGAAAATAGAAGGGGAAGGGGATAAGAGAAGGGTGGGTGATAGAAGGGAGGGCAGATTAGGGGAAGGGGTATTCAGAATGCATGCTGTCTTGGGGTGGGGGGAGGGGTGAGAAAGGGAGAAAATTTGGAACTCAAAATCTTGTGGAAATGAATGTTGAAAACTAAAAATAAATTAATTAGAAAAAAACATCCTATCCATTTTTTCAAGGTCATTCAAGGTTCCATGGTATATGTAACAACAGAAATAACCCTGTTCAATGACCCCTGATAATAAATATAAGTTATGGCACAGGATGGATGCTTACCAAAAGTATTTACCACTGCAATAAAGAAGATCCAGAACTGAGTCTAGGTGGAGGAAAGATTCTCTATGCAGGGGTGGGGAAGATGTGGCCTCGAGGCCACATGTGGCCTTCTAGGTCCTCCTTTTGACTGAGTACAAGTTTTACAGAACAAAGCCTTTTATTAGCTGTGCAACCCTGGGCAAGTCACTGAACCCTATTTGCCTCAGTTTCCTCATCTGTAAAATGGGGATAATGAGAGTACCTACCTTCCAGGTGAGGTAGGTGAGGATCAAATAAAATGATAATTGTAAAAGAACTTAGCACTGTGCCTGGCACATAGTAAGCACTATATAAATGTTAACAATCATTATTGTTATTATTTTGAATGTATTCCAGGGGTGGGGAACCTGTGGCCTTGAGTTATTCTCTGTCCCTGTTTGGGGGTCCTGTAAATTATTTCCATCTTCCATATTTTCCCTCCCTCTCACTATATGACAAGCCCACCTTCTCTTTTTGTCATATAATTCTTTGATACCATTAATAGATGTCACAGATGAAAGAGATACATAGCTCAAAATGGAGAAATGAATTGACTGCATTTATTAAATCATGATACTTATTTTTCAGTCCTATCCAACAAATATGCAAAGGTTTTTGATGTAATTTTGATGTAGTAAATTCTCATCTTCCCTTAAATTTAAAACAAATTGGGATGAAAACCCACTGATTTTTTAAAATTATTTAATCTTTTCAATAAAAAAAATTCTTTTCTCTCCCTACCCCTGAAAAAGAAAACACCAAACCCTTGTAACAAATATGCATAGTTAAGTAAAATAATAATGATAATAATAGCTAGCATTTACATATCATTTTAAGGTTTGTAAAATACTTTAGAAATATTAGCTTAGTTTATCCTTACAATTCAGAGGAGGCTGGTATTACTATTATCCTCATGTTCCAAATGAGGTAACTGAGGTAGAGGAAAGTTAAGTGACTTGCTAGGGTCATATAGCTGATAAATGTGTGAGGCTGGATTTGAACTCATCTTCCTGACTCCAAGTCCAGTGTTCCATCCACTGTGTCACCTAGTTGCAAAACAAAGTGACACATTGGTCATATCTAAAATCTCTATCTATCTATCCATCCATCCATCCATCTACCCATCCACCCATCCATCTATCCACCATCCATCCATCTATCCACCCATCCATCCATCCATCCATCCATCCATCCATCCATCCATCCATCCATCCATC
>NW_020950098.1:726726-840488 GCF_900497805.2 Vombatus ursinus
ATCCATCCATCCATCCATCCATCCATCCATCCATCCATCCATCCATCTGTCTATCTATCTATCTACCTATCTATCTATCTGAATCCATTTTTTCTCTGTCAGGAGGTTGGTAGCATGCTTCATCATGGATCTTCTGGAATGATGGTTGGCCATTGTGTTGCCAAGAATTCTGACATCTTTTAAAGTTGCTTGTTTTTACAATGATCTTGTTATTATATAAATTCTTCTCCTGTTTCTGCTTACTTCCTCTGCATCAGTTCATACAAGTCTTCCCAGGTTTGTCTGAAAGTGTCCATTTCATTATTTCTTATAGCATAATACAATTCCATCACATTCACATGCTACAATTTGTTCAGCCATTCTTCAATGGCTTTAGTTTCCAGCAATATTAGGTATTATTACACAACATTCTGGGGTTTTTTCTATTTATATTCCAACACCTTCATTTTACAAATAGAGAAACTGAGGTCTCGAAAGGGTAGGTAGTTTACCTAAGATAACCCCTGGATTCAAATCTGGACTGTCTGATTCCAAACTCAGTCCTCATTCTCCTACACTGCACTACCTCCAATATCATCCAACTGACATTTATAGAAAGTTTTCAGTATTATTCACTAAGAGGTGTTGTGAGTCAGGTCCTAACAGATGCTGAACATGTGAATCTGATATGTCTTTTTCTGAAAAACAAGTAGATCTATTTTGAATGAAGTGTCAGGGTGTGTATGTTCTTATACCAAACCAGGAACAAGTTAAATTGCCTTAGGGTCTGACCACATTGGGTAGATTTATGATAGGACTGTATATTTACAGGGCCAATTTTTTTCTCTGATTAACTCAAAGTACTTTACAAACATTTCCTCGATAATTTCATAGCATTTTTGTATCATGGAGACACCTAAGTGCAGAAAGATTAATTGATGTACTCTAGTCCAGGGGCTTGAACTGAACTCAACTGAACTATGAGTCATATCAGATGACAGCTATGCTAATTTGATGATTAGGTGGGTCCAATTTTTTTAAAAAGCAAAATATGAATCAAAGTTTCCTTTTTAAAGAACTAATTTTGCTTCTGTTTACATATTATATTAGAACATGGCATAGCATAGCATATATGATATGCTTACAAGTCACCATGAAGGGAACCTTTCTGACTCATGTATGTTTGCAAATACATTTACCAGGCACGGTGGCATATACCTGCAAACCCAGCCACCAGAGCAGCTGAGGCTGATGGATTCCTTGAGCTCAGGAGTTCTGAGCAGCAACGAGCTAAAGAAATCAGGTGTCTGCACCTAACTTCAGCATTAATAAGGTGAGCCCCGGGAGTAGGGGTCTACCAGAGTGTCTAAGAGGAACAAACTGGCCAAGGTTGGAAATGGATCATGGCTTCCAAGCCAGAGTAGGACTGGGCTCATGAGTAGCCATTCTACTTCTAGCCTGGGCAAGATAGGGAGACAAAATCTAAATAACAATAATGATAAATAGTGGGAAAATTAAAGCAATGTTTATTTTTTGACTATTCTAACTTTGAAGCCATAATATAGGTGTCGTATGCGTGTACCTATGTCAATACCTGAAAATAATTTTTTATAAAAAGGGTTTTTTAGAGATGACTTTTGCTGCTCTAGAATTTGTTTAGAGCCATTTTTTTTAAACAGGTATTTGAGGGGTTTGGGGGAGAGCTCAAGCAAGTCACTGCTTTCCCTCTGCCATCTTGGCTCTGCCCCTAGGGATGACTTTTGTTTTCACATTAGCATCCTTTCCCCAGAATTTAACCTTCTGTTGTGACAAATAGGAAAAAAACAACTAGTACAATAACTTAAATAATATATTCAACATTCTGAGCCTGTAGTCTTTCACATTTCTGCTTAGAGGAAGGAGATAGGTTTCACTGTCTATTGTCTGAGACTAAGACTAATCATTAGAATTACTAAGAACTGGCTTCTTTTTAGAGTTCTTTTTCTTCGCATTATTGTAAGCACCCTGTATTTTCTGTTTCTGCTAACATCACTTTGAATAGCATGATTCATTCTTTTTTATAAAAAATTTTAAGCAATCAATAATTAATGAAATGGTAATTTTTTTGTTTTGACATCTCAATCATTTCTAGATATACTTTTCCCCAACATTTGTTCCTCCCCCTCAACCATATCTGAGTAAAGGTTGCCTTACAATGAAGGCAAACAGTCAAGCAAAATTAACTTAAGGAGTAGCCCAGCTTGACGGTGTATGCAATATTTGACATCCTGCTTCTCCACTGAAAGTACAGAGGTACATGTTTTCATATCCTCCACAGGATATGAAATTTCAATTTTTATACACAGATTTTGACTTCATTTGGGTGTTCTTTTCATTTATATTGTTGTTGTCACTGCATCTATTATATCCCTAGTCCTGCTTTACTTAAATCAGTTTACACATGTTTTCCCCCAAATAATTAATTTTTTATAGAAATGTATGGAAGCATAGTCATAAATCCTCCTGTAATTTGACAAGAAAAAATATTTTGTAATTAGAGCTGTATTGAAAAGAAATGGGCTATTTGGATACACGGACTGTGTTTTTTTCTTTCTTTTTTTAAATCACTGGCCATTAGCATGGTGCTTGGTAGTAGTGAGCAATTAATAGTAAGCCTGTAGTAACATAGTAAGTCTTTAATAAACGTTTACTAACTGCCTGACTGTACGAGTTCTTTGTCACTGGAGATCGTCTAGAGATTGTTCATCCATTCTAAAAAGGGACCAATGATATCAAGAGGGTGATGTCTTGACTTTCAAGTGAATTAAATTTAAGTGATTTGCAGGGCCATGCAGTCATTAGCTTCACTCTTTCCTCCAGAGTCATCAGAGTCCAGTGGCAAGACATAGGTCAAGACAACTGGTGATGGCCATGGATGCAGTGGCCTTTTTAAACTAAGGTCTTTCCCAGGTCTCAGTTTGTCTGAGGCAATGCCCATTCAGTAATTAAAGGGTAGGTAAGAATTGAGGCAAAAAGTGGCCTAGTTTGCTTTCACAAAAGAATCCACCTGAGAGGGGAAGAACCTCAGAGATTCTAACTAGAACAGAAACTATTGCTATTTACACTTACTCTGAGCCATCAAAACCCAAACAATGAGCTAGTGAAGCTTGGGCTGGGACCTGTTATTGGTCAATCAGTGAAAGCCAGAGTGATTTGGGGTTTAAAGGCATAATCAAGTAGCTCTATTTGAATCACAATGAGCTCTATCAAAGCCTGGTTTTCCAGAGCTATATTTCAAGAGATTATAAATGAAAACTACAAAAGAATTAATTGTCCCAGTTTAAAACAATGATAGAATAAAAAGAGAAGAAAGAAAAAAAAGTTTAGCTTCCAAAGCCAAGATACCTTGTGAAGTATAAGTGATCAAAATTTATTTTCCTTTGGACAGAGCACCTACATGTAAGCGTATGACTCCCCATGTGGACAGAGGTAGATCTTCTAGCAGAAAGGAGAATAGGCTACTTGTCAGGGATGTTGCCAGAGGAATTACTGTTCAGGTAGGGGTTGAACCAAATGGGTTCTGAGGTACTTTGTCCTCTGAGATTCCATATATCAAACATGGCATGCCTTACTCTGGAGAACCAAAACATTCTTTGATAAGAAAAAATGAACAAACACATTTATTAAGTGCTAGGCACTGTGCAAATATTATCTCATCTGTTATTCACAACAACCCAAGGATGTAGGTATTGTTATTATCCTCATTTTACAGTTGAAGAAACTAAGGCAAACAAAGGTAAAGTGATTTACCCAGGGACACACAGCTAATAAAAGTCTGAAGCCATATTTGAACTCTGATCTTCCTGACTCCAGAACTAGCACTATATCCACTGCACCAGTTAGCTGCCTAGTGGTAGGGAAAGAATTTTCACTTTCAAAAACATTTGTATTAATTGTGAATACTTTCATTTAATTGGCTAAAATAAGCAAAATCATCTATTACAGTTAAAGATTTTTTTTGCTTCCTATTCTTAGTTTTTCTTTAATATCTATTTGATATCCCTTTGATAATGAATCAGTAAATTTTGCAAATGGATTCTAGGTGTTCATTGTCAATATTTTTTCATAAACTAACAAGTGGTTGTATATATATATCTATATATGTACACACATATATACATACATATATGTATATATACATATATACATACATACTTTTTTTAAGAAAAAAAGTGGCTCATTTACATAGCGCTCTATTTTTTACAGAGTGTTTTTCTTTCAATAACCTTGTGATTTAAGAAGTGTACATATGTCTTCCACCTTCAAATAATGCTGATTCCGTCAGTCTCATTTGTGAATGGAAGCATATTCAACTCCTGGTGCGCCTCCTCCAAATATCAAAAAAAAATTGAAGCACATCTCATATACATAGAACTTTAGATTTAGTGCTGAGACATAATTTAAACCCCTCCATTTCTGTTTATCTTAGAATATTTCAATAAATAATAATAATAGCTAACATTTATGTAGCACCTACTATGTGCCGGGCACTGTGCTAAATGCTTTTACGGATATTACTTGATACCCACAACACCCTGGCAGGTAGGTGCCATTGTCACCTCCATGTTACTATCACCTGATGAAGCAGATTTGAACTTGGGTCTTCCTGATCCCAGGCCCAGCACTGTGCTCTCTGTGCAATTGGGCCTGTACTGAGTTATCAGTAGTATCTGTTTTCATTTCAGGGAATCAGATCCTTTTGGCCTGTACTATCAGGTATCTCCTACAACTTCTCCCTTCACTGGAGTTGTAACAAGATTGGAGTTGCTGATGATTTGACCCAGGGCAAGAAATTTAGAAAGAGATACCAAAAGCTTCCAGGGGTAGAAATCCAGCCCTTGCCCCCATCATATCACCCCGAAGGGAAGTCTTTCTCTGCCAGTGTCATCCCAGCAGTACAGATGGGAAATCTGGAGAGTACAGTCAGTTAATCATTGAACAAACATTTATCAAGTGCTTGTTATGTGCAAAGCCCTGGAGATACTTTGTTGTTATTGGTGTTCAGTTGTTTTAGTCGTGTTTGACTCTTTGTGAGCCCATTTGGGGTTTTCTTGGCGAAGCTATTGGAGTGGTCTGCCATTTACTTCTCCAGCTCTTTTATGGGTGAGGAAACTGAGGCAAACAGGGTTAAGTGACTCTCTGGGGGTCACACATTAAAAGAAGAAGCCTTACCCTCAAGAAGCATACATTCTAATGGGAAAGACAACATGTAGATAACTAGGTGAATTTAATCTGAAATGAGAAGGCATTAATAGCAGTGGGGACTGGCAAATACTTTTTACAGAAGGTAGCATTTAGGCTGAGTTTTGAAGGAAGCTAGGGAAGCTAGAGTTGGACATGAGCTGGATAGCCAGTGAAAGGATGCAGAGATGAGAGATGGAGTGTTATATTTGAGGAACTGCCCATAGTCCAGAGTAGCTGGATTGTAGAGCTCCTGGAAGGAAGTAAAGTATAAGAAGACTGGAAAGGTAGGAAGGGGACAGGTTGTGAAGGGCTTTACCCCTCTGAAATTTTTCTTTCATTTCCCAGCCCTCATGATTTTCTTCTTCATTAGGCCATGATATTGTGATCAGTTATTCCTCTACTGCCACAGTGGCAAAAATTTCTAGTTATGACTCTATTCTTCATATATAATCCAGCCACATTGTACCAATCGCCATTAATCAAAATTGTTCCACCCTATGGCAGAAACAACATCTACTAAGGTCCTTGCCATGTAGCCTGGGCTAGTTTTGTTTTAAAAGGTAATGAAATATCCCTCAGGACTTAAAGAGTCCAGGAGATTTAAGACTCAAATAGTTGGTTGATCCCTGGCTGCTTAGATTCAAAAGCCCAGCAGACAAGAAATAGGGGTGGGCTGTGGCCAAAGTAGTAACAGGAACAGTGTGATGACAGTGCAGAGGGTAGTCCAACTTTGGGTATAGTTGCACTGGGAAAGGGGGTGGTGGCCTTCCATCAGAGGGATATAGTTCTATGAAGACAGAGGAAAGGAAGTTGGGTCCTTGAGAGAGGTCTCCTCTCTGCCTCTCCCCCCAGCCTTGGCAAAAACTGGTGGAGTGGGGTCATGTTTGAAATTGCAGGTAGTAAAGGGATAAGGAGGAAATGTGTTAGAAGTTAGCAGCCTGGTACCATGCCCCATGGCCCTTCCCTAGTTACAGCTCTGCTCTCAAGCATTTAGTGTGTGTGTGTGTGTGTGTGTGTGTGTGTGTGAGAGAGAGAGAGAGAGAAAGAGAAAGAGACAGAGGGACAGAGAGAGAGATTCTGAGACGTCATTAAATCAGTCATTTGAAGATGTATATTGATTGTACAGGTAATATGCTTTAGGGGGAATTTGAAAGGTCTCTGGTCTGATCCAGGTAATATAAAAATAAAATTGCATAATTTCATAATGTAGTAAAAAACGGATTCATGAGTCAGGGAATTAAAGAGTGTAGCTGACTCTGGGGAGTAAATTGTGCACATGTTGTACATTAGAATGAGTTATTTGAACTTAATGTGGGCACAAAAGGAGAGAGAAAAGACTCAGTGAAATCAGTGATGTGGTCGTATTGAAGAATGCAGTGACAGGCCTAGGAAAGGGAGATATTGATCGACATGACAGAATTGACTTTGCCTCCTTGACTGTGAGTCTGGACTGCTTGGTTTGAGAAGTGCTTTACTGCCAAGTCAGATGAGCCCAGATTTTCAAAAGGGGACTCAGGATTAACTGACACACACACAGTCACTTGCCTTCTACTCACCTAAATGTGTTTGGTAATGAGTTTAGTTCATCAGGCTATTATCTCGCAACAGGTAACATGGCGTCCATATTTTTGTGAACGCTCATTCATGTCCAACGTTTTCTAAATCCATCTTGCAGCTATTACTGATGCTCAAATATTTCCCCTCTACTCCTTAGATGCTCGTCTTTGCTGGGCACAGAAATCCTCAACCTCTAGCATGGCTGATTTATTAGGATACTTAGGAGAGCTTTACACTATTTATTTCTAAATCATACCTTCTCAAAGTTCAATCATCTCAGGTTATTGGTTTCTATTTTGCTTTTAAACTGAATAAAGGGAGAATCTGTGGTTTTGTCAGTATAGGCAGCACAGATCCAGGAAATTCCCTCCACCAATGTAGATTGCAAATTGTCCATGACTTAGAATATTGCAGAATTAATGGAGTTAGATCTGGAAGGGACTTCTCGGGGCATCTGCTCCCTCCTCCTCACTTTACAGATGAAGAAACTGAAGCTTGCCGAAGATCAGATGAGGGGCAGATGATGGAGACGGGATTCAAATCCAGGACTTCATCTTTGCCACCTGCTTGCTGGCTTCCTCCAAGTCCCCCCTTCTATAGGAAGCCTTCCCCAGTCCTCCTTCATCTTAGTGCCTTCCCTCTGAGATTGCCTCCAGTTTATCCTGTCCACATCTTGTTTGTACACACTTGTTTCCATGTTGTCTCACCCATTACGGTATCATACAATAAACATTTATTAAGCATCGACTGTGTACCAGGCATTGTATCAAGTGCTGGGGATACAAATTAAAAAAAAAATCCCTGTCCTCAGGAAGCTTACAAGCTAATAGAGAAAGCCTATTTACAAAAGAAAGTTGAAAAGGGGGTGGGGCACCAGAGGGTATCTGGTACTGATGGAGTTGGAATCTGAGCCCCAGAAAGGAAAAACTCTGGCTCCAGACCATTTCTCACCCTTGGTAATTCTATTACCTCATGGAATCTGTACATTCCCACATGGCCAAATCTCTTATCAGCTGGTCTTTCATTGTGACTACACCCAATCTCCCCTCTATTGTCTTGCCTCCCTATGGCCTCAGGCCATTTCCCACCCTTGGTCCCACCTAGGCTCCATTTCCCACCCTTGGGAATTCTATTACCTCATGGACTACTTGGCCACTCTCCCATGGTCTTTCTGTATATAAGGTCTATCTTGTCTTCATTAAGACGCTCAGATTTTTACAATCTAGCCAATAGCCCATAGATGCTCAGACTCCTTAAGAGTCTAGCTAATATGGCGAATCTTCAATAAACTTTGTTTTTGGCTGCAAGAAGCTTGGGTCGAATTCTTTCGGGCAGAACCTGGGTATCGTGATTTTGGGGTGCCAGGACCCCTAACCTCTAGACCGCATCAGTACAGGGGCATGTTTAAGATGATGGTGGAGTCAAAACCAAGCAGAATGACTGGTGACAAATTAAGAGATGGCTGGGTTTTTGAGCCCTCTATGGGGGAAGGTTACGGAAAGAGTTTTGTGCTCTGAACGCCAGCCCTCCAATCAGAGGGTCCATGAGAGTCCCACGAGGCATGAATATCAAAGATGAAACAATCCTCTTGATGAGTTTCCTAGTGATGAGCTTTTCCTAAAGGTCAAGGTGCTAGGAGTGGGGGAGGGGTGGGAGGAGTATGATGATGATGATGAAGGTGGAGTTGAAAGGAAGTGGAGCAGCTGATGGCAAATTAGACAGTTCTTTGGGAGTAGTATACCTTTCTCAGCGCCTGGCATATAGTAGGTACTTAATAAATGCTGACTCCAAATCCAATATTCTTTCCACTTAGTCAATAAACATTTATTACGTACCCCACTATGTGCCCGGCCCTGGAGAATGACTTGATGATCACAGAGGTCAAGTGACTTGTCCAGGTCTAGGTCCAGGGTCACCCAGCTTGTTAGTATCTCAGGTGACATTGGAACCCAGTCCTGATTCCAGATCCTGTTCTCTATCCTCTGCAATACATTGCCTCTTTAAAATTTAATGAGGTCTAAAAAAATGAGAGTCCCTATGGTGTAGTGAATACAAGGGCTGGCCTTGGATCAAGGCCCACTTCTGACATGCTAGCTATGTGACCACTAGCCAGCAAGTGACTTCCCCTTTTGGTATCCTAGGCAACTCTCTGAGCTGGTAATTTATTGATGAGCTGTCAGTCTGCATTGGGGGAGGGGGTTTCCACACTGGGAATGTCCCCATACTGGTAAAACCACAGTTGGGGAGGGGAAGACTATACTAAATAATTTATATTTTGAATGTGTACTTTGCATGAATATAAAATTCTTAATTTTAAATGAATACAGATATCTACAGAATGTCTAATGAAAAAGCATTCACAAAATATGACCATGATATAATCTACCCTAATTTTAAAAAAACTTTCAGGTTTAAAAAATTAGCTGACTTAAAATTCAGCAGATTTAGATCTTAGATCAGGAGTTGCCTGGGGAGGGAATAGTCTAAAATAAGTCCTTTTAGGGACTTCAAAAATATATGAACATATCAGAGAAAATGCTGCAGATTCTAGACACAGGAATGTACTTCACATCAACATGATAAACAATAATAGCTAACATACTATTCTAAGGTTTGCAAAACACTTTATTATCTACATTATCTCCTTTGATTCCCAAAATAACCCTGGAAGGTAGTTGCTATTATACTACCCATTTTACAAATGAGAAAAAGGCAAAGAGAGTTGAAGAACAAGTTGAGACTTGTCTATCAACACTGCCGAGCACAGCAGAAGTTAAAATTTCCAGAGGGCTGAATTTAATAAGCTTGAGTTTGTTCATGAATCTATAGCAGTAACCTATTTGCAATGTAAATAATTAACTTTTAATCTTTAGGCCTTGGCTACTATCTCAGCAGTACTCCTTTCTGCATTCACAAGAACTGAGACCAACAGGAACTTTCTAGTTCAATTTTTTTATGCTAATTTTTTGTATTTTAAATTTTAAAAATTTTGAGTTCCAAATTGTCTCCTTCCCTCCTACCCTTCTTTCACTTACAGAAAAGGCAAGCAATATGATATTAATTACACATGTGAAATCACCACATTTCTTTAGTGACATATTTTATACTGTTTCTTCTGAGTAATTCCTTGTTTGTAATGTGCTGTAGCTCACTTGTACCCACCACATACTTCTTCATTCCATGAGTCATAGCCACAGTACACCTCCAGAAGACGTAATAAAGGGGGACTTATGTTTCAGGGAGAAGCTTGGGGAGATTTTCTTGTTCATTTGTGAGCCCAATTCACTGTCCATTTTCAGTTATCTGTATAAGATATCTATGTATCTATTTAAACACATACATACATATTCATATGCTAATGGACAAACTCTATTATAAGCTGGCCATCCACTTGCATGTCTTGTCGGGACAATAGGTAGTCTTCATCCACTTTGGTTTTCCTGTTGTATAGTTAAGCCAAACTCCTTTGAGTACTTTCATGACTCACATACAGGAGGCTCAGCCATATTCTTTTAAATGAGTGCAGCACAATGTCATCCACAAAAAGGAACATTTGAAGACCCTCTCCATCTCCTGAGAATCCATCCTATCTGTGCCTCTGTTCTATCTCCTCCTTGACAGAAGGAAACACCTTTGGCAAACATATCTGTGGCCCTGTTTTATGCTTTCCCTGACAATATGATTAGAAGGCTGATAAACAAGGTTATCTCTGTTGTTATAACTTTCAAGGAAACTTGTATAATTGTGAGTGGGAAACAGCCTGTTGGAGCACAACTTTCAAGGTAGCATTATGCTTTACTTCGGTCAAGTTTTTTTTTTTTACACATTTCCTTTTTATTCTAAACTTAACACCAAAGGAGATGAGCATTTCCACACATAATGGGGAATAGAGAAAATTGTATATGAAAGTGGAAATTTCTGTTATATGGTATAGGTTATTTTTCATTTTAAGTATATGATAAAAATATAACTTTCAAAGTTATCCTACTTGTCTGAACTTCCTTTTATCCTTCTCTTCTCATTTGTTTTTAGGTGGGAGTCAAGGGAGGGATGCTATCCTGAGTCCATTCATATACTTTTTCTAAATGAAGAAAAATTAGCATAGAGCTATTTTATTCTCAATATCTCTCAGTCAGTTGTGTGAATGTAAAGGTATGTTCTACCATGGAAAATCACTTTTGATAGTCTGCTTTATTCCCTTCTCATGTTACTCTAGGTACTTGTACAGACCATTCTTATAAATATTCTCATTATGTAAATTTGAGCTTTTCTCATATAATAAAAAAAATCTTGGTAGCACAAAGGTATGAGTATAATGACTATCCTTATGTACAAGTAGCAGTAAATGAATACTACTTATGGTGCCCACCCAAGGGTCTAAGGGTTTTCATGTAACTACGAAGCATCAATTAATAAACATTTATTAAGCTCCTACTATGTGCCAAATACTATACTAAGCATAGGGAACACAAAAAGAGGCAAAAGACAGTTCTTGATCTGAAGGGACTCAAATCTAATAGAGGAAGCAACAAATAAATATGTTGAAAACAAGCTACTTATAAGGCAGCTAGGTGGCACAGTGGATAAAGTGCCACGCCTGAAGGTAAGAAGATATCTTCCTGAGTTCAAATCCAGCCTCAGACACTTACTAAAGTAGCTGTGTGACCCGGGACAAGTTACTTAATTCTGTTTGCCTCATTTTCCTCATCTTGAAAAAGAACTGGAAAAGGAAATGACAAATCACTCTACTATCTCTGCCAACAAAACTCCAAATGAGGTCACGGAGAGTGAAAGGACTGAACAACAACAACAAAGCTATTTAGAGGATAAATAGGAAATAATGAACAGAAAAAAGGCACTAGAATTAAGAGGCTTTGGGAAAGGCTTCCTGTCCAGATCCATATAGGGTCAAGACCCACAGTTTAAGAAGTGTTGACAGGGTCACGAGGTGTGGAAGAAGTTTAAGAAGCTCTGTGTAGAGATGGGGTTTTAGTTGGGACTTAAATAAAGCCAGTAGGTGGAGATGAGGAGGGAGAACATTCCCAACATCAGAGGGTAGAATCTTCCATCACAGATGTTCAGCACTTGCTAAATTGGATTTTAATTTGGAAAATGAAAAATCAAGATTATACGTACCAGGCTCCAATCTTCTTTGTTTCCCTTTAGAACATTTAATCACTTCAAGATTTTTCTTAAAATAGACTTTATTAATTTGAGATAGATCTCAACGTTCTGGATGCTATAGTCAGGGAAACAAATAGGTGACTTTATAATCTAATTAGCTAACACAATGACCAGCTTTTGATAGAATGATTATGATTTATTTCCCAGAGGTTTTTATATTTAGGTTTTAATGTTCTTGCTAAAGCATTACTCCTTATAAGGACTGGAGCAGTTTTATTTGGCATGCAGTAATTATGTAACACGTTTTGAATCTTCTCAACATGCTTCTAGAGCCAGCTGGAACCAAGAATGGCATTCACCACACAAAGGTGCCCCCAGCCTTCTCCCATTCCCCATACCCAACACCAGTGGCACATAATATTATAATGCTATGACTTGGAGGGAGTAGGATTAGGAGTCAAGTGCTGAGGCCTAACCTGAGAAATTAAGTCAGTGATTTTTCTCTGGATCTTATTTCCTTATCTGTCAAATGATGTAGTTGGACAAGATGATTTTTTTTAGGGGTATGGGGAGGGGACTGGGTCTCACTGTCTCATTTATGTTCAAAGTGGCATGGCCATTCATAGGCCCAATCTCATTACTAATCCTTATGGAAGCCTTTACCTGCTCCATTTCTGACCTGGGCTGGTCTGTCCCTCCTAAGGCATCCCTCCCTTTCACCATATTGGTGCTGGACTTAATTCCAACACTGGATGTTTTGTTTGTTTTTGTTTTTTGTTGGGGGTTGGGGGGAAGTGGCAATAGGGATTTAGTGACTTGTCTAGGGTCACACAGCTAGTATCTGAGGTCTGATTTGAACTCAGACCTCCTGACTCCAGAGCCAGTGCTTTATCCACTGTGTCACCTAGTTGCCCCTGATAAATAACTCTACTGCAGTTTGAACCTCTGGGCCCAAGCTTTCCGACTCATCCTCCCATTTCCCAGCTGAGGGCTTTTGTCCTTCACCTAGAAATTCCCTCATCTTCCCAAGAGCCAGGTCAGCTTCCTAGCCAAAGCAGCCCCTAGAGCTCATGGTGATGGAGGTGGGTCTGGGCAGCAGCTTCTGGGATTGAAGGCAGGGGCAACTTTGAGGTCAACACTTCATTGGGAGGACAGGGGTAGAATGTGTGAAGACTCCTTGGAGTGAAGTGAGGAAGGCAGAGCCGGGATATTAGAGGAATAGGTGGCAAGGCCTGGGTCAAGACCTTTAAAGGATGTTGGATCAGGGAACAACAAAGCCATTCACAGGATAAATAGGAAATAACAGAAAGAAAGCACTGGAATTAAGAGGGTTTGGGGAAGGTTTTCCTTAGAAAATGAGATTTTAGTTGGGAATTAAAAGAAGCCAGGGAGGTCAGTAGGTGGAGATGGGGAGGGAGAACATTCCCCAGGCATCAAAGTGGTAGAATCACAGATGTTTAGCACTTGCTAAATTGGATTTTAATTGAGAACACGGGGAGCTTCTCAGTGCAAAGAGGGAAGGGATGAATCGGGTTTTGGAGGAGGCTGTTCAGGGTTGTCATTTCATCTCCCATCTCAGTGACTTTGCAAAGGATTATCCCCTATGCCTGGAATGTATTCAGGTTTACTTCAGAATTATCCTTAACTCTACCCCACATATCCCACTTGTTATTTATATACCTCTACAACATCTCTCACATAAGTCCCCTTCTCTTTACTCATGCAGCCTCTAACTTAGTTCAGGCCCTCATCATTTTCCCCTAAACAATTCCAAGAGACTTACTTGGTCTCCCTGCCTCAAATAACTCCTCACTCCGATCCGCACAGCTGCTAACATGGTTTTCCCAAAGTAAAAATCTGACCACGTCACTCACCTACCCAATAAATTCCATGGTCTTTGACTGTCAAATATTAACTTCTGTTGGGGCTTTTAAAGCCCTTCACAACCTGACCCTAACCTACCTTTCCAGCCTCATTTAACATCATTTCCCTTTCTATGATCCATTCAAAGCTTTTATTTGCTTATTTATTCATCCATCCATCCATTTTCCATGCATCCATCCACTATTTCTGTCTATCCACTATTTCTATCTATATATCTATCCATCTATCTATTGTATCTATCTATCCATCCACCCACCCACTATTTCTATCTATGTATCTATCTACTATTTCTTTCTATTTCTTTCTCTGCCATTTCTCACATTATTCTTTATCTCTCACCTCCATGAAGATGGTACTACAGACAGAGCACTGTGCCTGAAGTCAGGAACACTTGAGTTCAGATATGGCCTCGGATGCTTCCTAGCTTCCCTGGGCTCAATTAACTTGTCAAGTCTGCCTCAGTTTCCTGGACTGTAAAATGGGGGATTAATAATAGCACCTACAGAGGTTGTTGTGAGGATCAAATAAGAGAAGATTAGCACAGTACTTAGCAAGCAAAGTACCAGGCACTTAGTAGGTGCTTAATAGGGGCTTGTTCCTTCCCCCATGCCATATCACTGGTTGTTCCCTCATGCGCCCCCTTCTTACTTCTGCCTCTCAGAATGCCTTGTTTTTGAATGAAGCTTTTCTGGATCTCCCCCTTCTTCCTCTAACAATTAGTGCTCTCCCCACCAAACAAGATAAATTCATACCTTGATAGAACATAGGCTCCTTGGGGGCAGAGATGGTATTCTTTTTTTCCTCTGTATCTTCAGTGCCTAGCACAATGCTTGGTAAATACAAAGTCCTTGGTATGACAAGGGAGTATTTAACTACTGATTGCTTACTCCCTGGTGCGGCTGGCTCATTGGCTGCATGGAGTTGTACTTGTACAAGGCTATATGGGAGCTTGATCTCTCCTTGACCTTTACTCAGTCATTAAGGGAACATCGAAGCCATGGTTCAAGAATAGGCTCAGGCTGGGGGAGAAACATCTCTTTCTCCTTATATCTTCTGACTCCCCCCACCCCTTTTTGTGGTCTAGTTGTTTAGTCACGTCTGACTCTGTGACTCTGTAGAATAGCATGCCAATACTGTTTATATAGCGTTTTCTTGGCAAAGATACTGGAGTGGTTTACCATTTCCTTCCCAGGAGATTAAGGCAAACAGGTTAAATGGCTTGTCCAGAGTCACACAGCTAGTCAGTGTCTGAGGCCCAATCTGAACTCAGTTCTTTCTGACTCCAGGCCTAACACTCTATCCACTGAACCTCCTAGTTGCCTCTCCCACCCTTAGAAAAGCCTAGGTTGTGGTCCCCAGTCCACAGACATGGTTTGCCTCTTTCTGACATTGCTTTAACAGCCAACTTTGAGGAGTGGGCTACCACCCCAACCTGTTCTGTCTCAAGGTACCACTACTATGTTTCTTCATCACACAATGCCATTTTGCCTAAAGTGTTGAAAAGAATGTTGGTTCAGTTGTTGCCTGAAACTTTGTGACCCTATTTGGCGTTTTCTTGGCAAAGATACTGAAGTGGTTTGCCATTTCTTTCTCTAGCTTATTTTACAGATCAGGAAACTGAGGCAAACAGGTTAAGTGACTTGTGCCTGAGGCCAGATTTGAACTCAAGTTTTCCTGATCCCAGGTCCAACCCTCTATCCATTGTGCCACCTGAGTGCCCCTATTTGCACACAGTAGACACTTCATAAAAAGATTGAGCTCTAAGTGCCTACTTTTCCACATTCTCTTGAATGTAGTGTGTTCTGCCATCTTTTACTGAGCTTTGGTGCTTGGAACACACATTCCCAGTTACTTCTTGGTTGTGACTGACAGCATAGTCCTATGTGTCTGGCATCTCTGCTTTAACTCCTGAGAAGCATGGCCAACTCCCATCTTACACTTGACCCCCTCACGCCATAACCCTTGACTCTTTTCTTCTCTCTCAACTATACTAAATTGTATTTGAGGAATCTGGATAAAACGGATACAGGTTTCTACCAATACCTATCAAGCTGGGTAAATTTCCAAGATGTCAGCAGAGTTACTAGGGAGGAAATAATTAACAAAGGGGTCTTCCACGGTACAGAATCTGTCACTAGCAAGAGGAACTTAAGTGGATAAATAACCATTCCTCCATTTCTGACTAATTGAGGGCAAGTCAGCATTAGCTTGAATTGAACTGAACTAGTTCAGTTCTGGCAAGGAACCCATGATGTGTTTTCAAGAATCTTTGTTTTCTGAGTGAATGGTATCAAATAAATCACCTTTCATATAAAACTGAACAAGTCTCCAATTGAAAATTTTTGTATAATCAAAGCTGTATTGCAAAGTCTCCAAAATGGAAGGAACAACTGAATAAATGAATGAATGAATGGAATATAAATTCTTTCCAAAATCCAATCTAAAAAGATACTGGAGTACTCTGCACTATACTGACAGTCACATTCATATTTTAAATGTGTGAACCACACAGATGGTAGGAGTCTCCTACACCATTAATTCCACTCATTAGCTGCAAGCCATTTCTGGAGAGAATCCAACTTTGTTTATGAGAAAAGATTAGAAAACAAAATAAAACAAATCATTATCCAAAAGGCTGGATACAACCAAGAGAAGACATTTGAATTTCATAAGGTGGGGGCTCTACTCCCTTCTCCCTCAACTCCCTCATTTCAAACAGTCAACTCTTTACAATGAATATTGACTGATCCTGTCCATCCTCTCCCACTCCCTCCCCTTTTGGAGGCCAAAAATAATGAATAAAATATCCAATTCAGCAGGAAAGGCAGTCAAATGAGATGACGATGTCACTTCAACTAAAAAAAAATGCAAATTAAAGGAGTCGGGTACAATGGAAAAAAAAATAACAACAACCAAACTCTGGACATGTTTGAAAACATCAAGCAGAGAAAAGTAATTAAGCACATAAAGTGTGGGCCAAGTGGAAAGAAGTTCAGTGAGGTGAGAGTTATTAACTTCATTCCCTGGCTCTCCATGGTTTGAGATGACTTTGGATACAGGCTGGTTTTAGGAGTACAGGTCCAGAATTGCCTAGAATTCCTAGAGTGGTCTCAACGTTTAGCTTTATCTTAGGTCGCCCCATGGTAAACTCCCATTGGGTAGAGACTCAACTTTTATATTCATATTCCCAGCACCTAGCACCAAATCTTACACACAGGAAGTGTTTAATTAATGTTTCCTAATAGAATGACTGATAACTAATACAGCCTACTTAGTCCATAGAGTGCAGGAATTGGAGTTAGCATTCAAATCCTGCCTCAGATACTATCTGTGACCTTCCTGAGTCTCAGTGCCTTAAAAATGGGAAAATATCTGTAGTACCAACCTAAGAGAGGTATTACAGCAGACTTTAGAAAAACCTGGACTTACATGAACTAATGCTAAGTGAAGTGAGAAGAACCAGGAGAACACTGTACATAGTAACAGCAACATTGTGTGATGATTAACTTTGATAGACTTACCTCTTCTCAACGATGCAAGGATCTAAGACAACTCCAAAAGACTCATGATGGAAAATGCTATCCACATCCAGAAAAAGAACTATGGATACAGATAGAAGCATACTATTTGCCCTCTCTCTCTTTTTTTTTTTTTGTTTCTTCTTGTGGTTCCTCCCATTGATACTAATTCTTTACAACATGAGTAATGTGAAAATGTTTAATATGAATGTATATGTAAAGCCTATATCAGATTGCACACTGTCTTGGCATAGGGGGACAGGAGGGAGGGGGAGAAAATTTGGAGCTCAAAATCTTATGGAAGTGAATGTTGAAAACTAAAAATGAATAAATTAATATTTAAACTTAAAAAAAAAAGAGGCATTATGAGGCTTAGAACTGATAACAAGACACTCAGACCCAAAAGAGGATCTGGAATGAAACAAAAGTCCAGTCACTGATTATAAAAGCATTTATTGCCTGAGTAGGCAATCACATAGGAACACTTCGCAAACCTTATGGTACTACCAAAATAGCAATTTATAGGGTGTCTGAGATCCCATAATTCCTATAGATTCCTGAAAAGGAACCTTAGAAACCAACTAGTTCAACATTTCCTTTTACAGAGGAGGAAACTGCGATCCAGTTTAAGTGATTTTCTGCGGGTCTCACAGGTGTGTCAAAGGTGGGCTTTTAAGTCAAATCCTGTAGCACCATGCAGCCTCCATAGTACCAGGAAGTATTGGTGATCATTATCAGTCTGAAAAACCCCAGAGAAATTCACTGGGTCCTCCAGCAATTTTGGTCTTCAGGGCCACTTTAGGGAGATCCCACAGTTTGACTTAATTCTGGCTATGCAGTATCACAATAGAGTGGAAAAATACCAGCCTAGCCCTAGGGGTAACCTATCTCCCCACTATTCTTTAGACTGGGATGACCTGGGGCTAGTTATGGGGAAGCTAAGAGAAGCTGTAAGATCATTCCATCTGAGGGTCAGATTATGCAATGGGGGATATTTAGGTTAAAGATAAGTTTGGGGGCAGGGTCTTGTGGAGGGAGAAGCATGACCCCTGTCTTCAAATAATTGAATGGCTATAACATGGAAGGATGAAATTGGCTTTGGTCTAGATACAGTGGTCAGAACTAGGAGCGATAGATTGCAACCTTCTAGATAAAAACCTTTTCTGATCCTGATCCTAATTCTTCCCTGCTTTCCTTTACCCATTCCTCTCTCCCTCCTATTATTTTCTATCTGGGACTGTAAGGATATTAGGCAAAATTGTTCTGAATCTTGAGTTTGAGGAACTGGGTTCATATCTCAGTACTTACTACTTGACCTTAACTTCTCTGGTCTCAGTTTACTCATTGGTACAATAAGGGGATTGGGCTAGATAGCCCTTTTATATCTAAATCTGTGATTAAACAATCTGTCCTATACTTCATGTACAGATCGTTTCCTCCAGCTAGACTGTAAACACAAGGGCAGAAACTTTTTTTTTAAAAATGGTACTAATTTAGTTTTCCCTCTTTGGCCCATTCCAAAAATTCTCCATTATCACAATCCGTTTTTTTGGAAAGATTCTGAGAAACTCTTTCACACAAGAGGCTTCATTTTTATGTTAAGCTACAAAGTGGGGGGAGACCTTTTAAGGAGAAGGGCAGAGGCCAATTTCTCTGACCTTGTGCAAGGGCCAAAGGAAGATGGTGGTCTAGAAAGGGCCTCTAATGTCACCATCTCCAGCATGCTCACGCATCCCCACACAGTCAGATTCAGAGCTGGAAGTGGGAAGACTCAGTAGAAGGGGAAGTGGTTTGAAGTCTTCCTGCTTGGCCTGCCTTGCCCAAGATCATACCTGAGATAAGTCCTTTAGAACCAGAGTTGTTTAACTGGTTGCCTAGGTTTCCAGGGTAAGTAAGCAGCAGCATCTGGGTTCCTCGTGGCTCAGGACATTCAGTCACCACCACAGGGAAGGTAAACAAGAGTGTGGTAAGACCTTTTGGTTTATCCAAGTCCATCTGCTCCTAAAAGCTACTACTCAGAGCGTAGTTCCTATACTGATAACATCGAGCTGTGGCCAAGTCAGTAAAATTTACTACAGGATAAAAACCACTGATGGCAATCTTTAATGAAACAGCAATATAGCAACTTTAGATCACTAAAGATTTGGCTATTTAGAACTCCTTATATATTTTCTTTCATTTAGCGATCTCTCCCCCCCTTCAGGGAAGGAATAGAATTCTGTTTTCTCCAAAAGGGAAAAAAAAAAAGTGTTGGGCCATTAGACATAACTGAAAAAGTGGCACAAAGTGACATATTTGGGAAATGCACTGTGGTCTTGGGACAGCAGCTGTTTTAAACTTTTGTCAACTCTGGCTTGCCAAAAAGCTCCTTTATGATCTCTCCAAAGCAGTCTTGTAAGTCAAATCAGTGTATTTATTAGTCCACAGAATTAAAATAAATCCAACCCAACGAGCACCCTGAGCTAAGTGACAGAGAACAAAGAGTCCCAAGGAGCTTAGATCTGACTGGTGTATGTGTATATAACATACAAACAGAAAAGCATATACAAGGTGTTGCAAAACAAAAGCTTAAATCTTAGAACTACAAGAAGACTTTTAGGATACCTTATACACAATGGGGAAGAGACCACTAACAACTTGAAGACAGCTAATATTCTTAACTATCCTAGTAGTTTGAGATTACATTACAAATGTAGCTTTTTTTTTTTTAAAGCCTCAGTGACACCTACATTTTCCTGTATCACCTCATATCCCTGACTTTTCCTGGACTTGGAACCAGGAAGACTTGGGTTCAAATCACACTTACTTTCATGATCCTGGGCTTGTCACTTCCTGAACCAGTTTTCTCAGGGGCTAATGATAAAACCTGTAGGCCCTACTTCACCTGAGTTGTCAGGAAACTCAAAATGAGAAATTACAACTTCTAATCATGAGCTTCCAAGACTCTCCCTATACCAATATAATCACAGGCGGATCTAAAAGAAGTTTGAAATGAAACATGCAAGCAAAACAGCATGTCTCCCATCTCACTTACCATTATTTAAAGCAGCCCTGTGTGAAGGGAGAGTGATTTTTACAAATCACAAAGTGCTTAAGATATATTTTCACTAGCCAATGAACACATTTCCTAAGACTACTGTTAGCATCCCATGATGTCAGGTCATTTCCTACATAAAGTATGCCCTCTACTCTTACAGTCTTCCTCTGCCATTCATTCTCCCCAAGGCCTAAGTTATCAGTTACAGAGATTGTATGTTTAGTCATCCATTGTCTCTAAAAAGACAAGACTGTAGGAAACTGGGCATTGTCAGTTGGAACTGAAGGCCCCTAAAGCAGGAGTGAGGTGTATGGACCGGTATGTTTTCCTTGTTTGTTGTTTGTGAAGGTTCTATAGAGAATAATGAAGTCAATCAAAAGCTAATTGTGTAACTAAAAGGTCTTTAATATTTTTGCCTGTAACAGTCTTCAAAAATGACTTCCCAATATGCTTCCACATATGGATTAAGTTTTATTACCATCTAGGAACAGGAAAAACCTGTAGTTGAACTGAATGAGCTACTTATGTATTGGTGACACAATATTATACAGAATATCAGCATTATGTAAGGAAACCTAAGAGTATTTAAATTCAATAAACTTTTTATTAAGGACCTTCAGGTGCAAGTGCTGCCTTCAAAAGAGTTTACATCCCACTGAGAGTCAGGGGGTAAACGCACATAAATAGGAAACGAAAGGTGTTTTGAGGAGGGAAAGAACACACTTACATGCAAAATTTGAAGAGGTAGGTTAGAGTCAGACTTCTGAGGGCCTTAAATGCCAACCTTGTAAGTTTGCATGTAAACCTAGATGCAGCAGGAAGCCACTGTAGGTATCTGAGGGCAGTGTCATGGTCAGATCTATGTCTTATAAAAATTGTTTTAGAAGCTACATGGAGAATGACTTGAGTGGACAAAAAGGCAGCAGGGAGATGAATTAGGTTATTAACACAGTCACTGTTTTCTTGAAATCTAATAATTCTAATTCCCTCTATTCAGAACTAGAATTGTAAAGCGTGATAGGGCATTTGGTCTATAGTACATCTTCCTCCACTTAAAGTCGAAGAAACTGAAGCCCAAAAGACTGACAAACTTGCCCAGGGTCACAGAATGACTAACTGGGATTAGTATCCAGGTCATCTAATTGGACAATGAAGTCCAAGCTTTATTCTAAAATTTTTCTTCATATGCTATATTTTCACAGGGGCATTAGAAATTTTTTAAAAGCATACTGAACTTGACATTTAGAAGAAAAATGGAGATTACCTGGGGTCAAACTACATTTTTCTGATCACATTTGTAACACTGTTAATGAATTAATTGGCTCACAAACATAATAAGAGTTTTGAGCTTTGTCCCAACATCAGTGCCTACTGCGCTTCACTTTTCAAAGGCCAGGAAATGTTTTAAGAAGTTGAGCTCCAAAACAGATTAACTGTAGCCAGCCAACAAATTTTTATTATAAGCTCTTACCTTATGCCAAGAACTATACTAAGCACTAAGAAACAGAGAGGGGCATAAATCAGATCCTGCTCTCAAGAAGTATGCATTCCAATGGAGAAAACAGAACGTATGGAAATCAGGTACACGGAAAAACATACAGAATAAAGGTGATCTGAAAGAAAACATTTGTGGGGGTGGGGGTGGAAGAGGTGGAACCTAGAAAAACTGCAAATCTGACATGTCTTTAAGGAAGCCAGGTAAACTAGAGGTACAGGTGACTGGACAGAGCATTCCAGTCATGGTAACCGGCCAGTTGAAAGGCAGAGAGAAGAGAGAGAGATGTTCGAGAAATACCAAGTCGGCCACTGTGGCCAGACTGTAGCCAAATACTTGGAGGTGAATGAAGTACAAGGAATGGACAGGTAGGAAGGAGCCATGTTAGGAAGGAGCCATGTTATGAAGAGCTTTAGACACTTGAGATTTAAATTTGATTCTAGAGGTTAACAGAGCCCTGGAGCTCTTTTAAGCAGGAGAGTGACAAGAGTTTTATGTACCCTCTGTGGCTCAAGAAGAGAGTGGACTAGGAAGAGAATTGAGGCAGGGAAACCAGCCAGGAGGTTATGGCAATAAATTGTCTGGATGAGGGCCTGAATCATGGTTCTGGTTATAGGAGTGGAGAAAAAGAAGTATATACAAGAGATGTCAAGGTAGAAACATCAAGCCTTGTCCAGGGACTGGCTATGTGGGATAAGAGTAAAGAGCTGAGGACAATACTGACATTGTGGAATCGGGAGACTAGAAAGATGGATGGTGATGTCTTCAATAATAATTACGAAGAGTGGGAGGTTTGGAGATGTCTATGGGAAATCCAGTTTGAGATGTACAAGAGGTAGTAGGATATGCATAACTGAGCCTCAGCATAGCTGGATATACAGATGTGGGAAACATCTGAAAAGAGATAAAAATTGAACCCATGGGAAATCAAGATCACCAAGGCAGAAGGGGACCAGAACAGAGCCTTGAAACACTGACCATAGATGCCCCTACGTATGATGAACCAGCAAAAAAAGACCATGAGGTTGATAATCAGATGGAAGTGGGCGACATGTAAAGGACTATGATGGAGATAAGACCATTACATCTGATCTGGCAACTAAGAGTAGGAACTCTGCAGAGAGCAGTTTGAGTTGAATTGAGGCTGAAAGCTAGAGAGAAAATTAAGAGAATTTATAAAGGCCTGTAAAGGAAGTGGAGGGGTGAATTATAAACAGATGCTTTTCTTGAGGACAGGGGAGTAGACAAAGGACAACAGCTATTGTGGATGGTCAGATTAAGTGTGTGTGTGTGTAGCTAGGTGGCACAGTGGATAGAAAATCTGGAGTCAGGAGGACCAGAGTTCATATCTGGCCTCTGAGACCTACTAGTTGAGTGACCCATACCCAATTGCTTCCCACCCAAAAATGGCTATGGTAGATGTAGGCTTGTTTGTAAGCATCAGGCAAGGAGCCAGAAGACAGAAACAGAAGATGAGCAAGTACATATGACAGTTGCTGAAGTTGAGAGGGGATAAGTTCAACTGCACATGTATGGAGAAAGAGCTATGTCCCTTCTCTTCATGTGAGATAGTTGGACATTGAAAAGTTATGATGATGTCAGTCAAAAAGTGAGGGAATGGCAAGTATAGAGTTGAATTAGTTCACAAAGTGTAAATAGAAAAACTTGGGACAGCCAGGTGGTGCAGTGGATAGAGCACTGGGCCTAGAGTCAGGAAGACTCATCTTTCCGAGTTCAAATCTGTCCTCAGACATTTACTAGTTGTGTGACCCTGGGCAAGTCATTTAATCTTTATTTGCCTCAGTTCCTCATTTGTAAAATGACCTGGAGAAGGAAATGGCAAACCACTCCAGTATCTATGTCAAGAAAACCCCAAATTCTGCCATGACTGAAATGACCAAACAACAAAAATAAGGATTAGAAAGGGAGAAGAGTCTGTAGTCATGATGTCCAGGGAAAGAAATGAAGAATGGGGGAATGGAGGTCCCAGTGAGGATGAAAAGGCAGAGATGACAGCATAAAAAAATTGTGATCAGAAAAGGATACTTCATAATTTATAGATCTGGAAATAGAATACTTCTAAGTGCCTGAAGATCAAGGGTAATAGGTATCAGGTAGATTGAATAACTGTGAAGTTAAGAATATCCAAGGGGCTAGCAATATGTATGCTGAAGCCCCTGAGTATCAGGGTAGGAGATAGGGAGAACAGAAAGACTGAGCCAAGCACTGAACTGAGAGCAAAGAAGGAGAAGGTCCTGAAGGACCTAGAGATAACTGCCAACAAGATCTGGGAATTGGTGATAAATTTGGATAATGTGATGCTCAAAGAAGAGGCTGCTTACTAAAAATGCTTAATGGATTGTCTTGAAGTGGCAATGTGAACCGACTAATACAACTCCCTCACCATGACCACTCAGTTGGGTGGTATTAGACAGGTAATCTGTACTGTGTCGAGGGAACTAGTGGAGTTATGAGGGAGTCTTGCCTCAGGGAAGGCCAGAGTATGTAAAGGGTGAGATAAACAGAAGTTTAAGATTAGAAATTAATTGTGGAACAGGCATTTCATAGAGCGCAGCGGAAGGGGTGGGCATATCCAGAGTGGGACATTGGTGGGTTAGAATTAAGGAGGATAGGCATGAGTCAAGGAGAATCACAGTGGGCTACTCTTGTCCAAGTCTAAATAAGTCAAACATGACCACAAGCATCACACGCAAAAAAAGCAAGAATAACTTATGATTGTATGAAGATGATTTTATAATTAACTCTGACACATAATCTGGTTTGAGAAAGACTTATTGAGAAAAAGGGAAACCTGACTTACAACATTTTTATTATTCCAATGTAAAATAGTTGCGTAATCTCGTTTGAGAAAGACTTACTGAGAAAAAGGGAAACCTGACTTACAATATTTTTATTATTCCAATGTAAAATAGCTGCAAAATTGCTCAACAGAGGTTAAAGTCCCTTTTATATTTTTAATATTCAAAAAGGAGAGGAGACAGAACAAGGATAATCAAAAATTAAACTCAACTTAAAACAAAGTAAAATTTGAGCATAATGATTTTAACACTTCTGTTGTAACTAGAAACTGCAAGTCCTCCAAATAAAGTATTTTATAACTCGAGATTCTCTTAAAAGAGCTCATATTAGGTAAAGTAGCTATTGTATTCTAATAACAAAAAGCAAAGCTGTGACATAAATTTTACTATTACATACAATTAAAAAAAAACTTTTAAGTAAAATATTTCCTCCTAAAAACTGACGCTATTCCAAGTGTCCTTGGGGATCTGAACACGAATTGATATATTTTTTCTAGTTGTAGACAAATATTTTATCCTTTACCAGGAGATGACATCTCAAATAATTATTTGTATTCTTAAGCTTCAGTTACTGAGTGGTATGAGAGAGAACAGTGCTTTTTGCCAAACCACGGATGTATTACTATTATTGAGTATGCAGGTTTTTCTACTTCCTTAAACAATTTGATGAAATGCTTCCTGTAACAGTGACAGTTACCTTTGGGTAATCCTAAAATGCAGACCTATAAAAATAGATTTACAGATGATTTTAACAACTACAATATAACTCCATCTTCATGAACATTAATTATATCTTTTCCATCAGACGAATTCTTTTTAGCACTTTTACAAAAAAACAAAACAAAACCACACTGTAGTTTATTCCTCCAACAAAACTGCAGAAGAATTACCATCTAAAATCAGTTCAACTATGAATAAAAAAAAAATCAAATCTGTGCTTTCTTAACTTCTCAGTATTGGAACTTTTTTCCTCATATTTTAAAGGTACCTCCTCCCACTCCCCAAAATCACGGTATTATTCACCTGTCATAGTAGTGACGCTTAGGTTAGAAAAAAAGGGACCAGAGATGTCACATGCTCTAAACCAATCCTATTTTAACAATTGAGGAAACCCAAGAGGCTATATGATTTGAGCTCATTTGGAATACATAAAGAAATAGACATCTGTTATTCTCCCAGTGAGCACTGGTTTTTCTTTTTAAATTTCATCTTCTCAGCTTTTCCCAAGTGACTGAATATGATAATCACTTATTTCTTAAACCAGGCAAAGACCACCTTCTTTTGGCTGTATGATGTTTACATGGTGCTCATCCTTTGCCTGTATGGAAACAATACAGTGGACAGAGATCCTGAGTTTTAATTTCAACTTTTCCCTCACTACTACTGCCTGGGTGACTGTGGAAAAGTAAGGAACTTCTCTGGACTCCAGTCATCTATAAAAATGAGAGGGTTGGAAGGGATGATTCCTAAATCCCTTCTAACTCTTACCTATGACCAATGATATCCTCAAACGTTAGCTATGAAAACATCTTACAATGTTCTATTTCAATAGTGCAGATCTGGAGGCTACGCCCAAATCTGAGCATCTCTCCTATTAGGAGCTGATATTCTTATATTGCTATGAAGACTCAATTTGCAGAGCTTTTCACAAATGGGCAATAAATTACAGCGCATCTTTAAGACAAAGAAAACCTTGTTTCTGTCTTAAAATAAAGCAGTACGTAAGTCCACTTCATTCAAAGACCTTTATAACCATAATATGCTAAGTATAACTTCATCCTATATAAAAACAATAAAGTAACGTGTCATAATATTTGTTACCTCCTACTCACATTGTCCAAAATAACTGCCAAACATTACCAAAACATGTTCATATAAGTGATATTGCTTGAGTTACAAAATGCTTTCCCAAGGAAAGATTTTAAGGTGGCTACGTGGATACTCAAATATTACTAAGCAAAATATGACATCTTCCATTCCTGCCATTACTGAGAACCTGGCTTGCCCAAATGTTAAATTATGAAACCACACTGTGCAGAATGCACCCATTACATTTAAAAAAGTTAAACCCATATTTATTTACTAGCACTGTTAAAACATTACACAAAACATTCAAGTGGCAGATAATTATAATGCAAGCCCTTGCATGGCAATCCAAATTTATTGAACTACTGATGCTAAGTTATACAAAATTGCACCACTTTAATTAAGGCTTTTAGTTTACATTTGGCCACCTCAAAGTAGTTGTAACATTAGGTTGGTCAATTTAAATACTGTGGCTCCCTGTTGGATATACACACAATCTTTACACCCAAACGTTAAATGCATACAAAGCAACAAGTCATTGTCAAATAAATCAGCAAAAAGTTAGTTACTGCAACTTAGGCCCCGTGACCAATTACACATGATTAAAATTACTTCCCACATTCACATCCACAGTACTCTTCCACCATTTAACATCTCAACCAAAACGTTACACATGTGAAACAATCACTAACAGGCAAAAGTACTAAACCTGCATATTTGGTATTGCAAATACACTTATGCATGAGCAAGCAAGGGATTCACAGTGAGAATCTACAGCTGCAGAAGCCTGGAAATGATTTACAAAATTGTTAAATCATTAAAAAATTATCTGAAAATATACACTTCTTGTTGTAGACCCCCACTGTACACACAACTATAAACATTGTTCCCTATGTAAACAAAAAGGAAACATACAATAAAAGATTGAAAAGTCTGGACATTTCCTTCCCAACAGATATTAAAGGCAACGTCTTTATCTCAGACATTATACTGAGAGGACTATCTTATTTTTAAAGACAAGATCACTGTCTCCACAGGTTTTTCAAAAAATTAAAAAAACTATAGCTGTGTTAATCAAAGCGCTTTTGTACAATGATGATGACCTTTTATTTCTTTAAAAAAAATTACAATAAGCTACAAATATCAAAGAAGCAAAGTTATCTGGAGTAGTCTATATAGGAGCTCTTTGGACTTTCTTTTATTATGCTAAAATAGTGGTGCTTTTAGGATTTACATTATTGTACTCTCCAATAGAAAGCATGGGGCATGTTAAAGTATACAGTACACCATTTTCATACATGTACAACATCGGTGGATGAACAATGTCTCTTAGCAATAATACTGGATGTAGCTTCTGGTTTTACCAGTTGCATACTCAGACTATTATAAGTAAAAATCTGTCGTGACACTGCAAAGTGATTAGAATGTGCAAACTGATATAGTAGCTTTCATCCACTTCTTAAAGGGTACCACCACAGGAAAGTCCGCTTAAGATGTTGGTAGGTTTAATAAAGTTGGAATGCTGCTGGCACTGTTGAATTGGGCAACAGTTCTTCAGACCTGAAAGAGCAAAGAAAAGACTTGAAAACACCTGGAGAAAAGCTAACCGCCCTAAGGATCACATTAAGGCAGTGACCAAAAAGGTTTCAGCAACCTGAGTATAAGAATTGTACCATTTTTAGTACTTTTGATATCTATTTGAACAGTTAACACGCAAACTTCTGAGCAGTTTTTTCATTGCTTTACTGTCTAATCTCCCTCACTGTGATTTGCACCATAAACTGTCAGTGTGGTATAGAAATAAACCTGGATTTCTATCTGTAAGACCCGTTAAGGTACTACCTGTATGGCCTTGGGCAAGTCAAACTCTGAAACTTAGCTTCTCCATTTCAGTGCTACATCCTGTTATCATAGGAAATAGTTTTCCAATATTTCATATTTTAGAAGGCTGGGGTCTATAGCTCAACATCTAAACATGATCTTAAAATTTTATTTAGCTCAAATGGAAAGTTTTAACATAGGACACAATAAATTTAAATGGACTATCAAAGAATGTGAAATCACATATGACAATACTTAAAGGCTACTCTCCCTAAAAAGCACAATTAGCTATAGAATGTTAACAAAAAAAAAACAAAAAAAAACCCAACACACCAAAACCATGATTATTGAAATGCATGTGAACTAGGAGACCATTAATAGCAGCCTTACAAACTTCAATAGAACATCAGTAGTATAACTGACATTGATGATGACCCAGAATCATAAATGTATTACACAAGATATTTTCTGTTTAAAAAATCAAAGAAGTAGAGAATTTTAGAAAGACTTCCAGTAAATTTTGGTGCCTGAATGGGTAAGCTTCAGCTATGCGAGATCAATTTACTCGCAATAGTTCGTCCTTTCCACTTGCCAAATATGACCTTTTGTTTTGCTCTACTAGTGAAATACCACACTAGTTTAATGATCATTACTTTTAAGGTATAAAATTTTTTTAGTTAGGTTCTTGATGTAATAGTACTTTATGAGACTAAAGGTGATAGATGAAAAAAGTATCACTGGACATACCTGGCTCAGAGCTACAACGCATCTGTATATTAAAGCAATTGACATGATGACTTTTTACGTGCCTTCCCAGGCACTGGAGTTTTTCTGTTAATTTGCCGGACTAGGTCATAAAAGATCTGCAAATACAAATGTGTGATTCAGTTGACAAATAAAGAAAATAATGTATGATTTGTTCATCATAATATAACTCACCCAAGAAAGCAAACATTTATTTTTAACAACACGAATGAGAAACTAAGTGTTAGAGCAGCCGAGTTTCTCTGGATGCTTCAAGACATCCTGAAAAGATCATCCAATTCAACTAAGATGTTGCCTAGGACCAAAAATTTGGCATTCCAGGGGAATATTTATGGTCTCTTTTAAAAGAGATCTAAGGAAAGAATTCCTACCCTCAATGCTTCACTACGGTGTAAAGATCATCTGCTCTTACAGGCTACGCCATGGAAACTCAATCTCTGTTAGACCCGACCCAGGAAAGCCGGTTGGTGCTGGAGGGTAGGCTGCTAGAAGACAAACCTAGTTAAGTTCAGAGAAGATCAACACCAAGTTGTTCCCATGAGGATGATCTTTTTGGTCACTGCCTCTTATCCTAAGTTGCTGTACGAATTAGCAGAGGAGGCATCCACATCAACAAATCACCGATACTTGAAGTATGAAGGTTTATTAAGGAAAAATCCTAAAGCTCTCCAAGAACTTTCCTGTTATTTATCTTATATTAAAATCTTCAAAAATATAGGTATCAATCTTACCTCATTAACGTTTATCTTTGATTTAGCAGAAGATTCTAAGAATGCACAGTTGTTCCATTGTCTTGCTAGGTTTTGTCCTTGCTCTTTTCCTACAACTCTTTCATCTTCCAAGTCACACTTATTACCCACAAGAATCATTGGCACCTGAAAAGTCATTTTTGAGAGGACTGTCAAATGGATCCCAACAAATATCAAAGGAATGAAGATCTAAGTTTTAAGTCTCTAAGCTTTTAAACATAAGTTTAGACCAACTAGGCCTCTAAACAGACCACTCCTCTCAGAAACATTTTCACTACAGGTGTAAGATTGTAGATTTGGAGTTAGGAAGCACCTAGAGATCATTCTATCCAACCCCCTTCACTTTACAGATGAGGAAACCAATACCAGAGGTGAAATGACATCTTTGACATCAAGGAGCACAGTTGGAAATCAAACCCAGGCCTCACGACCAAATTCAGAGCCATTTCCATCATACCACATCATCTGGCGTGTTTTAGAAGCTGATTTTTTTTATTTGGATTGTAATGTAAATTAAAAATCTAAAATCATACAACTTGTTAATTGACTTAGTAAGACAAATAAAGCCACTGACATTTTTGGTCAATGAGACAATGCATCTAAAGCACCCTGGACTATATAAACATGTAGCACACCACATAAATGTTAATTACAAACAATAATTAAGCAAACATCTTTATAGTTTTTTCCTTCCTCATGATTTACATTATTTACCTAATTAGCCCCAAATGCTATTCCTGTTTTCTGTTGCAAAAGACAGGGAGGACTCCTGCCCACAGCTGGGCACCTTTGTTGCAATGTCCCATTTTACAAGATCAAAGTTAGTGGCTTTAAAAAAAAAAAAAAAAAAAAAAAAAAGTGATGCTGCGCCACGGCTTTGTAGGACAGTTAAAAGGAATATGATCAATTTCATCATGAATGTAACAATCCCTCTCTCCCCAAGCAGGTGTGCTGCCTTATTGTGGCAATTAGCCTTTCTCCTCCCAGACAAGAATAAATTTGGCTAGATTAGCAGATTCTGTATCTGCATCAAGGCTATATTTCAGAAGACTCACAGTAGTTCCTTCATTCTTGAGCCTGAAGGGAAGAATGAGGTTTACTGTGTGCTACTAAACTCATGTGTGCTTAAAATGTATATTTATAGTCTAGTAAGAAAATTCAAGATTATGTAATGTTTACTAAAATGATAGAAAAAATTACTTATTTCAACTCCCACCCCAGAAGTGCCTGCCAGCTGTTGTTAATAGTTATTAAACTATATCTCCAATACATGAGTAACAAATATAAGTACACCATTTATAAAATTTCTGACTTTCCCTTCCTCATTGCTGGAACTCTTTGTTGCTGCTGCTATGATGGGAAGCAATTCATATATAAGGGTGTAGGCTTCTAGATACTCTGGGTTCAGGAGTGGAAGAAAAAAGGAGGAATCTGGAAAGAACAGGAGCATCTTAAACTAATTCTGGGGTAAGATGCCTATATTTGATTGGCCTGCCAATAGTTGTTACCCTTCTGCTTAATGAATCCCACCCTCCCCTCTCATTTACTAAACATTTATTAAATAGAAAAGTATATGCTCTCACATTGCTAAAAATAAGAATTTGGGTCAACTAGCATCCTCTTTCAAGGAGTTTACTTTCTGTTTTTTTTTTTCTTTTGCCTTTTTGGTGAGACAATTAGGGTTAAGTGACTTGCTCAGGATCACACAGCTAGTACGTGTCATGTGTCTGAGGCTAGATTTGAACTCAGGTCCTCCTGACTCCAAGGCTGGAGCTCTATTCTCTACGCCACCTAACTGCCCCAGGGAGTTTACTGTCTAATACAGGGAGACAACACATAGGAAGTTTCCAGATGCAAGTCAGATGGTTGTCTTAAGGGTGTGAAGGTAAAGTAGGTATCAATCTATTAACCATATTGGTTTTTTTATACCAAACTGACAGTGCTGAGGGCTTTGGTGGAAGAACTTTCTCTGCTAGGTCTTTAGTAGCTGTGACTTCCCCTCAGTGATGGCTACAAGGGCTGAGTCAGAAAGAAGGGCTGCTGGTATGGTCAGCATGGCTGTTTCTGGGGCTCAGTGGATATTTCAACCACGTTCTCAGGGGGAGGTGGTAGCTTAACCCTTCTGGGAAAAACTACCTCCTTCTTGTCTCCCCCTCAAGATGCCTTGGTATTTCAGCTAGCCTACCTTGTCTGCAGATGGTTTTGGTGGGGATGAGGGACCCTTCATTGCCTTCGATGGCAAGGGCCAGTGGGGGCAGAGGGGTTCTTGGGCTTACATGTACATCAGTGGCAGTTGGTCAGTGGTTAGTGTTGGTGTAGGTGTACAGATGGTGCACCCTTTCCCTACAAAGGTTGGTCACCTCAAAGGTTGCAAGGGTTGAACTGGAAGGTTTTCAAAAACATTTAAAAATTTTCCTTTGACTGGCCCTGTGCCCAGAAAAGGAGGAAATCCCTCTTCCTCCTAACACTGTTCTGTGTCCCAGAGAAGGGAGGAAACCACTTCTTCCTAAACTGTATGGTCTTCCTGTTTCTAGAACTCAAGTTCAACTGCTTCATGGATTAAATAGGGCTTTTGTGGGCTAACCTGGAAACCTAACCATAATTTACAACATCCTTTCTCTGAAGAAAATGCATTCAGAATCCTCACCAAATGATATGCAACATAAACCTTGTAAATTGGGGACTACCTATTCATTCACAACCATGTGTCTTCCCCACCTCCCTGCCTCCAGCAATGTGCTCTTATACAACTAGCTGGGATAAAATTCAGAGATTATTCTGGACTACAGAAGCAAAGATATTTTGAGAGAAAATAACTTTTAAACCTAGTCATTTAAAGAAAATAAAGATTCAAATCCAGCTCAATAGTAGAAAAGGCTTGGCTAAAGTTAAAAAAACAACCACCACCACCAAAACCTCACAAAAGGAGTTTGAGATGGAAGGGGTTGGGCTGTATTAAACTCTAACTCAAAAATCTTAAGTCCAGCAGTCTTTTAGGATAAAAGTCAAAGATTATTTCCAAAGGATTATTCAGTGTCCATAAAGTTGGACAAATCAGAAAAAATTATGTAGGACTTAGAAATAAAAGGAGGGGCTTGTTGAATTCACACTCTCCCATAAAAAATGAAAATATACCAAAACCAGGATGTTTAGGAGGAGACCTGGTAGTGAAAAATCAACATTTCAAAGTTAATTCAAGTTCAAGGTTAATTAATTCTCCAAGCTGCTTTACTGTTTAAGTTTGCTGAATGAAGACTCTTTCCACTACTCCCAACTTGCTACTATAACCTCCCTCCTGCAGAGAGTTGGGTCTTACCATATCATGCAAAAGGTTACTTACTCTACTAGCTTTTACTGAACTGCTCTGATCAGCTTTACTTCTAACTTCTCCCTAGCCCCATGCCAACTCGGTTCTTCTCTCTCCTAGTTCCTTCTTCTGTTCCTTTAGAGAAACTCCTATATTCTCAGTCTCCCTTATATGCTAAATGTTTCAGAACATCCCTGCCGCCCTGCTTTTAATTTTTCTCTAAAGATATCCACATCCCTTAATAACCTTCTCAGTACTGGAAGCCATGCTTTTCTCCCCAGGTAGGCCCATGGAAGTAGATGTAATTTGTACTCCATAGCTGTTCAAGTAACACTCGTCTACTATGAATCCTCAACAATCCTTCGTCTTTCAAATTACATGTAATTATTGATTCATACTCTCTTCCAAACATCCTTGTGGAAATCTTCTGCCAATGCTACTACTCTCCAGGTCACTGTACTGTCTGTCAGGACTTTGGCACCTAGATCACAATCTCTCCCCTCGCTACCTCTAACTCCCTATATATCTACACTTAGATGCTTCAATGTTCTTGTGCTGGTAACCTAATACCCCTGCTCCAACCTGACAAATGCTCAACCTCAACTCCAATGACCTACATAGAACACAGCACGGTTCTATTTGATAGCTCAGCTTCTCAACTGTACAACCTTCCCAACTTTCCACGTGGCTTAAAACCTGATGTATGCCCCAACCATGACTTCGAGACTTGCTCTTTCTTCCTATTACTAAAGTTCATTTTTTCTGCTACTTTGGCTCCATACCTAGTCTTGACCCCTTCTGCCCTAGACCTTCTGTTATTTCCAACTCGATAATCCCCAAGCTTGGGTTACCCCTAAAATTTAATTCTTATACTCTTATTTCACCCACTACAAAATTTTGGCATATATAACCTTAGAATGGAGTCTTCACTGTTCTTCAATATTCACAGAAACTGAGCTGGAAGGGCTCAGTGCCCATCTTTCCAACTGAGACCCAAACAAGAGCTCCCTATATAACACCTAACAAAACTGTAATGAAGGGAATCCATTACCTCCTGAGGCAGTGCATTCAATTTTGGATGGCTCTAATTGTTAAGGTTTTTTTTTTTTAATGTTGAACTTCTACTCATTACTCCTAATGTTTCTCCTCTTGAGGACAAATGAAACAAGCTGAATACCCTCTTTCATGTGACAGCCCTTCAAACACGACAGCTGTCCTGTCTATGCCAAGTATTTCCCAAGCTTTTCCTCCAAATAGTCATTCCTTCTAGCTTACTTATTGACCCCCCACAACCCATATTTTTTGGTTTATTCTTCCTTTACTGAAGACTGAATGGGCTTCATTTCTCCAAAGTTCTCAGCCATGCAGCCTATTTCTCTAATTGACAAACTATCCCACTTTCCAGCAGTTTTTCTAAATCTTTTCATCCCCATTCAAGCCTCCCATGGCTCTCCTTCCTTCCATTCTCTCAGCCGATAGCCTTACCCCATCCCACTCAGGTGACTTTTGCTACCCTCTCTTCCTTCATCCACCTCACACAAAGTAATCCATGTCCTTGCCAAGGCAAATCTCTCTACATGCAGAAGAGGTAATCCTATTCATTTTATCTTCTCTAGCAGATCGCCCCCTCTATCATCTCCATTCTTTCACTTATCTTCAATCTTTCCCCGACTACAGGCTGCTTTCCTACTGTCTATAAACAGTCCATGGGCTTCCCCATCCTCAAAAAACCCTTAACTTGATCTGTCCATCCCTGCTACTGTCCTACAATCTTTCCTCTCTTTTTCATGGCTAAACTGTGTGAAATGGCTGTCTACACTCAGTGACTACTTTATTTCTTCTCATTCTCTTAACTCTCTAAAGTCTGACTTCTGACCGCATCATTCAACTGGAAATCTCTCCAAACATACCAATGATCTAACTGCCAAATCCAATGGTTTTTTCCCAATCCTCATCCATCTTGAATTCTCGGCAGCCTTTATACCGTTGATAACTTTCTTCTCCTGGATGTTGTCTTTCCAGGTTTTTGAAACCTAAATATTCATTCCTTCTCATCTATTTATTGGACCTCCCCCCTCCCCATATTTAAAGCATATGCCTACTTTACTGAAAGGACTGGATGAATCCATTCAGTAGAAACTCTTAATTTCTCCCAAGTTCTCAGTCACACATCTTATCTCATTAATCAATTCACTGCCCTGTGCCGTTCTCTCCAGCTCTCCTACCTGTTTGAACACTCCTCAGTCAACTTTACTAGATCTGCATCCATTAAATGGCCACTAATTTCAAGTGTCTCATTCACTTCCATGGATTAAATTATCATCTCTATGCAGATGACTCTCAGACTTCCCTTCTTATGTTTCCGACTGCCTAATGGAACATCTCAACCTGATTACTTCACAGGCATCTTAAACTCAACATACTCCAAAGTGAACTCAGCAGCTTTCCCCTCCAAACCCTTTCCTCTTTTTAACTTCCCTAACGTATCCAAGGCACCATAAATCTCCAAGTTACCCAGGCTTGCAACCCAGGTGTCATTCTAGACACTCCACTCTCACCCTCCATATCTAATCATGTACAAAGTCCTGTTGTCCTCCTTACCTTGGTAACATCTCCTGTATACTCCTCCTCTGACACTGGAAGCACCATGACCTAGACCTCCATCATCTCACACCTAGGCTATTGCAACAGATGGCTGGGTGGTCTCCCTGCCTCAAATCTCTTTCCACTCCAGTATGCCCAACCACTCAACTGTCAAACTGATCTTCCTAAAAATGCCAAAGTCTAAAACCATGTCAACCCTGCTCTGCTCACCAAAACTTCCAGGATTAAACATAAAATCCGGTTTGGCCTTTAAAACCTGGATCCTTCCTACCTTCCCAGTCCTCTTACACTTTAATCTTCTCTATGTACTTAGCAATCTAGTGACAACTGGCCTTCTTGCTATTCTTCCTATAAGACACTGTGTATCCCAGATCTGGGTATTTTCATTTGCTGTCCCCCATGCCCAGAATTCTTTCCTTCCTCATCAGTGACTTCCCTCTGAGATTATCTCTACTTTATACTGTCTTTATCTTGTTTGTACTTTGCTATTTGTATGACGGCCTCTCCCTTTTAGAGCAAGAGCACTGAGAGCAGGAATTATCCCCTTCCCACCCCCTTTCTTTGCATCCCCAGATCTACCTGGGTGCGAGCACACAGGAGACACTTAATTGACTTAACTTTCCTTCCCTCCTTTCTCAGGACATGAGGAACTTAAAATTCTACTCCTCATTAAGGCTCATCTACTTGCAACATTGATTCTATCTGTTCCCAACTCCACTAGAACAAATTACCATAGCATTTTTCTCTCATGCATTCTAAACCTCTTCCTCTCTTCTAGCTCCATCTCCCTCTTTTGACTATTTACTCTATCCATCTTCAAAACTCTCTACGCTTTTTCATAGTGAACCTTTCTGAAAAAGCTGTTCTCAACACTTCCTTCAACCCCAATTTGGTTTTCTTTGTCCCCTTCATTCTTCTGCAATTGCTTTCTCAAAGGGTTGCTACAGACCTAATGATCTCAAAATCCTATTATCCCCATTGAACGAACCTCTCCTACCATCTTAGTTTCAAAGATACCACCATCCTTTGTTTTGTTATATATCTCTTCATCCTCTTTCTGGACCCCTTAATACGAACATTCCAAGGCATAATACTTAGCCTTTATTTCCATGGCTTTAACCAATACCTTTAGCTAAATGACTCAAATATTTCTAGCTCAATTGCTTGGCAAACCTGTACCTCCAAATTCCTACAGGACTCTTCCACCTGGACTTCCCATTGAATTCTCATGTTCAACTTGTCAAAACCACATCTTCTCTACTACTGGCTCATCCTGGAAGTTCCTTTAGTTCCTGGTACCTCCTTACCCTTGAACATCTTAACACAACTATGGCCTGTTCATGTTGAACATTTTCTCCATAAAGTTCATCTCTATTCTCCTCCTAACCCTCTCTGACTTTCTGGACTTCAAAATGATGCCTTCTCTAGTGCTGGCAAACCCTGAAACCTCCCTCTGTGCCTGGGACTCCTTGCCGATCCAAGTATGTGGCCAGCTCACTCTGAAACATTCTTAAGACCTGCCCTTTACTCCCATTCCTGAGTTATTTCTGGACTCTGTGGAAAGGTCCAGGCTGGCTCGACTTGAAAAATATGCCCCAGTGTGGGGCACATCCTCAACACTGCTTTTCCAGCTCCTGTTTGTGTTGCTTTCCCCCTTTATAATGTGAGGGGCTGTCCTTTTTTATGCTTATTTGTTTTTCCAGTGCCTAATTAAGCATATTAAGAACATATTAAGCATTTAATAAAGATTTGTGTCCTTCCTTCCACAGAAACTTTCCCCCCCCTATAAATCCATTTCTCTTTTACTGTTAATGACTGGCACCACTAGTATCTCATGTTTGAAACCTTAATGTGAACTCTTCCCTCTTCCTCCCCTCTCCTATTAAGTCACTGGAACCCTTTCAATCTTACCCCAACATCTCCCATCTATTATATCTTCTGCTTTGATACCACCAACGGCTGCCATTCCTACCATGTGCACAGACTATTTCAATAGCCTCCTAACACACCTTCCTGTTTCCCCCCTACTCCAGTGCTAATGACTTTATTATTCACAGATCTGGTCACAGTCCCCTCAAAGGCCCTTAGTAAGGCCTTTCAGGCACTTCGCAGCCTTATCTCTTCAGAACAAATCTCATCCAGGCACTTCATGCTCCAGCCAAGCCCAACTCTTGTGGTTCCACTTACATATTTCTAGGCTCCTGCTTGATGATTCCAATGAACACTACTAACTCTCAATGTTTTTTCTTCCAGGAAGCAATCCCTCCACTTGTAATTACACCGTATAAGCCTCCCCCCAACTCAGTTCAGATTACATCTCACTCATATCTTTCAGGCAATAACTTATTGTCTATAATGCTGTACATGTCAGGAGCTAATACTATACTTCAAACTTTTATAGCACTGGTGATATTTTATCTAAATGTCTTATTTCAACTGGCTCATATGCTCCATGTTCTGCACATAGAGGTGCCTCATGCTTTAGTTACAGACCTATCCAGATAAATAATTTAAAAGGTTCAATTGTACCATTTCAGCTAGAAGAGACAAAAACAAAACACTGAAGTGCGTAGGGAAGAGATGCCCAACTTTTTTTTTTTTTAACAGTCTTGCAATTTTGAGATGTGACAGCACGAAATATATGTTCATGATAACAGCAGAGCCAACATCAATAACTACACAAGCATTTGCACCAGGTAAATTTTCAGTAAAAATATACAAAGTTAATGTTAAACTTGTTTTTGCCTATGAAGTCATTAATTAACACTTAATGTATAGAAATGCGGAAAAACAAAAAACAATGGTGTGATAACTTGATAGCAAATTAATTTCCTGGAGAACAAAACCGGTTCTTATATGTAACTTTAGTATCCAATAATTCATTTATGTAGAAAAATGAATTAACCAAAAATTAGCTAGATTCTTTAAAAAGGGGAAAACAATTCACAAATCATTTCGGGGAAACATATTAAAATGAAATCAATGCTAATATGAAATGAATAACAGCAATTTACATACAGTGCTTTTTAAGGTTTACAAAATGTTTACTGACATTCAATCTCTACGACCACATGAAATAATTTGTGGTTCAGTCATTTCAGTCTTGCCTGATTTTTTGTGACCCTATTCGGGGTTTTCTTTGCAAAGATACTGGCGTGTTTTGCCATTTCCTTCTCCAGTTCATTTTACAGATGAGGAAACTAAGGCAAACAGAGTTAAGTGATTTGCTCAGGGTTACACAGCCATGAAGTATCTGAGGAAGAGGCATTTTCCTTACTCTAGGCCCATTACTCCATCCAAGCATTTGCCTTATTTTGCAAGTCAAGGAAACCAAGGTTCATCAGAGTTTAGAGGATCTGCCTTTGATCTTGCAGAGATGGGATTTAAACCCAAGTCTTCTGCAAGTCTAATGCTCTTCATGCAACATCATCATGCAAAGAACAGAAAATTTTGGCCATTAAACCTTGATGTCACTGGAAGTAAAACTTTAAGCAAATAGATTCTAAGAGTTAATCTAAGGATTATTTCCCATACTTTGAGTTAGTTAAGTACCTTTCTGTCTTGACAATCTAAATAAAACCTACACTGTTAAGTCTACAGCACTTAATTGAATCAGTTTAAACTCTTAGGTTTTGGCTCATACTGTCTTTAAAGCCTCCTCTCCTTTAAATACTCCTAACAATAAATTTTCAAAAGATGACACCAAAGTTAAGAAGCATGAAAGTACTCTCATAATGGAAATTTAAACTGATTTGGGTTTTAAGAAAACCAAACCATCATATAGAAAACTTGACTTCCCATTTTATATATAATAACAATGGAAATAAATAGCATTTACACAGCATTTTAACGTTTGAAAAATGATTTATGTATATTTGATTCTCACAACTATAAGGCAGGTGCTATTTGCATATGAGGAAATAAAACCCAGAGAGATCAGGTGACTTGCCCAGGGTCACACTATCAAGAAGAGGATGCAATATTTGGACTCAGATCTCTTGACTTCAAGTCTAGAACTATACTGACTATACCTGAAGACCTCTAACTCTTGTTAAATTGAACAAAATGTTTACCATGGAAAAAGAATAAGTGCAAGAAGGCATCACAGTGATAGATGAGCCCTTTAGTATTTTTAAGTTTGTTACAGAAGGGTAAGACATCAAGATTTATTCCTCTCTTCCTATCATGCCTAAGTTTACTACATTATATCAATTTTATAAGAGAAAAACGGTTCACCTGGAATTTAAGCCTCAAAATTTAGTCATTATTAAAAAGGTTAGGAAGTTAATTTTATTTTAGAACACTGAATTATAACTTCAGGATTATAGAAAGGACTTGTGTGGTATAAAAATTTATTTAAATTTGCACTTAAATTAAGAGAAAATAAGGCTTATATTCTTCTGGGTTTTACTAAGAACCTGCTACAAAATTCCTTATTCTGGGGCAGGAAGCGATCTAGGGCATTATCTTGGTCTTAAGAAATGGCATTAAAAAATGCCAATGCTAACATCCTCTGCAAATAAACAAAAAAGTGGTTATACTTTATAAGACGCTACATTTTAAAAATAATTCATATCACATTTTAAAATAAAACTGTAACATATTTGGAAGTCATCTTACATCGTCAGTGTCTTTAACTCGAAGAATCTGTTCTCGAAGATCTTGTAAATCATTAAACGTGGACTGTGCTGTGATGGAGTAGACTAACGCAAAGCCTTGTCCATTTTTCATGTACAAATCTCTCATTGCCGTAAATTGTTCCTATGGTAGAGGGGAAAAGCAGTAAAATATGATACTCTCTTGACAACTGATCTAACAGTTCTGAAGTTATCACTAAAACTGCAATAATCACTAAAACTTTGATCATATACAATCTCTCTTTAAAATCTGAGAAATAATATTTTATATGTAAATCACACAGTAGGTGAAATTAAGCATGTAAGAGGAGGGAGTGGGGAGAAATATCTTTATCTCCAAAAGCATATTTTAACTGTAACTGTAACTTAACATCCTTAGGAGTAAAGAAACTTGATAATGCTATTTAAATATCTGACAATTACCAGGTGCCAAGTATAGGGAAAACTATATCTAAGGACTGTTAAGACACTAAGTCATCTCCCATAGAACACATTTACCATTTCACCTAGAGAAAAGTACAAGTCTATGTGAAAGAAGCAAAATTTTTCAATCAATGAAGCATTAGGTGGCTATTTAGGTAAGTACTTTGATTGTCAAAGGCACAGATGAGGTAAATGTTATGAGTATTATTCCTCTATTGGACAGATAACCAGGATCACTGATACCAAATCCAGTACTTTCCCAATCTAACGCTTCCAACTATACTAGCAAATTTCTAACTTGATTACTTTTTCACTTTTAACAATAAAGATAAATGAGTCACTCAAGACTTCCCTTCCCAACAGGATCATTGTTCTAGGGAATATAGGGACCTTAGAGTTCCTTAGCAGAATTGTGATTCAAACTCAGCTCTTTGGACCCCAAAGTCCAATGAGTCTTAGTTCTAAGTACTTTCCCTTTTAGTAAAAAGTACTCTTATTAAATAAAAATACAAAGATTCTTTTGACTTGTTTAAAAATAAATTTTCCATTCTAATACTGAATGTCCTACCATTACTACAAAATACTATGAAGAAAATACATAAGAACATGCAAAGCACCTGTGATTATTTCCTACTTAGGGAAATCTCAGTATAGAAAACTTTGGTTTCCAAAGCAGATCAAAACCATCTACAAATTAGAAGATTAAGTCCTGGGCCATAGAGTCTGAGGCACAAAGTGCTAAAGCTAGGGGATCAGTGAACTGGCTTTTTTGAGGTTTTGATAAATTTATTTCAATACCACTAGTTTCCTTTATAATCTTAAGTCTTTTATGCATTTAAATACACTTTTGAGAATGGGTCCACAGGTCTGACCTGACTGTTGAACAGGTCCGTGACAAAAAAGGTTTGGTCTAGTATCTTGGCCAATGTAAGAGGTAATTTTGAACTTAATTCTGACATGCACTTTCTATTACTGCATGTTGCCTCTATAAGAGATGTAAGAGGAAAAATTCAGGAACAATAAAACTTTTAAAAAACAAAAGTGCCATCACTGATTACTGATTAAAGAAATTTGACTATTTTAATAACTGACTACAAAAATTGCAACATAAACAATGGTAAAGAAAAGCCTAGTTTAGTCTAGTTGATCAAGGGGATTTCTCCACAAGGAGTCTTAACACGGATGAAATCACAGGTGTGCACAAAAAAAATGTCACCCAAATAATGATAAAATGAATTTGTTTGAAATGTAGGCAAAATTAAAAAACAAACAACAAAAATCACAAAAACACCCCATACCGTTCCTGCAGTGTCCAAGATTTCGAGCATGCATTGTTGAGCATCTACTTCAACTTGCTGTCAAAGGAAAAAAGCAAAAATAAAACCCAGTTTTATTAAAACTATTTCCGTACAGATGATAAAGTTTTGTTTTTTTTTTTTTAAAGTCACTCAAACATTTATGGAGCACTTATTATGTGCATACCACAACAAATCCAAGAGTCCCTGTCCTCAAAGAACTTATATTCTATCAGAGTAAACAATATATACACATAAGCATCTACAAAAGAGATTAAAAGTGATGGGTGAGAGGTGTTGCAGTATTTTTCTATATAATCAGGAAGTTAACCAATAGCAGAAAACCAGCTAAATTTAAAAAAGTATGTGAAAAGTCTTGTTTACTCATTTCATTTAGAATACTTAGGAACCATATTTAGAGCATTTTTTTTTAGGGGCTGGGAAGGGAAGGAAGGAAAATATAACATTAAACACAGTATTTCCTCTCTTTTCATATTATGAGCTCTTTATCTAGGGTGAGCATGAGAAAACTCTGTCTAGAAATTTGTAATTAAACAATAGTTAAAAACAATGGGGAGGGAGACATAAGATGACGGTTGCTAGGTGGTCAAAATTCCAGATCTTCACTAATTATAAACAATGAGTTGTTAATACAGCATAAAGACAAAAAATAGCACAATTTACCTTCAGCAGGAATTACACACCACTTAGCTATTTTATACAGCTCATCATTTGCCAGTTTAATTTATGCAGAACATATGTATTTAAAGACCTACTCTCCAAGTTAGGTTAACCATTATTAGTGTTTCTGATGGAGCAGTATTGCTACTTTGAAGGAAAAATCTCCCTAAATACTGGAACTGTAAAAAATGTAAAACCATTTTTAAAAGTCACTCTATCACTAAAGCAGGTTCACCACCCCAGATCTAATTCTGCTCATGCTGTTATCCCCGTTACCCCCTACATATTCTTTTATTTCTTTGCAAGATATTTAAGCATTTCCCTTCTCATCCCAAAGGCAGATCATTGGTAGAAAAGGAGGCAGTCAGTGAACAGCAGCTACCTAATGAACCCTACTGCTACCACTCTTCCCCTTTCTCCTTAGAAAGTATCCTTGGGTCCTGCAGCAGCTATGGAAGGAAGAGTAGATTTTAAGCATTTCTTTGACTTATTTATTCCTTCAAATATTCATTAAGCACCTATGTGTCAGGTGCTGTATAAAATAGCTAAACTGGGTGTTGAACAATTCCTGTTAACAACAGTGATATTGTTTTTTTCAGGTTGTACTGACAACTCAGACTGTTTATACAATTGGTGAAGATTTGTGACTGATCACCTAGCAATGTCCTAGGCCAAAATGAAACCATGCCTGCCTCAAGGAGCTTACATTTTACTGGGTTTGTGCACATACATAAACGTGAAAGGGACACAGGACAACATGTACACATTTAAGGAAATTCAAAATAATTTTGCAGGGGGTGGGAGGTGGGCAGGGGAAGGACACAATCAACTGGAGAGCAGGGTAGGCAATGTACAAAGGTGGGGGGAAGAATTCAGTTTTTGTTATCAGATATTTTAGATCCACTTGTCACCCCCCCTATTCTGATATTCTAATGTTCCTTGCTTTCAGAGTGTGCAATTCTTGGGTACAGTTAACCACTTTCCCTTCTAATCTACTTATTCTCCCATCTTTCTTTAAGAGCTTTTCTCTCATTAAAAAAAATAATCTTTAATCATTTCTTCTAGATGTTTATGTAGTCCATGTGGAAATTCCATTTTCCCTTAGAGTTTGGACATGTACCTTTATTAGCTCCTTTTTGTGCATATAAAGGGACAGAGACACTGGAAAGTGACAGTTTCCTTATTGATTTCTTGTACTTCATTCAATATAAAATGAATTTTTCTAGAGAAACATTCCATTCCAGTAAAGAAAGACTTGTCTTATTCAGCGAGAACCAGTAATCAAGAATGTTCTTTGTTTATCCAATCAACTTTCATAAATCAACTTTACCTAGTCATCATGTCTACTTTGTAAACATTGACCATAAAACTGGAATTGGGTATTAACTTTGAGGTATAAAGCAAAATTATTCTGAAAAATTTTGTGAAGGCCTTTTAATTGTCAAAAGCAGTAACTTCTTCCTACCTTTCTATATGAATCTTCTATCGTAGGATCATATTTTTCAACAAATATTCCTTGAACAAACTGTACAGTCTGTAAAACAATCAATTCAATTAATGAGATAGTTGAATGTAGTATCTGTCAAAGAAAACAGGATGCAGAGACAGAAATGGATAGTTCCTGTCCTAAAAGAGCATTCTACTATAGGACAGGGGAGAGGAGGGTTAAAGAAGTTATAATCTATGATCTGTATGTTAAAAAAAGGAGACGATCCTGTCACATAGCAAGAGATAAGTATGACATTAGCATCTATGAAATAAAAAACCCAGAGAAATGCATTTGGGTAGAAACTTATCCAGAGGTAGTAAGTGGCATAGGTGGGATTCAACATAAGGTTCCCTTATGTTGGAAGCCAATGCTCTTTTCACTGAACCTGGAAAACAGCTTTCCAAAGTAGGGAGCTTTTTTTTTTTTTTTTTGTGGGAGGGGAAAAGGGAGGATAGCAGGGAAGCTCAGAGGTAGAGAAAAGCAATTTCTAGGAGTGAAGTTACCTTCACTTAAATTTTTTTTTTCTTAGTCAATACCACAGCGTTCAATGGGCACATAGATAATATGTAGTACTTAACTGCAAAGTCAGGAAACAGATTTGGACAGACAACGTGATGCAATATGGAACACTGCATTCAGACTTAGAGCACCTGGGTTTGAATGAAGGCTCTGAAACTCATCCACGAAGTGGCAGAGGGAAAGTCACAACCTCTCTCAACCCCAGTTTCCATTATCTGTATGATGTGGGGAGGGGTTGTCTAAACTTATGACCCTAAGTGATTTGTGTTAGAATCTTTCTGTTTTATTTAAATAAGAAGAATGCTATATATGTAACCTTTTTTTTTTTTACAACATCAATTAATTTTTAGACTTCCAACAGTTAACAGACAAAAAAATAGACCTATAATGCACTCACTAACAATTTGACTTTTTTCCACCAGCATTGGGGACATCAGAACAATTTGTATGGTTCCGAGGGTAAAGGTTTATATAACATTAGATGGTCAAGGATCCTATTCTTTTCCCTCTTGTTTAATTTAAATTTTAATGCATTAAGTTTAAGTAAATTTACTATGAGAAATTGTCCCTCCACTTCCCATCACTAATGATAAAATTAAATATCCAGGCATTTATTTTTGGACCCCTTGGTTTTCCAAAATCTATGTTATCTTGATGAAAAGCTTGCTTTTGAGTATAACAAAAGCATGAGGGTAAAAATATGTGAAGCATATGCAAATATTTAAAAAAATTATTCACAAATGAAAAGGTAAAACACACTTCAACTCCAAACTTTCTTAATCCTACTGTCAGCAACTTGAAGCTTAATTAAGGAGAAATTGAAGGCTTCAGACAATACACAGATCATATACTCACATATAATAAAAATTTGCTTACAACAGAAAAAGAATTCAGAGAAATATGAATGCTATTCATTTTCTGGTTTTAGTCAAAAACTTGATCTGACCACAACTGAATAGTAAACAATTAGAAGCTTTAAAATATAACATTAAGTAAAAACAAACATAAAAAGACAATATTCTAATCCTAAACTTTTTGTTCCAACAAACAGAACTACTCACCAGGGCAGACTTTCCAACACCTCCTGAGCCAAGAACAACTAGCTTGTATTCACGCATGGTGGAAGATTGAAGTCAATACTTCAGTATCTAAAATCCAAAAAATCCACCGTTTAAAAGCATAAACAAATAGTAACTCGCTATTCATATGTACTTTGTAATAATTTTAATTAGGTTCTTTATTCAAGACAAAGAACATGAACTTCAACTACGCCATGACCTCAGAATTTGAAAAAAAAAAAACACCTTTTCTGTGGCAATAAAGGTAATCAACTTTGGGCCCCTGTGGAAGATTAACCGAAAGAACCTATTCTATTACAAAAAACAAATCCAGTGAATAAGCCTATTTTTGGTCTCCTGTCATATAGCTCTCAGGTTTTAAACAAACACCTGCCCCCTCAAATGCACAAAAGTATTCTTGACTTAAATGTTAGCAAAGTCTTGATTGGGATACTCAGTGAAGTTGGGTTATATGAGGAAAAGAATCAAAGTTGCACATGCAAATCACCACTATACTTTTTGTATTACCAACTAAAATAGGAAAATGAAATTATCACAGAAAATCATCTCACAGGAATCTTAAATTGATGACCTAAGACATAGGGTATTATATGCCACTGTACATTGGTAAAATGGGGTAACATTTGACCTAGAACCAAAATAATTAGGCAGACCTTAACTTTTTCTTATATAAAGTCCTCCTTACAACAATGTGCTGGTTTTGATAGACAAGGATGAAAAAACTTGGGATATTCACTACATGTATGGAACAAGTACAGTATTTGGCTAATACCTGTAATCAAGTAAGCATGTATCTGTAGCTTTATTTACTTGCAATACAAAGATTTTGGTTATTCCATTAATTCATCAAAAAAGGTCTTCAGACTTACAGAACCACTTACAACTGTTTCACATATTATTCTCCAAATATCATTTCTATCATGTTAACAATTGCAGATAGCACCAATATTTTAATAAGGCTTTTTTACACTGAACAATTTTGTAAGCAAGCATCTTACATGACAGAAGCAAACCTTTTAGTATCAGACATGGTTTTAAAAAAAGGTTGGTTTTGCTTATTTAACATCTGGAAAAATGATCTTGTCTATGTCATTTCAACTCATTAGATTTCATGCTATCTGCTGCTAAACAGCAAACATAGAGCTTTTATACTCAAAATGATTGTAATTTGTCTTGAGTGATTTCCATTAAAAAAAAAAAGTCGGAGGTTCTTTTTCTTTTTTTTGGAGGAGAAATAGAATATATATAAATAGTCATTTTAATTTCCATGAGATGATCTGATAATTTATGCATACAGCATTAAATAACCAATCTGAAACAAACCTGTCTTATTAATGAAATTTGTTTCATTGAAAAGAAAAAAAGGTGGGCGTGTATGTGGGAGTTGTACCTAAAAATACGTAACGATGTTGACCACATTTGGTTTAAGTGAATACTGGCCCAAGAGTTAGGAGTCCTGGGGCATAGTCCTGGTTTTGCCACAAGTCTTCTGTGTAGCTATGAATTGGTCATTACTCTCTGTGCCTCATTTTCTTATCTGAAAATGAGGGGTGTGGATTAGATGTCTAAGGTTTCTTATAGCTCTAACGTCCTATGGTACCTATGTTATTTAAAGGCTAACTCTCCTGGGTCTCAATGTCTCCTCTCCACAAAATATATTAACAGGAGTTTATTATCAAGAGATACGTTAAAAGAAAAAAAAAGGAGACAGCGGTTAGAGAAAAAGGAAAGGAAAGGAAAATAAAAATATTGCCGAGAGGAATCTGGACCAATGAATCTGCTGCCAAAGCTATTTACTCTTTGAAGTTCCTCAGATTTAGCCCTGACTCTTTCTTAACTGGGAAAGAGTCATGAAGAACCTCTGTGACCATTAAGTTCAACATATACTTGAAGCAAGCCCATTTCCTCTCTACAGGTCCATTAGTCTTTGTCCAAAGACTTTCACTTCAGTTAGTTCTAATTGTTAGGATTTTTTCATTACATCAATAATTTTCATTATGTCATTAAGTTACCTATTTGCAACTTGTAATTTTACTGTTTCCAATGACCCTAGGCAAACCACCTCCCTGGACTTCAATTTCATCTGAAAAAATAAGGGAGCTGGACAAGATAACCTGAGTTGCAGACCGATGATTCTAAATTTAATTCTCCCAAGTGACAGCCCTTACAATACTTGAACATACCTTCAATATTTTGGAGGATTTTTTGATTTACATAGGTTTTCCACAAAATTTAAAGTGATGACCTAAAATGCCATTCAGTTTAAAGACAACTATTTTCAATCTAGAGGTCAATTACTATACTTTAAACTTGGGAGATCCATATTGCTTACTGTCTGTGTTAAAGAATAAACTTCTAGTAAAGTCCCTCCAGGTCAGTCCTACTATGATCCCCTTTTCTTCACAACTTATATATTCAATGTGTACTATATTATTTTTTACTTAATACTTTGGTTTGTTCAGGCTAATTCATATTTGTTTTATCTCTTTCAAGTAGATTAGAGCTACTCAAAAAAGGGCATGTTTTCTCATTCTGTTAAATTCTTCAAAACCCTTAGTAAACAGTACAAAGAATAGGTGTTCAGTAATGTTTTACATCATTTATTTACTGAGTTTAAAACAATGAATTTTTAAAACTGCCTGATAAAGGGCATCTTCCCTTGGAAAAGGAAAACTTAACTAGTTCATGGATTATGTTATGAATTCTAATTGTTGAAACATTATTTCCTGAAAAGTAGAGGCAGTGTGGTATAACAGATCAAGAATTGGATTGTCACACAGTTGTAAAAAACAAGATGATCTCTCAAATCATAGTACCTGTTAATAAATGATAACAATGATAATTATATATAAAATAGACTGCAGTAGGAACAGTAGAATATTTGATGGCCACAAAGAACTTTTCTATTTAAAAGACATAAAAGGTAATATAAATAAATTAAAGGAGCATGGAAGAAATTACCAGTCACATCTATGGACAGGAGAAAAGTGTGTGACAACAAAAGATAGGCTCACTGGACGTAAATGAGGACCATTCTGATTACATAAGATTAAAAGTTTTAGCATAAACAAAACCAAAGAAGCTAAAATTGGAAGTAGAAAAATGGGGTAGGGGGAGGAAGGAAATCTTTGCACAAGTTTCTTTGAGAAATATCTTGTTTTTAAAGATATTTAGGGAACTGAGTTCAATTTCTAGGGAAAAATGAATCCCATGAAAGATATTAGCTACAATTTGGAAAGAAGAACCATAGAAATACTTAGAAAGTCTCAGAAGAAAAGGTAGCATGGCCTTGTGGATGAAGCACTGCACCTAGAATGAGCAAGACCTGGGTTTTAATCCTGTCTCAGATACTTTATTCTTGTTTGACTCTGGTCAAGTCACTTAAATTCTGTCTGCCTTAGTTTCCTTATTCATGAGGTATTATATACACAACAGACAGTCTAGGTTTATAGAAGGTACTGTCTCTCTCAAAAGGGAAGAAGAAAAATCCAGGTAGGATAAAGGGTACTACTATCTATAATTTAACCCCAACTTTCTGCTAATAGTCATGAGGAATAAAAAGGAAAAGGTATTTAAGGAAATCTGAGTGGTTGTATAATGAGCTTGGGATTTTAAAGAACATATACAACAAAAAAAGAGAGGGACACATCATATAAAAACCAAAAATAAAATGGCACAAACCTACACAAATAGTGTTTAAAAAAAAACCAGTCAGGTGAGGCTCTTAAAAAGCTGTTATTATATTTGAAAAGTTAGTGTTTTCAATGATCCCAAACCACTGCAAAAGCATACCACTCATAACATCCTTCCCAGTGTTGCCATTTGACCATGAATTAACCGAAGAACTAAATTTACAAATAAGCTAAATGGCAAGGGAAAGACAAACGATGGGCATAATCTGGCTGTTACTAACAGTGATTCATGAAAAAGTGCCGTAAAATACAGTTAAAGAGATATATATATTTATGTAACTGGAAAAGAAGATGGGCTAGCCACAGTAAAAGAATGAAGAAAAAAATCCCAATCTTTTTATTAGGTCAGAGAAGCTATAGGAATAAGAGTAAAGAAAGCCTCTAATGCTCTGAATAGTTCTATAAAGAATTTATTTAAAAAAAAAAAAAAAGACTTTTTATTAACTATTGCCCAGTAACAATTCTTCTGCAACTAAAGCATTGGTTTTTTTTTTTAAACTTAAGTAGGGTTATTACATATTTTACCTTATTGAGCTTGTCCTAATCTGTCAGAGTATTTTTGAATCCTTACTCTTCTAGCATCTTCATGAATTGGTGGGTAACCTAAAATCCTTCTAATTTAATGGGAAGAGGGGGCCCCCTGCTATTTATATATTTGTACTCTCCCCCCTATTCTGCTAGAGAAGAGGGTTCAACTACATGCAGCCACAATACTCCGAGTGGCACAGAACCAGATTAAAATGTAATTGGGAAACACTTAACAAAATGAATAAAAACACAATGTGCTGCCTCTGCAGGCAAATGGCCCCAGTTCCTATTGGGGTCTGCCCTCCTGCACCACCATCCTTTATTCTTACTCTTTTCAACTCTTTTAAGATAATATCTCCACCTGTGCTCTTGATTTAATGCTACTTCTACCTTTAGGATCTGGCCCCAACAATTATCCCTGGTTTTGTTTTTTTTTGGGGGGAGGGGTGGGTCTCCATCTAACTCTCCTTATTCTGATTACAAAAATGCATAGAACAGGAAAGGAAGCTCCCACCCCCTCCATCTTCTATATTTGCTAATGCCAAATTGTCAAGAATCTATACTAAAGATAATTAATGTCTAAAGGAATGAACATTTAATTTGGAGTCAGAGAACACAGGTTTAAATCTCAGCCCTCTTACTTGCTACCTGTATGTCCTTGGGGAAAGTCCTTTACTTGCTGTTCCCCTCCCCACCCCAGTTTCCTAACAGCATGATTTGTAAAACATCTCTTCCATCTCTAAATTCTATGACTCAAGCATAATAATGTATCTCTAACAATTCAGCTTAACTCAAAATATTTATTAGAAAAAACAATTGAGTTTAGTTGTATTTAAGACTATGTCAAATTTAAATGGTAAAAATAGCAATAGTAATAATAATAAATTCCATTTAAATACATCAACCAAAGAGTACTATAATAAATGTAGAAGTTATCAATGTTTTGGTAACCCAAGCAATTTCACAAACCTCCAAAGTTCAGATTTCTGCAACACATGCTCTAATTTTAAGTTATAAAGGGTGATGAAAATGCTAAGTTAAAACACTTAACTACTGGTTCCAACTGTTGGCTGACAGTTCTCTCACTGTACACTTTTTGTAGAAGAAGGCTCTGGTGAGTTGATTCCTCCTTTCCGCCTCCAACTCCCAAAGTAGTACTTTAGCAGCTAAGCAAGTCTGTGTTTCCTCCCCAACACTAGCTAAATTTCAGTCAAATTCCAGAAATGTCTGGTACTAATCTTTTGGTCATAGAGGGTTCAACAAATATGAAGATGGAATTTGGGGGGGAGAAGATAAATGGGAGAGAACAAAAAGATAACAACAACAACAACAACAAAAAAACATAACCATAGAACTGGAACAGTAATCTCATTGACGTAAGAAATTCCTGGTGAGGGAACTATTTACCCAAGCAGGTTGGCATCTGTTCTGCAACTTACAATCTTAGAGAGCTTTCTAGGCACTGATGTTAAAGGACTTGTCCAGGGGCCACAAAGGCAAGTCAAGATGCTGGCACTTGAACCTTTCTGACTGAAGTCATTTCTCCATCCACTATACCACAATGCCTCTTATAAGCATTGGCTCAAAAATCTAAAATTCTTTAAAAAATATCCTTAGTCAAAATGATAATCATAAAATTCACCAAAATGCATTCAACTAATTCATTATCCATATCTCTTTTTTGAGTTGTCTGCCTTTCTGATCAGGACAAGAAAGAACCATTTCCAACCTTCAACACATTGTGCTGAGATACTGATGAACTAGATTTTAGGAAATCTTTTATAATTAAAATTTTAGTTTACTACCACTGAAATGAGGAAAATTACTAAATTTCAGGCATCATGAAAACTATACAGACTTTATTCCTGGCCAGTGCTAGCAAAAGTACAAATCGCATTTTGATCAAAACACTTGTACAATGATTTAGGAATAGTTTAATCAAAGCAAAAAGTAAATAAAAGCTTTTTTTTAAAAAAAAGCATTAAATAGACTTCAATTTCTTAAGCAACTGGAGTATAGGGATAAAATTCTCTCCTATTTTTTTGGGGGAAATATAAAAAGGTCATTCTAGAGAACTATTGCTTTGTCATTTTAATGTATTTAAATCCTGCTACAAATTGATGTTCGTTCCCTTTAATCAATCACTAACTCTACAGGCAAATTCATTTGTGTCTGCCATTCAAGGCCCCATTTTCCAGTTTTATTATTGCAATCATGTCAATTTAGTGCTCCAAATAATTTCTATTACTGTTTATCAACTTCAGTATAAGGTTATCTACAATGTGATGAATGTGAAAAAAACAGTTTTTTAACAAATCTCTAAATTGATTCTCTAGATTAGCAATGCAAGTTAGCTAAAGTGACAATAGTGAAGACTCCTTCAAATGAAGGTTGCTTCCTTTGAAGGCAAAGGAAATTTTTGGGTCTGCAAACCTCCTATTAGTTCCTAACATTCTTTCAATGTGAGACACTTGTAGAAGTTACCAGCATGTTACAGTACTTAAAACATTTTCCCAACATTATTTATGCCCTAATGTAGAAGTAATTTTTTTTTAATCTTACAAATCCTTATGTAAATTATGCAGCTTTATGTTCTTTTGACCAAATTAGTTTTGTATTTTTTTGGTGATCTTAGCTAGATTCAGTCAATTAACTTGGTAAAAATCCTAACGTTTTACTTGAATGCTTTAAGAGTCGAAGAATTTTGAAGCCAAAAGGAACTGGGCAGCAAATTAGTCCAACCCAATCACAAAAGGAATTTCAATAGCAATATAGCCCCAAAAGTGGTTGTCCTACTTCTGAAGAGCCAAGGAGAGAGGACCCACCAGGAAAACCCACCCCTGGGGATGTCTAATTGTTAGGATATTTTTCATGACATCAAACCTATACTGGTCTCCTTGAAAATTCACTCACTGCTTCTGGTTCTGCCCTCTGAGCTCAAATAGAACTCATCCAATCTGGCCTCATGACAACCCTCAATACCTGATGAGCTGTCACATGACATTCTCTTTCTCCTCCTCCTCCTCTCCCTTCTTCTCCAAGCTAAATAGGATTTCAACCTATACTCCTTGTCAACCAGTTCTGAATTAATCTTATTGTATTAGCTTCCCTCAGTTGTTGTATTGGGCCATTACTCCAGCTTTTACTTCACTTTCATCTCTTCCCAATTGACACTATAATTAACTAATTCAACTCTATACTGTCCTCTACTCTCTGAACTCCTTGTCTGACAGAAGCTCTGATGGACAAAGTTTTAGGTCAGAGTCAGGCTACCCAGATACACTACAAATTTATGTTTTCTAAGCTCAACAAGTCCTACACTGAAGCAACTCTATCCTTTTGCTCCTCCCCAATTGTTTCTCTTCCTCAAATCTTAGTTGAAGACCTTACCTTTTACTTTACAGAGAAAATTCACTTGTGAGCTCTCTTATCACCTCAATTGGTAAGTTGACACTCCCTGACACCATCTCCCACCTTTTCTTACAGCTTCCGGTGAGGTTGTCCTTTTCTCCTTGCTGAGGTCCACCTTCTTTCATGTGTCCTTGGGTCCTATCTTGCCTAGCTTTTTCCAAAAGATTGCCCAAAGACGGCTTCCTGCCGCCTCTCGCCCCCTTCCCCCAAAGCATCACTTTCTTCCCATTTAGTGGTTACTTCTCTGCCCTCAAATTATGACCAGGTAACTGTTATCCTTAAAACCCTTACAAATCCTACCATCCCCTTAGGATATGATCTTCTTATCCTTCCTTTCTCACTTAACCTCCTAGAGGAAAAAAAAAAAAGCTTTCTACATTCGCTATCTACTTCCTCTCAGTCACACCTCAGCCCTTTGCAACTTGTCTTCTGACCTCCTCACCCAACCGAAACTCTCCAGTTACTAGTGCTTGCTTAATTGTCAAATGTGATGGTCTTTTCTCATGTCCTCTTCCTTCTTGATTTCTTTGCTTTATCTGATACTGATGACTCTTTTTCCTCCAGGATATTCTCTTTTTGGGTTTTTGTGACCCTACCCTCCTTATTTTCTCACTATCTAACAAGACTGTACTCTCCTTTACAGACCTCATCATCCATCATCCATATTATGGCCCTTCTGGTATTCCCAAAGGCTCTGTCTTGGTGTCCTCTTTTCTCTCTGAATTCTTTATCTCAGTGACTTCAACTCCAAGTGTCCTCCTCTCCCTAAAGTTGTACTACTTATACATGTGAACACACAGATACACATTATCTCCCTCCACAGAACATAAACTGGAGAATAGGGATGTTTCAGTGTTTTGTCTGTGCTTCCTCCAAGCTTTGCAAAGTGCTAGACATGCTTCAGAAAACACTACTGCCAAGGATCACCCTGTGACACTCCCACAGTGTTTGTATCAGTACAAAGAAGGCGGGGGAGGATCAGGAATTTTACAAGCTCATAGGGCTGTGCCTATTACCTGCAAGAGCCCAAGGGTCCTGGACAACTTTCTCGCTCCGTGCATTGATTCTCTTCCAGGATCCTGTTAGCTGTAACTTACATCATTCCACAAACATCACTACATGTGAACTGTACATTTTGTTTTTAATTTTTACTGCTAAAGAGTTAACATTTACTAATAACTATCCATTTAGAGACAATCTGCTAAAATAGATGGTGAGGAATGGGTGGGAAAGCTAAACTGCCTAACCTTTTAGATTTCACTCTACAAAACTAGAATAAATGGGTAAGTGAAATTTTAGGAATGGTTTTAGTTTGCATTTTTCTTATTAGTGTTTTTTTCATATGATTAATAGCATGTATTTCTTTTGAAAATTGTTAGTTTATATCCTTTTATCACTTATCAATTAGAGAATGGATCTTATTCTTTTATGCACTTCTATCAATTCCCTACATAATCTTGGAAAGTAGACCTTTATCAGAGACATATTACCCACCCCCCCCATTCAAAACTGCTCCTCTTCTAATTCTGATTGCATTGACTCTGTTCATAGCAAAGCTTTTTAATTAGGAAATTGAAATTGTAAGTTTTATCTTTCATCATCTCTCCCTCATTCAGCTAAGAATTCTCTCCCTTGTCCATAGTCACTAAAGAAATCTTCCATTCTGTAATTTAAAATGTTCATGATCCATTTGGAGTTAACTGATATATATATCACATATATATATATATGTGTCTAAATCTAATTTTTGCAAGAATGTTTTCCAGTTTTCCCAAATGATATAATTTTTTAGACCAGAAAAACTGAATTTTATGAGAATGTTGAGAATATAGTAAGAAAAAACCTATTGTATCCCTTTCATGTTAGAATAACTTGGAAATTTTAATCTCATATATCACAATTTATTTCACAAATGTGCTATTCTGGCATGAAATGGTACGACAAGAACACTATGAAAGCAGAGGATTCTCACTTATTTTATTCTTCCAATGGTAGCAAAAGAAGAGATCTGGAACCAGGGTCACAGGGGAGAGCAATGGGGAACATAGCACTGTGTCAGGGAAGGGATCTAAACCCAAGTGTTCCTATTAAATAAGAGGTGTAAAACTCAAGCATGCCCAACCAGATTAAAATGTAATTGGGAAATGTTTAACAATTAAAAAAAAAAAAAGGCATGATGAATTTAGTAGCTATCTTGCACAGTCCAATTCCAGCTGTGTTATTTAGCAAAGTCTTTTCACCTGTTGTGCTCAGGTTCCTAATCCATAAAAACAAGGAAGTTGTACCAGATGATCCCCAAGGTCCCTCTGAATTCCAAATTCTAGGATCAAAAGACAATATGACGTATGAATTTAAAACAACTTTCACAGGTAAATGGGAAGAACATCTTTGTACTGTTTCTCTGATAAAGGTCTCATGTTTAAGATATATAGAAAATAAAGCCAAATTTATAAGAAATATTCCCCAATTGATAAGTGGTCAAAAGGATATAAATAAGATTTTCTCTTTTGTGAAATTTCACATTGCCTAGATTTCTTCCTGCATCCCTCCTCATTCCAGAGCCATCCTTTATAATAGTTTTTATAAAAATGGGGGAAAAAACCAGTAAAATTGATCCACACATTCAAAGAGATATTAAATACCATGTTCCACAACTGTGAATTCTGACATTTGCAATGGAACTGTGGGGTGGGGGGTAGGGGGTTAGAAGAGTGTTTTTTTAATAGCTCTTCGCCAGGTGTTGATAATTTCAGAATGTTGTTTTGTGGCTATCTAGTAACTGTACATTATTTTCCTGGTTATGCTCACTTCATTTTGTATCAGTACACAGAAATCTTTCCACACTTTTCTGTATGTCATAATCTTCTGTCACAATAATATTCCATTGTATTAATTTAATTGCCAATTGACAGTTATCTATTTTGTTTCCACTTCTTTACTATCACAAAAAATGTGCTGCTATAAACATTTTGGTGTGTACGGAGTCTTTTTTTGGTCAATGGGGTAAATGTCTAGTGGTGAAATCTCCAGGCTAAAACGTATGGACATTTTAGTCACTTTATCTGCATGTTATGAATTGCTTTAGATAATGGTTGTACCAATTCATAGACTCATCAAAAATGCACTGGTGTGCCTTACTTTCCACAATCCCCCCAACATTATTAACCTTTTGATAAGCAATTTCAGTTTCTGTGTAAATGTCTAAATTACAAAAATTCACACAGGTTTTACACCTTTCTTTAAATTCCAAACTCTCTGGACTTGCTTTGTTTAGATTTTTAAAAAACATGGCCCTAAATTCCTTGTTTCTAATCTCTATGGGGAAAAAAAATGGACATGATTGCCAATGTCCATTCCAGTCCAATTAAGAAACATGTCTTCTAAAAAAACAAACATACCAACCAAGCAGGTGAACAAGAAAATCAAAGGTTTGTACTTTCACTGGTGTAAGGACTTCCTACACAAAAATGTAGATAACAATCTAACACAAAATTTAAAGACCAGTCTTGAAAACTTGTCGAGTCCTCACCAAAAAAACCAAAACCAAAACCAAAACAAAACGAAACAAACAGCCCACACCATACCCCGTGGGCAATCTGGCCTTTGACCTTTGTTGTCAGAGGACCAAACTCACTCAATGGACCTATAACTCAAAATCTTTCTAGCTTGAACCTTCGAGGGCTTGTGCTCCAAAAATCCTTTGAGAACCCAGAATCACTGTCATACCACTGTGAAGCAGCAGAATGCTACTAAAGAAAATGGAGTAACTAATCTGTATATAGTACTTTAAGCATTTATGGTGATGTGCTATTCTATTTATTATGTTGTTATACAAATATAAAAGTGAGATAGTCCCTGCCCTCAAGGAGCCATCATTTTACTCGAGGATAAAAGTTCACAGATTAAGTGACTTGGGGACAGGATGGGAGAGACAGAAAAATTACCACCTGGGCTAATCAGGAAAGGCCTCTTAAAAGAGACAGCAATTGAATCTAGTCTTGAAAAAAGCTAGAGATTCCAGGAAGGAGAGGTGAGGCAGTAGAGCAGTCTACACATATGTAAGAGGTGTAAAAAGGAGACAGAGAATGTGGAGAGTACTAGTAAGCTTGCATGAATGCTGCGCACAATACAGGAGATATATACAATATACAATATACAGCCTGGCTGTAGAATGGAAATATCCATGTCAGAAAGAGTTAAGGCAGGAGGAGCACCAAGTTTCTGGGGAAAGATACAGAATCCTGCTTTGGAATGTTGAGTTTGAGATGCTTATAAGACATCTAGGTCAAGTCCAGCAGCACCTGAAGATTTATTTGGACCACGAGTCCAGACATTAGGAATGGGTATATAGATCTGATAGATATCTGCGTAGAGATAACTGAACCCAAGGGAGGAGATAAAATCATTGAGAGAGGGTATAGAGCACTCAGGACAAAGATAGTGCATCCACATAAGGGGACAGGAGATGGACAACAATTCTTCAACCAAAACTAATAAAAGCTAGGTCAAACAGAAAAATAACTAGGAGAGAGCAGTGCTGTGAAAACTTAGTAAGGACAGATGGTCAACAGAATCAAGTGTTAGAGAGTTCAGGAAGAATGAAGACTAAGATTAGGCCACTGGATTTAGCAATAAGTCCACAGAGGGAACAGTTTCAGTTGACTGCTACAAACTGCTTTACATATCACCTCTGGGAAATAACCTTATTCAGCTATGACTTAGCCTCCCCAAACCTACTAATAAAAATCCTACAGTCTCCACAAAGCAGGACAACATTTAATCACAATTATTACAAAAAAGAGAAAAACTGGAGTTTTAAGTGAATTACTTACATCAGTATGTAGCTTTATTTCTAGACAGACTTTTTTTGTAAGAATTTTTAGTGGCTATCAGCTTTACTTTAAAACCATTACATACTATTAAAGGGAAATCTCTCAACCACGGGATTCTCTAAGTTACAATGTATGATCTCACAGTTCTGGAGCACATTAAGAGTAACTGATAAGTTAAACTATGAAAACACAAGTTAATTATAGCAAAGAGATAGTGAAGTTAAAAGCATACTGATTTGGAGTCAGAGGGTCTGGGTTTAAATCTCACCTCTGTCAATACCTTCATGAACTTGGTATTACTTAACTTCTCTAGGCCTCAGTTTCCTTACCTGTAAAAAATGAAGGTGTTAGACTTGATTCCCTTATAAGATTCCTACTGATTTTAAATCTATTAGCTCAGTGAGTATGATACTAGGCTAGCTCAGATGTGCCATTCACCAATCATCTCCACCCCTCTTCACAGATTTTAATAAGGACTTACATATTTATGAAGTTGCTTATGGAAGAATATATTCACATCTGACTGAAAATTCTGAGGCTATTTCAGATTCTGCTAACCTACTGGTTTTGCTTTAACTTCTCTCCTATAAATATGTGTAGGAAAATTGGTTCCATTATACATCTATACCTACTGATGTACTCAAGCACATATGGCAAAATATTAGACAACAATTCAGTAGCAGATTCAGGCTCAAGACTTTCCCACAGCTTATTCAGTATTTATTGAACTTTGTGATAAATTGTACATTAGCACAGGTGGTTTGATGAGGAAAAGCACAATATACCTGATCTCCTGGCCAGTCCTTGTTTTCTATGGAATGAATCCACTTCTCTATCCCAAGCCCCTTACATAAATCGAGAGTATTTATACCTAATTACAAGTGGTGCTTTGCACAGCTACTCTGTATCACAGGTGTTTACACACACTTATCCATAAACAGTACTTACTAGTTCTTTAAAATTCAGTTTAGTAAATTGTATTTGGCTTAGCATTACTGGAAAAAAAAATTAAGTTTCATGATAAATATGATCCTCAATCAGATCTTTCTTAACTAGAATCCTGGCTCTCCCTTGTTTCCTTCAAAATGCCATCCTCTGAATGAAAACCCCGACCCCTTCAATCCTTGTCCCAGGTACCAGTGCCCTCTCTCCCAAATTACCTCCTATTTTGTATATACTTAGGACACACACAATCTCCATCAGCTGAACGTAAATCCTTTGAGTGCAAGAAATTTGTTACTTGATTGTCTCCCCAATGCCCAGAGTGCGTGACACATAGCAGAAGGTTAATCAATTCTTGCTGACTTGGAATTTTTTTTTTTAAATGCTCATTTTTGCTGGGTAGGTGATTCTTGGTTGTAATCCTATCTCCTTTGCCCTCCAGAATATTATATTCCAATCCCTGCAGTCCCTTAATGTACAAGCTGCTAAATCTTGTGTTATCCTGATTGTGTTTCCACAATACTTGAATTATTTCTTTCTGGCTGCTTGCAGTATTTTCTCCTTGACCTGGGAACTCTGGAATTTGGCTACAATATTCCTAGGAGTTTTCCTTTGGGAATCTCTTTCAGGAGGTGATCGGTGGATTCTTTCAATTTCTATTTTACCCTATGGTTCTAAAATATCAGGGCGTTTCCTTGATAATTTCTTGAAAGATGATGTCTAGGCTCTTTTTTTGATCATGGCTTTCAGATAGTCCAATAATTTTTAAATTCTCTCTCCTGGATCTATTTTCCAGGTCAGTTGTTTTTCCAATGAGATATTTCACATTCTCTTCTATTTTTTCATTCTTTTGGATTTGTTTTACAGTGTCTTGATTTCTCACAGAGTCACTAGCTTCCAATTGCTCCATTCTATTTTTTAACGAAGTTATTTTCTTCAGTAAGCTTTTGGACTTCCTTTTCTATTTGGCCAGTTTTGCTTTTTAAGGCATTCTTCTCCTCATTGGCTTTTTGGACCTCTTTTTTTTTAAGGTGTTATTTTGGGTCCCCTTTAGCAAGCTTTTGACTTGTTTTTCATGATTTTCTTGCATCACTCTCAGTTTTTCCTCTATTTCTCTTACTTGCTTCTCAAAATCCTTTTTGAGCTCTTCCATGGCTTGGTACCAATTCATATTTTTCTTGGAGGCTTTGGATGTGGGAGCTTTGACTTTGTTGTCTTCTTCTGGTTTTATGTTTTGATCTTCTTTGTCACCAAAGTAAGATTCTATGGTCTGACTCTTTTTGCGCTGCTTGCTCATGATCCCAGTCAATTACTTGAGTCATATATAAACTCTTTGTTAAGGTAGGGGTCTGTTTCCAGTGTGGAGAATGTACCGTTCCAAGCTTCGGGGGTTTTTTGCAGCTGTTTTCAGAGATGTTTCTAGGGACCTGTACATTTTTAGTTCTTCCAAGGTGTTATGATCAAAGGCAAGGTGTTTACTCCTTTCCTGGCCTGTGCTCTGGTCTATGAGTGACCACAAGCACTCTCTTCTGTCTTGAAACTATGAGGAGGATTCTCTCTCCACTGCCACTACAAGCTTCACCATACCAGGGCTCCTCCTCGCCAGAACTGTTACCCAGATCCATGCACAGGCAAAGCAAGAGAATCCTGCACCAGCAAAGAGATCCCTGCAATCCCTCTCTGATCAGCCACTTGATTCCCCCTCAGTCTCTGGGCCAGAAGCTCCAGGGGCAGCCACCGCCCTGGGGCCAAGCTCAGGGATTGGGGCTGGGACTGACTGTGCTTCTCTCTCACCACACACACAGACTTTTCCTACTGACCTTCCAAGTTGTCTTTGGTGTTCATGGGTTAAGAGGTCTGGAAACTGCCACAGCTGCCCATGATTCAGTCCCATGAGGCCTGCGCACCCATGCTGAACTGTGTTACTCTCCCAGCCTGGCATGATAGACCTTTCTGATCAACCACTCAGGTTGTCTTGGGCTGGAAATTTGTTTCACTCTGTCTTTTTGTGGGTTCTGCTGCTATAGAATTTGTTTAGAGCCATTATTTTACAGGTATTTAGAGCGGTTTGGGGGAAAGCTCAAGCAAGTCACCGCTTTTACTCTACCATCTTGGCTCTGCCCCCTTGACTTGGAATTCTTAAGAAAATGTCCAATTGAAAAATAATACACTACTGGGAAGACTGAAAAAATACAAGTTAACTTAATGAAAAGAATATGGTGCAATGGATAACAGCAGTGGTCCTGGAGCCACAGAGATCCGAGTTCAAATCTCAACTCAGACACTAGGTGTGTCCCTGGGCAAAGTCACTTAACCTCTGTATGCCTCAGTTTCCTCATTAGGAAAACAGTGATAATAATAGCACCTACCTCTAAGGTTGGTGTGAAGGACCAAAAAGTGCTTAGTACAGTGCCTAGCACAGTGTTATATAAATGTTAGTTACCACCATCATACCAAGTAGAAAAAAAATAATGGATGGCAACTATTTACAACTTTCACTAAAATAGATATTTCTAGGCAAAGATGAAGTCATGAGAAACAAAACTTTGTATAAATATTTCAAAGAGTTATACTGAAATAACAGCAAGAATAAGCTTGCTATTTACTGCAATCAAATGAGACGATCTCCATTATCTTACAAATTTCTCCATTCCCCTCAGATTAAACTCTATGTTATGTCCCACACCTGCAGGGTAAACATACCATAGAACCACAGAAATGGAAGACATATACATATCTGCCAAGCATCACTGACAAAAATAAATTCAGAATGACTAGGACATAGATATTTCTACTTCCGGTTTCATGATGTAAACTTCCTTTGGATTTGAATGTGACAATCTAAAGCTCAATGTCTCATATGTTCTTAACATACATAAAAAGGCATGTTGGTCAAACCTTATGCTGTAATGGATGTTTCCTGAAGAAATATTACAAAATGAGACTAACTATGCCAACTCTGCAGAGAGAACCCATTATGGAAAAAAAATAACTCACAAAAACACAGCCCAAATAATAGACACAGTCTATGATCTGGTTTGTCATGAGTATGGGAAATCAGAATTTCAGTGAAATTTCCCAGCCATATTTTATAGTAAATGTTATTTAGGATATGCACAAAAATCCAGAATCAAAAATTTCTTTATTCCCCTTAGCTATTTTCATAAGTGAAAGCAAAGACCACAAGTTTCTTTATTCAAGCATCTATATTATATAGTTAAATATCATTAAGGAGAGAGACAGCATGAAACTCATTAAATTGATTTCTCAGAAACCATAATAAAACATAGTAGAAATTCCAACCTGAATTCCAAAGCAGAATTCAGAAAGAAACACAGCAGTATCTTCTCTGGAATAAGAAATAAAAAGTTAAAAAGATATATCCCTTAGCTTCATTCCACTTCAAGTGGGGTTACAGCCTTTTAAATAGTCAAAACCAAACCAAACCAAAACAAACAAACAAACAAAAAAATAAAATAAAAACACACACACACACACACACAAAACCCAAACCAAACCAAAAATAAAACCCCAAGAAACCTGAACACCCCTCCCAAAATGTAAGCAACTCTCTTGTTAGGAAATTCCTTACTGCTCTGAAACTAGGGAAAAAACAAAATGATGAAAAAACAACCCAACAGTTTAAGGGGAGAAGGAAAGGAAAAAGAGAAAAAAGCCGTCCCTAAAGTTTCTTTCATCAATCAAGTAACTAGGTGTCAGGCACTGCACTGGGTGCTGCTGCTAACAAAAATTATTACAGTACTTGCCCTCAAAGAGGTTACATACTTTTTGGGAAAAAAAAATACACCTAAGTATACATAAAAGGTAATGGGGGAAGGGAACAAGCAGCTAAGGTATCATGAAGTTATGTCTGAGCAGAGCTCCTAATGATACCTATTATCCACATGGCTAATATAAGAGAAAAGCTTATTAATGCTGCTGAACACTACCATAAACAAGTTGTAAAGACAAAAGGATTTTAAAGTCAGAGCATAAGGTTCTAGGATGATATCCTTTTATTTAGTTTGGCAAAATGAATGTTGAGGGAGGAGTGAAAAAACACGGAGGAAAAACTTGAAAGGCACCTGAATCTCCCTCAATTTGAGGATGTCATAAACACAGCAACAGTAGTTCATGCAGTCTGCCAAACAGAGAAGCAATGTGGCCAGTTTTTAATTCTTAAGATCTTTAAACAGTGTCAACTTCAAGTGTCAACTCAGATTATTAAATGACATTGTGGCAAAGAGAGGCATGTTGGTTTCAGAGTCAGGAAGACTTGGGTTCAAATCTTGCATTGGACATACATGGCTGTTTGACCAGGGCCAAAAAACAACCTCCATTGCCTAGAGAACTCTATAAATTCTTCAAACACTCTGTAAGACTATATTGACTATCATGTGTCAATCTGTATTGGCAGACAGTCTTCACTGGGAGTTCTATAAACCAATGAAATCAAAAGTCCAGAGCAAAAAGAAAAATGTGCCGAAAGAGATGAATTTGTGGATGTGGGGCCTGAATTGAAACTCCAGCTCAACTATTTACTACTTGTGTGACCTTAGGCAAATCACTTAACCTCTTGTGGTCTTCACTTACTCATTCATATAAAATGAGGAGATTGGACTAGATGAGTTCTAAGGTCGTCTCCCACTCTAAATCCTAAGGTGAGTGATAAATTTTGACATCCAAGTATGAAAGAAGTGATGTGAAGAATATTGAGTCAAGAGACTGAGAACTTCACTCAGAAAGGTATTTTCATAAACTTAATAATAACTGGTTTGTTCTTAATCCATAGTTGATGGAGAATCATCCACTCATTAACAATGTCATTATGTTCTTGCTGCTGTAGTAAAGAATTCTACTCTTTAGAAATACTCTTAAAACCTCTCTGGCTCAAACTTTTCTCTTCTCCAAATAGATTAGTTCCTGAGCAATTAGGGCAAGTGAAGGATAAAGGTTTGAAGAGCTATCCAGATATGATCTGATAACCTGAAGCAAAAGGATAGAGAACAGACAAGTGTGATCATTTGTCACTAAGGAGTTTCAGTAATTACTCGAAATCATCTAGAAAACACAAGCATTTACTGCAGAGGCAAGTAAAGTCCAGAAAATTTCTTCCTAAATTAAATGCTCAAATATTTTAAAGGCAGATACCTACCCTGCTCTGCACTGAGTGATGTTATCTATATCGAGATAGATATATTTGACACAGCAACTTATGAAGGCAAAATTAGATTTAGATGCAGAGGATTATGTTTTGCACTAGATGGAGAAAGTACCTATACAGATGAAACCAAACTTCTTTATTAATGATATATTAAAATATTATCCTACTAGTCCATTAAGATCTACTAACACCACAAAATCCAATTCTTTTAAATACTTAAAAAATACCCTTCAAAAAAGCTGATCCAAATTCCAGTTCTAAACCCTTCTTAAATTAAGTCATTGACTATAGCTTTGAAACGACCACTCTTGAAATGCTGAACACTTTAAATCTCACCAGCTTCACTGTATAATTTAAAACTTACTGGATATCTACTCTAAAACAGAGGTGTCAAACATCCAGCATACTGGCTGAGTGTACCCTGAACCAGATAAATAGGTAACTGGGAAGTACCCAACAAAATAGATAAAAATACAATAAAACATAGAATATTAATAAGCGGTTTTCTAAATCAATATGTAGCTAGCAGGGATCCTTATATACAATTTATTGCCTTCCTTTTTCATTTGAGTTTGTCACCACTGCTCTAAAGCATACAAAAACCAGCTAAAATTAAAATTCTAAATAAAAAATTTCCAATCCATAACCATTTTTCTTTTCAAAGCTTTCTATCATGGAATTATATAGTTCTTTCTATCCCTAAATATTTCTTTCTGTCCAAGAGTATTCCTCAAGTCAGTATTAACTAAGGCTCTGACCCACCCCAGGTGTCAGAGGGTAGATCTTCAGATCCCAGCTTTTCCCTGTTAAAACAAGTTATACTAACTAGAAGGAACACAAAAGACCTCCACAAACCTATGCCTAACGTACTTTTCCAGCCTCACCTCTTAACTACTGAATTATTCTGTTGCTTGACCACCTGAACTTGTGTGCTGTCCAGCCTCAGTACCTTTGCTTCAGCTCTTCCACTTGCCTGAGATGCCCAAAGTCCTCAGTTTAGCCAAATGTTACCCCATCTTTCAAAGACCTAGTTAAATTACCATTTTGTCTATAAATCTTTGTTTCTACAGGATGTCCCAAAAGTTTACAAGGTTCAATATCTAAAAAATACAAGCTCTACTGTATTATACAGAAAATGGTATAACAAAGCTTTAATAGTTAAAAACTACACTAAGACTTTTGGGACATCCTATATTCCCAACTCCCTGTTTCTATGAGGTATACTGCATGCCCTCAGCAGAGGAAGGCACTTAAATACGTGCTGATCTGGTACAGTAAGAATACACATGAATTTTGTCTTGTTTAGTTTTTTGCAACTTAAGGGTCTTAAGATCTGCCAAGAGCTCTGAGAAGTTAAGAGACTTGGACTTAGCCAGAATCATGCCACCTAGTATGTGTCAGGGGGAAAACTTGAATCCAGATCTTCCTTGTCCACTACATCAAGCTGCCTCTGTAAGCACATTTGACAAAGGAATAAATAAATAGGCCTTACTTTAAGATACCGACAGTCAAGAGTGAATTCAGCTGGTTATGATATAGTCTTCTCCTCTGTTGGCATGAAACTGCCTAATTAGGCAATCTCTAAAGTAAAAAGCAGCCATCTAAGATCCACATATTCTTGATGACATGGAAAAGATGGACTAATATCTAAGGAAGATGGTACATGACACTAAGATATACATGTCATACGATATATTTAAGACATTAAACATGGTTGACACATCCTTGATCAATGGGGAAATCAACCTCTTAACATATATTCTCTTCTCTATCCCTCCTCTAGTCAGCCCGTCATTACAGAATTAGCTTTATCCTCTTCTTTTTCAGCTGGCAACCAAAATAGCAGAAATCCTAGCCAATGGCAACCTAGTAATTAGCTTTTGTGTTCTGGATTTAAGTATAATCTCAGTATGCTATGTAATTGAGCTCTGTGAAACTAGCTTAATATGAGAATGATCAAAGTAACTTCCCCTCCCTAGTGGATTATCTCACTTAAGTGTGAGTTCTAAAATACTTAAAATCACTGAAGCTATACAGTGAAGTTAATATTTTCACACTTGGTCTCTCAACTACTCCACACCCCTTCCTTCTTCCTGTCTACTCAGAATAGTACTGTAGACTCAATACTCTTTTTCTGTCCTCTCTCATTCAAGGAAGCACCCATGTTATTACTTCCAGGCTAATGCCTCATTATGGTGTAGAGGTGACCCTGGATTCTGGAAGTCCTCTGGCAGGTCCCAGCTAGCTAGAAAGGTTTTTAACGTGGTCCTGACCATCTGCTAAGTTAGAAAGGACTTGTACTCTCTATAAGCATTTCCTAGGAGTACCCCCAATAGAGATTCTTTGTTTATTAAGAAAGGGTAATAAAACAACGATCACTAAATTTTGAAGAAAATACTTCAATATTCTCGGGTAAACTACCCGGTGGCCAACACCAACACAACCTCAACCTTTGTAGCAGGAGGATCATCTATTTGAGGTTGGTAATCAGATTCTTAATGTGCAAAAAACCATGAAAATCACCAGCCAAAAATTCAAAAGGTGAAGCTAACAAGGATCACTGCTGAAAAGCTCACAGGAAAAAAAAAAAAAAAGGACTTTTACTTGATGAATTGAACACTACATTTTAACCATAAAAGAGCATATTTGGGTTGGGGATAAAGGAGATCTATAATCTTCACTCAGAAAGACATTAAAGCAAATCAGAATAGAAATTTATTCTATCATCACAACCACTAGTATGTACTACAAAGAGTTAACACACAAGAGAGCCAAGTCAATTCCTAAGTGCTCATGGAATAATGATAGAGTTGGTAGGGAATCAGTGGACTTATTGGCATTTACAATCGTGCAGTTTCAGTGTGACCAAAAATGAGAGATGAGGATGTAATCGCCACATATGATAAAATGTGTTGGGTTGGACAAATAGGAAGTATGCTCTCCAGATGAGTTGTAGCTGTATATAAATCAATATGAGTCAGAATATCCATTTTCTAACAACTACAGCAAAGGCATCAAGATCTAATTTCCAGTCCGCCAAAATAATGTTAACTTTTTAAGTTCCAACTGCCTTTAACTGGACCATCCTGAGAACTCAGTTTCACTCATCTTCATAGTCTCCTCGCTACTTTCCAGATACTGAAGGGCTGGAGAATAAAGCATGTGTAAACCCTGAGCTTTTGCCTCATTTTCTGTAGCAACATCAATATAATCTGCCACATACTCAAAGGGCTGGGTATACTTTTATAGCATCTGGAATGTTTTCTTTATTTCATTTTTCCTGCATCTGATGAATTAAAGTAAAATGCAGAAAATTCCACATTTATACTGAACCAACTAGAGCAGGTGCTCTTAACCTAGTGAGCCTATGGACCTTTCCTCAAAATAGTGATTCTAAGTGGTAGCTAACTGGTGCAGTGGATAGAGCACCGGCCCTGGAGTCAGGAGGATCTGAGTTCAAATCCAGCCTGAGACACTTGACACCTCCTAGCTGTGTGACTCTGGGCAAGTCACTTAACCTCAATTTCCTCCCAAAAAGAAAAAAAAACAGAGAGAGGGAGGGAGAGATTCTAAATAAACAAAATAAGATGTGTAAGACCACAAAGGAAACCAATTATATTGAAATACAGTTATCAAAATGCTTAAAAAACAAGTTCACTGGCCATAGGTAAAGAACACCTGCATGACAGGGTGCAGTTAGAAGAGGGAGTAATTAGTTTTAGGAAGGTATTTCTCTAAGGGTGCACCTATTCTGACCTTACTATTGCTTTGTTTTGCTTTGCTGTGGAATTTTGCCCTTTGTTTCATGATTACTATAAAACAGAAGTGAAAATTGAGGTGAGGAAAATTCTAATTAACAGAAGGAACTCTGAACCTCTCTTCCAACACAAATGCAGGTTATCATTAGTAAACTCTCTGGCAGACTGGCTAAAATTTAAAGTACAGTTTTTTTCCCCACACTCTTTATATTAATTCTGGATACGTACAACAAGTACATATGTATTTGCTGTTACAATGTAAGATCCCTGAGGGTAGAGATTACCTGTTTTAATCTTTGTGTTCCTATGTCCAGAGCGGAGCAAAAGTAACCAAACTTAGAGACTTAGTGTTTGTTGACTGACTGTGTAACAACCCATGGCAACTCACGAACCACATGAAATCTTTCCTGATCACTCCACCTCCATCGGCTATCGACAATAACATTAACAGTAACATAGCACTTAAAGGTTTGCAATAAGAGCTTTGTAAATATTTCATTTTCTTCTCACAACTGAGAGGGGTAAGAGCTATCATTAATCCTCATTTTACAGATCAGGAAACGGAGGTAGATAGCAGTTACATGACTTGTCCAGGATCAGCTTAAGTCTACCCCAGAAGGGGCTAGATTTAAACTGCCTTCCTGACTCCAAATCTAGTGTTCTGTAGCCACTTTATCACCTAGCTACAAATGCTCCAAGATCATTTGTTTTTAAACCTTGTATCTATTTTTGTGTGTGTGGAGACAACATAACAGAGTAGAATGTGTGTTTGGACTTGACAGTGAAAAGACCTGACCTAGGTTTCAATCTCAGTTATGGTCCTGTGTGATTTTGGACAAAGTACAACTTGTACGAGGGGCCAGAGTTTCCACCTCTATAAAATAAGGGAAGTAAGACCAGACAATCATTTTACCTCTGAATTTGTCATCTCATGATCTGCCCCCTCCTCCTTCATGTTCATATTATTTTCTGCAGGGTAGATTGTAAACTTCTTGAAGGCAGAACTGCTTCACTTTTGTCCTTGTATCCACAATGCCCTGCATAGTTCTTGGCGTGTGGTAAAAGCTTAGTAAATGTTTAATCAGACCCAACCAGAAGGTGCACAGATACTCATTGTCCACCTCCCCCCAAAAGTTCAAATATACCAACCAGTGGTTTCTAACCAAGAAATGATTTTTACTGAGTCTCTATAGAGTTGCTCACTAAGATTAGAAAATGTGGTATAGTAGAAAAAAAACAGGATAAAAGAATAAGGAGACCTAAGTTGTTTCAAGCTTTAAAACTTATTAGCTATGTGCTCTTGGAAAAATGAATTCATGTTCCTGGGCCTTAGTCTTCCAGTCCTTACAACAGATACCACCACCCCTACTATGCTCACATGGTTGTTATAAGGATCAAATGAAATCTCGTAAGAAACATGAAGTCCCCTATTAAGTTAATAGAAACACTATAAAAGGGTGTGGTGTGGTGATTCTAGGTTTGTTAGAGATTATCTAGTCTTTCAGCTTCTGCTTGAATACTTCTATTGAAGAGACCTCATAAAAACGGAAACAAAGGCTTTTCAATTCAACAAGAATTTATCTATTAAGCACCAACAAGATGGGCCAGGATACAAAGAAAAACAAAGCAGCCCTGCCTTCAAGGGACAGGCACTCTACTGAAGGTCAGAATAGAGAGAAGTGTGCTAACACACACACACACACTCGCACAATACAAAGTAAGGAGGGGGAAACACAAACAAGTTGGGCAATTTTGAACAGAACAAGAAGATAGAGGGTGAAGAGAGAGAATGTTCTCTTGGGTTGTGGCGACTGAAGTCAGGCGATGGAACTATAGGAAACAGCAAGTAGGCTAAAGAAGGGAAGTACTGTATAGTCAGTCTAGAAAAGACAGGCTGGAGAAAAACGGATGGTTCTGAAATACACACCATGAGTTTGTGTTTTGTCCTAAAAGCACTGGGGTCAGTCACTACACATCAAAGGTACAGTTTGAATGCAGGTCTTTTTAACCCTGAGGCTGGCTTTCTGTCACTGTACTAAAAACCACAACATTTTATGTCAATTGTTCTAATTTTCTGAAGCAGCAGGCACTGATGAAGCTTCTTAAGCAGGGGGACAATAAATTGTTGCTTTAGAATCATCAATCTGTCTGCTGTGTGGAAGACTGACTATAAGGAGAGAAGAGGCTGGATGTAGGGAAGTTAATTTAGAATGCTACTGCAATAGTACAGGGGAAAAGCGATGAGGTCTTGGATTAAGGTGTTTGACGAGGAACAGAGATGGGGACTGATGGGACAGATGTGAAGATAAAACTGACAAGGCATGGCTACTAGAAGTCTTCCCAGCTTAAAAACACATTTCAAGGATCTGATTTTGTCCCTTGCTGACAGAGATCACAAACACCATACAGCTTAATAATCTGAGAGTCTTGTTGATGAAAAGTCCATCACCCTCTAGCCAATTCTGTGTCAAACCTCTGCATACTCAGCTATGATGGTTCTTAGGTGACAAAAACATACTCCATTACCTCCTGGCACTCAAAGGGCTCGCCTGGGCTTCCACTATATTGGCACAGCCTTGAAGAACGCAGGTTCATTTTCAAACTATGATATATCATCAAGACAGGACTTTAGTAGGTACCAGTTAAATGTATACTGGGCATATATCCCAAAGAAGCCACAGACAGAAAGACCTATGTAACCAAAAGATTCAAAGCAACACTTTCTTTTTGGCAGCAGGCAAACATTTATTAAGTGCCTAACAAATGACTATGTAGCAGGTACTGTGCTAAGTGCTAGGGATACAAAAAGAGGCAAAAGACTTTCCTGTCCTTAGTAGGTAACCATAAACTAAAGGATAGATAAAACTGTAGTATGTCAGTTTACTGGGGTGTTGTTTTCTAATAAGAAATAATAAATGAGGAACGCTGAGAAAGATGTAAAGAAGATTTATTTGAACTGATGTAAAGCAGAACCAGGAGAACAATACATAACTATAATAATGTAAACAAAAAGAATATTAAAAAGAAAGCCCGTCTAAGCAATCATAATGCCCAATCTTGGTTCCTGGTAACAGAATACGAAACTTACCCTCTCCCTTTTCATAGAAGAGTGCTGCCTTCAGTTAGTCAAGGTATTTGTATAAGTCATCGTATTGGCTGTTTTTTCTTAGTTTTTTTCCTTTGTAATAAAGGCTTGTTTCAATGCTGTGACACATATGTACAAAAATACTTAGAGCAACTCTTTTCATAGTAGCCAAAAATATAATTAAGTCAATGCCCACCTATTGGAGAAATGGCCAAACAGATTATGATTTAAGAATATAATGGAATATTATGCCACAAGAAATGACAAAATGAACAGTTTCAGAAGAAACTGGGAGAACCTCTATGAACTAATGCAAAGTGAACGAAGAGAATTAGTAGCCCAACTCATACAATAAGATCATAAAGAAAAACAACTTAACTCTGCAATGACAAATACGATGCCAGAGAAGATGAATCTCAACACCCAAGTTCTGCTAGCAGAAACAAGGGACTTAAAACACAAAATGAAATATATTTTTGGACATGGCCAATATGGGCATTTATTTTACTGGACTATGCGATATCTGTTATGAGGGCTTTCTTTTTTCAACGGGGAGGCAGTGAGGAGGGAGAAATAATAAATGCTAAAAATTAAGGATAGGGGTGGAGAAGAGACAAAGTTAAAAACGACTGATGTAAAGACAAAAAAGACATAAAAATTTATCTTGAAACCTGAATAGAGTAGTTGGTGCGTGTTTGCTGCAGAGAAGGGAGAGGAGCTGGGATGACCTTGGACAGCAAGACCAAAGAAAAATGAAGGGAAGTGAGTGAGCACCTGGATATGAAGAAGATGTGAGAGATTCAGAAAAGGAGGCTGGGATAAACACAAATTTTGTAAGCAACTCTGGTTACAACCTTGAAAACTGAAAACAGTTCTAGAGTTTGCTGATTTCGTGAGTTAAAATATTTAGCAGGTCAGTTTAGCTACTCTAATTCAACTCAGCTTTCATCTATCTCATTCCAATTCTCTCTCATCCTCCCCTCCATGGACACAAACACAGGGAAGACCTGGATTCAAATCCCACCTCTGACACTTAGCTGGCTGCATCATGTTATTTTAGTGACCCAGAAAGGTCTCTAAGAGTGTGAGTTGCCAACCTTGTGTGGACCTATTATGTTGGTCAAGGAAGTGCCCCACACATATGAAGTCACAGGTATAGACCAAAGAATGGCTAAACATGCTCTACCAGATCTATATCGCCACTCTTTCCCCAGATCTGCATCTCCAGCTCCAATTTCATATCAACTGCCCAATGACCATTTAGATGTCCCACAGGCATCTCAAACCCAACATGTCCAAAACACAACTTACTCTTTCTTCCCAAACTCATCCCTCTTTCAAATGTTGCCCACGTCGGAGGAGGTCACCACCATCCTTAGTCACCCACCAGGATCCCAACCTTGGAGTCGCCCTGGACTCCTCCTCATCCTCTGTACTCAGTTTCCAATTTTAATTGATTCTAATTCCATCCTCTTTTCTCCATTCATTCCAGCCACCACCCTAGTGCAGAGGCCCTTATCACCTCTTGCCAGAATTACTGCATAATCTTCTGATTTCTCTGCCTTAAGTCCTTCCCCTATCCAAGCCAAACTCTACATGATTACCAAAGTGATTAACCTAAAGTAAAGATGGGTCTGGCAGCAAGTTTCAGGGCCTCCCTCCTGACTCAGACAAATACAGACTCATTTAGGAATTAAAGCCCTTCACAAAACCTACCTTCTCAGGCTTATTATACATTACTCTCCTTCATGAACTCTTGGAATCCATAAAACTAGCCTTCCTGCAGTTCTTCACACGACATCCCATCTCCTGTCTCCATGCCTTCCTTTACATGGGCTGCTCTCATGTCTGGGATACACTCTGTTTTTACCTCTGTCCCTTACAGGACCTAGCTTACCTCAAAACCCAGCTAAAGTGCCATCTCCCTCCCCTGCCATGAGAGAAACCTTTCCTTTTTGCCCTAGCTTCCATTCCGCCCTGCACAACACCCTGGAAATTATTGTATTTATTTACACATGTACTTGTCTCATTTGAGAGACTATAAATTCTAAGGACAGAAGGCTTTTTTGTTTTTGTGTTCCCAGTACACTGCTTTGGCACACAGTAGATGCTTAATAAATCCTTAAATTACACACCCACATCCACCTCACTATCACTATAGCAGTCAAGATTCACAAGGGATACTCAGAAATAGTCCCCAATTCCAGTAGTTGCAAATCAGAACAACATTTTTTTGATGAAGTGTTTTCAAAGTGCTCTACATGTATTATCTCTTTCAGCCTCACAAAAACACTTTGAGGTAAGTACTACAGCCATTATGAATCCCATTTTACAGATGAGGAAACTGAGGTCAAGAGCCCATTGTCACGTAGCTAATGTCAGGTGCTTTTTTCACACAGGACTTCCTTTCTTTAAACCCAGTGGCTGTATTCCATGATATCTTCTAATCAAAGTTTTAGGAAGGGCTAATAAAAACATAACCACAAAACTGTCTGCCTTTGGAGTGGTAACTTGGTATAAGAGAAAAAATTGAGAACATAGGACCCCAGGAGACCTGGGTTCAAATCCATGTGAGCAATATGACTTTGGGCAAATCACTTAATCTCAGGGTAATGGGCTTACAGCATCCTTTGTCCCCAAAAGTGTGTCATCATCTAATCCTTAGTTCTAACTTTTAAAAGAACTCAAAGCACAAATTTATTTATTGGGAAAAAAAAGTCATACCAATGATTTTTGTCCTTTATTTGGAGGTACCAAAGTTTCTATCACAGAAGTCTACTGATGAATTTTAATGAATCAAAAACTGTAAAGAAGTGAATCCAGGCCCTGCAAACTCAACAAGCGTTCACTGTTCAGTCTCCAAAATGTTAATATTCTTGGTAAGATTTTAAACATGGTTTAATTCAGCAAAATTTATGTTTCTGTGCTAAGTACAATATTAGAGGGATTAAAAGATAAATTAAGAAGCACCCTTCTTTTCCCCATTAAGCTAGAATTTAGCTGACTTATTTTTATTTCTTTAAAATGTGTTAATATAGCTATGTTACTATAATTAAACACATTTTTGGACATAAGTCTGGAGATTCACATGAGTTCCCTTATCTGAATTTAATAGTTAAGGGGAAAAAAAAAAGGTGACTGTTGTAAAACATGCCAAGAAAACCCCTGTAAAATAATAGGGACTGAACAGTTTAATGCCCTGAATTGAACAAAATTCACTGATTACATTGGATTTTGGTAGACACTTTCCTCCCTGTACATTTGTAGTCTATTTGCCAAGTCAAAGGCATTCTTCCCCTACAAATACAATTGTTCAACAATGTACAGGCTTGAGGGTTACCAGAAATTAATTTAATTTTAGTAATTATTAAACCTGCTTACTTTAGATCTGATAGTTTTGAAGCATAAGGTAACTGCAAGAATAAGAGTTTTAAGTACAATTTAAAATAATACTGTTATTAAATCATCACTCAACACTTAAGAGAAAATTTAACTTTCTTAATTTTGAGATAAACATTTCTTACAGCTAAAAAATATAGGATGCACATGATCAAAGACAATTACAAACAAGTCAAATGAGTTCTACTCTAGAATAGTGCCTTTCTGCAGCAGGGGAACATTCTGTACCAAATTAATATTGAACACATTTTTAGATATGAAAGTAATTTTTATAAAATTATTTCATTTAAAGGCCCAATATCTACATTCCCCCTATAGCTAGCTAATCCAGTTATTATCGTTCCCTAGAAAGAGACAAATTTTTAAAAATGGAAACTCCACTAATGCTAAGCAACTGAAAATATTTTACAAGCTGTCGTAGAAATTGTAGAGACATACAGAGCATGTTTGACCTTCACAACAGCTAGATACCAACAGTAATATTATAGTGGCTGGAAGCTTGAGAATAAATGAAATTCAATTTAAAAGATATATTAAGTGCCCAACGTATACAAAACATCATGTTAGATGCTGGGAATATTAGACAAGGCAAGACTCTACCTTGACTAAGGAGTTTACCAATCTAACATATAGAGGAGGTACAAATAATTTAGCTATAAGGTAGAGTGAGACAAGTACATATAATATATCCAAGCAAAGTACTGTGAGAAATTTGAGAGAGAGGAGGGTTTCTTAGGGAAATCTTCAAGAAGGAGACGGTACAGAATAGTTAGGTCTTGAAGGAAGGGAGAGATTTCAGTTAAATGAGAGAGGGAACCCCAAAAAAGGATTTTGGACAGACAACAGGGTTTAAAAGGAGGCTAGAGAATCGTACGATTTGGCTAGAATATAAACTGGATAGGTAGGTTCAAGCAAGATGAAAGGCCTTGATTATCAGAATAAGCAATTTATGCTACATTCAAAAAGGCACTAGGAACCCACTACTGAAGGTCTTTAAACAGAAAAGTGACATGGCTGAAGGAATGCATTAAGATTACTTAGCAGTAGTCACCTATGAAGCATACAAAGTGATTTTATTTGGAATATTACTTTGGTTCCATACAAAACTATTCTCCACAAAAGACAACTTCATAACACTTCTAAAAATCTCAAATCAAAGAGTCTTTGACTCTTGTACAGTAAGCAGTTCAATATATCTCAGAAGGAGGAGGCAGCATGACTATAGAAAGAGTACTGGCTTGGGAGTCCAGGGACTAAGGTTGGAATACTAGCTTTTGCCCTTTGCTCATTACCTACTTGCCCAACATCTCAATCAGTTTCTTAGCCTAGATTTCCTCATCTATAAAATGAGAGGGGCTGAATTAGATGATCTTGTGGTATCTTCTAACTCAATATCATCTCAGGGTGCCATCATAAATTCTAATCTTTGAAGTAATAAGACCTTGGCATGCTATAAATTTAATTGAGCCTACAGATTTTCTTTTTAAGGAAAAAAGTTCTGAAATGGTAAACTGCTATTTATCAATACTGTCCTATGTAATGTAGTTCAGAAAGTTGATAAAATAACAAATTTATGTATTTATAGACGTTACACTGACCTTTCAAAGAGTCAAGAAAAAGTCAGTTCCCAGGCTTGTACTTCCAACTATTAATCTAGTTGGCCTGGGAAATTATCAACAAGTTTGGCTAGGAGGTAAAAGCTCTCAGCCTCACTAATCCTCATGGCCATCTAATCCCTCAAACAGGAAAAAGAAAAACTCAAAAATTGTGTCACAGTTTATAATAGGGTCCTTTTGCACCCTCACCAACTGAACCCCTTTGGTTAGGGATGCAAGCAGGCCAGTCTTCTGCCCCAATATCACTAGTACGTGTTATAGCAAAATTCCAAAGCACCATCATAAAGGACTCAAGCACTTTGAATGCTTTCATTATAAGTATCAAGGTATTTCCAGTGGTACAGAAATCTAGAGTACAATAACTTGGAGGTTAAGAGGGGGAAGGTATGGGCAGAAGGATGGTAAGCACAAGGGAGAAAATCCTCTGGCATTAATATGAATAGACATAGAAGTGTGTAATAAGTGTCATTAAGGAAAAACACAAGCCAGAAACAAATCAATAGGTGTTTTCACCTATGCTAAAAGTTCATTTGTAATTTTTGTATTAGTCAAACACCAAATCTGTTTAGAAGATTGTAATTAAAGACAAATATGGCAGAGTTGAACATTAGTTTCCTATTCAATTTCATCAAATTTAAGGCGTTACCAAAGACTGAGAATAATAATTTAATGTTACTAGTTGCAAATTATGAATTTTTACATTGGCTATGGCTTGTTAAGATGTTCAAGTATATGGCTCAGATTTTTCTGTTGTTCTGACTCTCCATCACAACTCACCTAGTACAGGAGTAGGTCACCTGGCACTAATTCCACAGCATTACTGTGAGGATAAAATACAAACATAGATGGAAAGCATTTTGAAATTTTAAAGCACTTTAAACAAAGGCAAGAGATTTTGCATCCAAGTCTTCATCTGCCTCCCCACTTAAGCTGCTAGCAGTTATCCCAGAATCAAATAGGGAAGCTCCTTTCATTCCCCACCTGAAGAGGAGGCAGCCAAGTGGAAAGAGGACTGAATCTGGAGCCACACATGTGACCGGGCAATCCTGGGCAACTCTCTGAACTTACGCTGAAGAAAAAGTGCAGACCTGCATAAATCAAGGCCATTTCCTTATTCAGGAATTCCCCACATCAATGAAATTGTAAAATCATAAATTCAGACCTGATTCCAATGTGCTATTTCTTTTATGTCAGTCACCTCCATGTGCGGGGCCACCTGATTTGATACATCAGGATTTAATTGTGTATTTCTGGGTTTCAAGGCCCTTCTCCAGGCTTTCCCTGACAAGAGCTCTCTAATTTATACATGGCCAACCTTCCAATTCTCCAATCTACAAACCTACTTGTCAGACATTTTTGTCAGACAGAATTTGTTATTCTGTCCTTTTTGGTAGGGGAGAAACAAAAAGCCAGCACTTTTAAGTTAGGCATTCAGTGTATGACCTTGAATAAGTCACTTCACTCAGAGGTATCTTTTCCTTATCTGGAAAATGAGGGGCTTGTACTAGATAGAAAACTCCAAGGTCTCTTCCAACTCTGAAGTTTATGAGTACCAAAATAATATCCAAAGGGCAACCCTTGAGTCAGCTTAGAAACATTTATATGGGAGTAAAAGGCATTCTTTTTCTTTTGTGCATCATTTCTTGCTAGGATAACTTGCATGAAATTCCAAAGACTTTATAGGTACAAAGCAGGGTAGTTACAAACAAATAGGTTCCAAATGGTTGAGGGGGTCCCCACTTGTAGTGAGGTATGGATTTACAAAGCCATACTTATATCCAAAAACCCCTCAAACACAGTGTGGTATAATTCCAAAAAAATTCTCACTGATACAAAAATGAAGTTTAGTATGACTTAATTTAAAGGAACATACAAAGCTGAAGTTACTAATTTCTGATTGGGACATCAGTTTTTTTTTGACAAACTGATAATGTTTATCTAAACAGGAAGAAGAAAAGTATTAAGCTAAATCTATCAATCAACTATTAAAGTCTACTAGGTACCAGGCACTATGGCTACAAAAACAAACAAACAAAAAACAATCCTACTAGCAAGGAGCTTACCTATACAAAAATCTAGTGGTAGGTCTCCAAAGAAACAAAAACTTTCCTGATGTTAAGAACAGCTCTTCCTCCAAAAGACATCCATTTGGGGGGGAGGGGGGAGAGAATGATTGTGGGTTAAAAAACCTTATTTTGAAGCTTTGAAGAATAATAGTTAATTGCATTCTCATTATATGGTGGGGGTAGGAACTGGTTTTAATATCTCCAGCACCTAGCAGAGGGTCTACTGTACATGGGTGTTTAATAAATGCTTGACAACTTGAGAGTGCAGTACTTTTTCCAAAGGACATCCATTTGTGGAAAGAAAAAAAAAAAAACACCACCACAACCCATCTCCCTTCAGGCCTTTAAAAATCAGAGTTTATTATATCCCCTTTAGATTGTGGTCTCCTTGAGGGCAGAACTTGCTTTTCTTAGTATCCCCAGCATCAAGCATGAGCCTGATACATAGCAGACACTTAATAAGCCCTTGTTGACTTGAGAGTTCGGTACTTTTTCCAAATGATATCTAGGGGAAAAAAAAAAAAGTGGGCCAGCTCTGCTGGAGCAGTTTTTAAATAACCTACTTCAAAGGCTAGGAAGAATCATAGTTTATTGCATCTTCCTTAGATTGTGAGCTGCTGGAGGGCAGGCATTGCTTTTCTGAATATCTCCAGTGCCTGGCACATAGTAGGTACTGAATAAATGTTGACTTAAGTGCAGTACTTTGCTCAAAGGATATCCAGAAAAGAAAAAAAAAGTGGGCCAGCTCTACTGGGGCAGTTTTAAACACCCTACTTCAAGGCTGAGAAGAATCCCAGTTTATTGCACAGTGCCTCCCCCCAGACTGCGCGCTCCTTGAGGGCAGGGGCTGCTTTGGCCTCTCGGGGCGCCTCCTGAGCTCGGGTTTCACCTGGCTTGACCCCGGGAAGGCAAAAAGAGCAAAGGAGCGCGCGGGGCTCCAGAACGTCGTGGGGTGGTCTCCCCCAGCGGGGGGCCGCCCTGAGAGCGCTTCCTGCCCGGCTGCAGGCAGGGAAGGCCCTTTAATCAGTCCGTCTCCCTCTCCCCGGGCTGCGGGTACGGAGCCGGACGAGGTGGGGCTCGCTCAGCCGCCTTCCTCCTACCACTTCCCGAAACAAATGCGAGTCCACCAGCCCGTCGCAAGGAAACTTCCCCCCCTTCCCTTCCCTGTCAGCCTCGCAGCCCCGAGGGAGGGGGCCGGGGAGTGGTTTCCCCCTGAACCTTCCCGGCCCCCTCCCACTCCCACTCCCACCCCCGGATTCGGGGACTGTCCGTCCGGTCCAAGGACAACTTTTCTCGTTTCCGCTCTCCAACTTCCACCCACAGCCCGGGGTGGGACCCCCGGCGGCGCGAAGGGGGAGGGGGTGGCCGCGGCGGGGGGTGCGGGAGGCGGACACACGCCTCGCCCCGGCACCGTCCACGCCCGCCGCAGGCAGGCAGGAGCGGGGGCGCGTGCGGGTGTGCGTGTGAGTGCGTGTGACTGAGTGTGCAAGGGGGGGTCCTCAAGCTCGCACTTCCTCCGCCATGTTTCAGATATTTGACCCCTTCCGCAGAGAGGAGCGCGGCTCCCCAGAGGCGGCGGCGGCGCTTCGTCCCTCCCCGGCTCCGGAGGGGGCCCGGCCGGCACCGCCACCTGCGCGTCCCGCTCCAGCCCCGGGCTCCCTCAGCCCCGCCGCCCCGTCCGCCGCCCGTCCGCGCCCCGCCCGGGCCGGGCCTCCTCCCCGCCCCGTCGCCGGCCCCCCACTCACTCAGGGCGCTGCCACCGAGTCTCCCGGAGGGCCCCCTCCGCAGAGCCGGGCTCTCTCTCGGCGTCTCCGTGTCCGCTCTCCGGCCGCCGAGGCGGGTGGGTCGCCGGGCTTACCGCTGCTGCCGAAGCCGCCGCCGCTGCCGCCGCCACCTCCCTCCTCCTCTTCCTCCTCCTCCGCCGCCGCCGCCGCTCCAGCTCGTTCCACGCCTGACTCTGGGCGAGGTTTGGCTGGGTCGCCTTGACGTCAGGCGTTCAGCCTCGCTTTCGGTTCCTTCCGCTGGCGGAGAGGGCGGGCGTGGAGCACGGGAGGGGGCGGGGCTAGCGAGGGGAGGGAGAAGGGAAACTAGGCGGGAGGGGCGGGGCTGGGCGGGGCGCCGCGAAGGCTGACCTTTTCTCTCTCCTCGCTCTCTCCTCCCGCCCTCCTCCCTCCCTGCCGGCTCCCTCGCCCTCCTCCCCCCTCCCTCCTCCCTCCTCCCTCCTCCCTCCCTCCCACGCCTCCGGGACCGGGACCAGAGCGAGGCTGAGGCTGGTCCACGTGGAGCGAGAGTCCGGCTCTCAGGCGAGAAGCCTTTCGTAAGCGCCTACTGTGTGCTGAGTGCGGGGATGGGGAGTGGGGGACGATAGAAAGAAAGGCAAAAGCCCCATTTGACTGCTTTCAAGGAGGTCACAGTCTAATGCAAACAAGATATATGCAGGATATATTGGATAATAAGTCAATAAACGTTTATTAAGTGCCTACTGCTAATTGCTGGGAAAATAAAGGCAAAAGCCGGTCCCTGCTCACAAGGAGCTCGTAGTCTAACAGAATCAGTCAACATTGATTTAGCACCTACTACGTGCCAGGCACTGTGTGTGCTAAGTGCTGGGGACAGAAAGAAAGGCAAAAGACAATCTCCCACTCATTAGGAGCTCGCAGTCTAATAGGGGAGACAGCTATATACCAACAAGTCACATGCAAGGATGTATTGGAAATAATCCGCAGAAGGAATGCAGCAGAATTAAGGGAGAAATCAGGGAAGGCTTCCCGTAGAAGGTGGGATTTTAGCAGGGACTAGAAGGAAGGAGAGGGAAGACGGGGAGGCACGTAAGTGTGCCCACCTAAAGCGGGAGAGATTCTCCAGGTCTGGGTCAAGTTAAGTCAATAATCGCTTATTAAATTCAGAATGCTGGTGTGAATGCGTGGGGATACAATAAATAACAAAAAAAAAAAAAAGAAAGATAGCCAGGGGTCCTGAAGAAATTTATATTCTAATGGAGAAAGATAACGTATAAAAGTAAGCTGCTAAGGGAGGTGGGGTGAGCATTGTAGGGAAAATCCAAGAAGAGAGTCTAGAGCACTTCCTGGAGAGGAGGGGGACGTGGGTGGCTTGGGAAGCCTTTTTTTTAAAATGGAGGTTTGGGTAAATAACATCCTTTTTGTCTTAATGTTCATCCCACATCATCTCTCCGCCTGGTCAACTGAACTTCCAGATATAGCCTAGTTTAGATATATCCTCCCGTAAGTTTGTGATGAATAAAAATCATCAGTGCCCTTGCTAGCCAAAAATGACATAAGTTGCATTGATTTGGTTTTCATTTTTGACTTTCGGTTGCACTGGGGAAGGGAACTCAGTGTTAGGAAACCCCCTCTTTCAATGTAAATTAGATCCTGCTTTTCGACTTCTATTTGGTGCCACAGGTACTGGGGGATTATATGAGTTGACCAGGGTCACACACACTTTACAAGACTGTGGGTGAAATTTGAGAAATTCAAGCTTCATTCATTTCTTGAACTGGAGGGAATATGACGTCTAAGACCAGGAAGATGGTGAGCTACCCACAGAATGATTTCTCACACAAGCTAGTCAGCAGGTGGTTTTCCTCTTACTTGAAGTATGTTATCGTCATCTATTGTCTTCTCATAGAATCTGAGTCAGAGGAGACCTCAAAAGTCTTAATAATCATAAGGAAAACTTATAGAAATACTTTAAAATATGTGAAGCACCTTTCTTGCATCATTTGACTTTGAACGCTACAGCAATCAGGTGAGCTAGGTATGCATCATCTCCTTTTTGCAGATGAGGAACTGAGGCTCGGAGAAGTGTCAGAGCTAGGATGTAAACCTAGGTCTTCTCAGGCAGCTTGGTGGTGCAGTGGATAGAGTGACTGGGCTTAAAGTCAGGAAGACCTGAGTTTAAATTCCGACTCAGAAACTTAAGTAGTTGTGTGACTATGGCCAAGTCAATTAACTGTCTTCCTCAGTTTCCTCATTTGTCAAATAATACTAGCACCTACCTCCCAGGGTTGTCATGGGGATCAAGGAAGATAATATTTGTAAATTGTTTGGCACAGTGCCTAGCACATAGTAAATACAATATTGTTGTTCAGTTATTTCAGGCACGTCCTATTTTCTGTGACCTCATTTGATTTTTTTTTTTTTTGCAAAGATACTGGAGTGGTTTGCTATTTCCTTCTCTAGCTCATTTTACGGATAAGGAAACTGAGGCAAACAGGGTTAAGTGATTTGCCCAGGGTCATACAGCTAGTAAGTGTCTGGGCCACATTTGAACTCCTGTCTTCCTAACTCCTGGTGCTACCTAGCTGCTCAGGGTTGTTGTGGGGATCAAGTGAGATAATATTTGTAAAGTGCTTAGAACAGTGCCAGATACAAATGTTAGCTGTTATTGTAGAGCATAGGCCTGGACTAAGGAAGACCTGAGTTAAATCCAACTTCAGACATTTGACTAGCAGTGGGACTCTGGTCAGTCAATTCACTTAACCTCTGTCTGTCTCAGTTTCCTCATCTGTAAAATGGGAATAATAACCGCACTTACTTCCCAAGGTTATTATAAGGTTCAAATAAGATAACATTTGTAAAGGCTTAGTACAGTGCCTGGAATATAGTAGGTGCTTAATAAATACTTGTTTCTTCTTTCCTTTCTTTCCTTCCTCCCTTTCCTCCTTCCTTCCTTCCTTCCTTCCTCCAAGGTTTGTATGCTATCAACTATTACACTACAATCCAACCTAGACCTGAGAAGGATTCCCCACTCCAACTGCCCTGACAAGTCCATCCAGACTCTGCTTGGTGACCTCCTGGTCCACAGACTTAGAGGAATTTTTCTGTCCAGTTTCTTATGCATGACAATCTCAGTGGCAATCAGCCAGTCTTCTGAAAGGCACCTACGGATACGGACAGATTACACATTTAGCCCCACAGTTCCAGGCTGTCATCCTTGAATTCCTCCACAACTGTATATTTCTAGATACCAGCCAGATCCAAGTGACTGTTTCATTAGATCCAGAACATTTTGTTTATTGATATTTGATCAAGTCCTCACAAATACTTCATGCTTCTAAATATTATCTGGGAGTGGAGAATTTCCTTAAAGGTATAAGGTTATCAGGGGAAGATGCCCATGTGGAACATTTGTACACATAGAGTTTGAATTCTTGAATATGGATGTCTCCTAATTGTTGGATTTAGGGTGTATCATAGTTCTCCTTTCCCAGGGGTTGGTTCAATGTTTCCTACTAGGCCTAGAGGCATATTAATATTCCCCTATTATTTTTCTATTTTACCTTGTAGACTCTCTTGTTTATGGGAACTTGATATTTCTTTCTCTGCAGAAATCCAAACCTTTCCCCAACTCTCTATCCATTAATCACACAGATAAAGATTAGAACCTGCTAGATTTTCTTTTCTAAAAAAGGGGGATAGAGGGGAAAGTATATGTGTAAATAGCAATAAAGTGACAATGAACAAAAGCAAAAGGCATTTCTGATAGTGTATTCAACAATTAGATACCCATAGTCCCCAAGTTCTCTAATGAAAGGAGAGAGTTACATTTTCTTATTTCTTATGGGCAACATTTTGTCATTGTAATTATAATGGAGCAGTTAGGTGCCACAACAGATAGAGGCCTTTTAGTCAGGAAGGCTTGAGTTAAATCTGGTCTCAGATATTACTAGCAATATGGCCCTGCACAAGTCGCTGACCTTAGCTTCCTTATCTGTAAAATGGTCATAATACTAGCACCTATATCCTAGGGTTGTTATGAGGTTCAAATGAGAGAATAATAATTGTAATGAGCTTAGTACAGGACCTGGCATATAGTAAGCACTATACAAATGCTTGTTATTTCTATTTAGTGATTTCCTTTCTAAAGTATTCAGTTTCATTTTACTGTTTCTTCTGTTTACATTGTTATAGTCATCATCTTTGTGTATACTGTTTTCTCAGTTCTGCTTACTTCTCTATGCCTAAGTTCACATATGTTTTCCCCATAGCAGCTAGTTTTGGGGGATAATTACTGGAATTTTAAGTGTAGTTTATAATGTATTGGGGGGAAAGCGTGTTATCGTAAAGATCTTATTTTTCTGTAATTTTGGTTATGTAAATGTGTGCATATGTATAGCTGGCCACTCTGTCTTTTCTAATAGGAAACTCTATTTGAAGTAATTGATTTTTTTCAAGAGAACACTTGCAAAAAAAAAATATTGCCAATTTAATGAATGGAAACTTTCTGAAAAGCATTTGAGGCAATATTACATGTACTGAATTGTCATTTTTGATCCTTTGGTAACTAAAGCATTTCAATCTTGTGGAAATTTGACAAAGAAAATATATTCTAAATACCCAACTGAAATATACCCTTAGAGCAATAGAATTGCTGACTCTTCAGAGTTGAAGGAGATCTCAGAGTTCATCTGGAACTTTACAACATCTCCAACAGGTCATTCAGCCTCTACTTGGAGCCTACAAATAAGTTTTGACATAACCACAGAAACTTCTTAAGTTACACTGTTTGTTTGAAGTTGTTTGCAGTTATTACCTTCTATACAAGTGTGACCCAGGAATAAGAGACAGTAAAAGTATTGTCTGTCTTAGTTGAGTTACAGTGGGGTAAGAACTGTGTCTCTGTAACTCATGTGACTAGTACCTAGCATAGGCTAAATCATCAACACCTGTTTACTGAGTCCATCTATACAAGGTGTAGTGTTGGGTATTTGGTAGTCTAATTGTTTTGGTTTTTTTTTCTGGTGAGGCAATTGGAGTTAAGTGACTTGCCCAGAGTCACACAGCTAGTGAGTGTTATGTGTCTGAGGCCAGATTTGGACTCAGGTCCTCCTGACTCCAGGGCTGGTGTCTATCCACTGCATCATCTAGCTGCCCCTTGGTAGTCAAATTGTAAGTGGAAATATCGATCAACAAATATCTACTTCATGCCTGGCACCATTTGAGGCACTAAGGATTATTTTTAGTATTAATTTATTTTTAGTTTTCAGCATTCACTTCCATAAGCCTTTGAGTTTTAAATTTTTCTCCCTCTCCCTTCCCGCCTCCCTCCCCAAGATGGCATGCAACCTGATATAGGCTCTACACATACAGTCCTATTAAACGTATTTTCACATTAGTCATGTTGTAAAGAAGAATTAGAACCAATAGGAGGAATCACAAGAAAGAAGAAACAAAACAAAAGAAAAAAAAGAGCAAATAGTATGCTTCCATCTGCATTCAAACTCCATAGCTCTTTCTCTGGATGTGGATAGCATTTTCCATCATGAGACTTTTAGAGATGTGTTAGATCCTTGCATTGCTGAGAAGGGCTAAGTCTATCAAAGTTAGTCATTTCACAACGTGGCTGTTACTGTGTACAACATTTTCCTGGTTCTGCTCACTTCACTCAGCATCAGTCCATACAAGTCTTTCCAGGTTTTTATGACGTCCACTTGCTCATCATTTTTTATAGCACAATGGTATTCATTATGTTAATATACCACAACTTGTTCAGCCATTCCCAAATTGATGGGCATCCCCTCAATTTGCAATTCTTTGCCACTGCAGAAAGAGCTGCTATAAATATTTTTGTACATGTGGGTCCTTTTCCCATTTTTATGATCTCTTTGGGATACAGCCGTACAGGCACTGAGGATTATTGAGGGGAGAAATCATTCTGGAGAAGGGCTCACCTTCCTCATCACTTCCACCAATAGCTGTCCAGCCGCCACCAATATGTGGATAGGCATAGGAGCCCTGGAAGTGGCAGCAGCCCTATACACCAATAGTCTTTCAGGATTCCCAGCCTTTCCCTTGCTTCCATCATCCAGGTAAACAACCCTGTAGAGGGGACCAGCCATTCCCATCAGCAACCACTCAAAGGGTGGGGGAATCAGCCTATCTGAGGCAACAGGGTACCTTGGGGAAGAGACAGCCCAGCATGTGCAGACAGGTCAAACCACCATCACCACCTTAACTATTAGCTGCACTTAGACCCTGATAGACACAGCCTAAGAACCTGAAGACTGAGAAATGAAAGTTCTTGTCTCCCCAGAGTCCCCAGCACTGGCAAATGGTTCAACGTCAGAAACTTATATTTTTATCAGTGAAAGTGACATTTAAAAAGAGACATTACCATCTGTTTTGTTGTTGTATTTTAAGGACCATGGGACCTTTCCATCTGACTTGCAGCTGAGAACCCCCCATATGTGTTAAATGTATCCCCTATTAGAATGTGACCTCCTTGGGAGCAGGAACTGTCTTTTCCCTTTGAATCCCTAGAGCTTAACGCAGAGCTTTGCATATATAAGTGCTTCATTCATTCATACAAAGACCAAGAAAAGAAATAATCTCTGTAAGCATGTGGATAGATGCTAAATTAAATCCATTTGAATTTGATGACCTACATTGCCTTGTAGACAAGGTAGAGTGGTAGTAGCTACCAACTAAATGACCACCAAATGACAATATCACTTAGTTTCTTTAATTGATGACAAGATAATTTCATGATGAAATTGCTTAATAGAACCAAAAAGTTTAGTTGTGGTCCAGATGAAAGTAAATATTTTTAAAAATATATAATCCAAAAAAGAAAATAAAATTAAATATGGCTTCGTGCTTCCTGACTTTATTAGTTTAACTACCAGACACTCTGTTGACTCAGTTAAAATTGAGTCCCCACTTTGTATGAGGCCCTGTACTAGGCACTGTTGGAAACTTAGAAATTTAAGTGGAAAACAACTGTTACTTTAAAGATGCTTAAAAATGGAATATAGGAGATTAATTAAATGTAAGACATCTAATAGCAAAAAAAAAAAAGTGATTGGAGGGAGAGTCTGGAAACAGGAAAATCAGTTAGGAGGCTAATATAGGTGGCCAAGAGGTATTGAGAGCTAAAACTAACATGGACCTGTGTAAGTAGAGAAAGGGAATACATGTTAGAAATGTTATTAAGGGAGATATGTGAGGACTTTACAGGTTATTGGATGGTGAGAGGGTAAGGACGAGGGAAGCATTTAAGAAGAACCACTGAAATTACGAACTTGGGCAACTAGAAGAATGATATTGCCTGCAAATGAAAGGGGAAATTTGGAGGAATGGTGGGTTTGGAGGGAAGATAATTAGTTCTGTTTTGCACACATTCACAAGACGGATACATACAGAACAGTGGAGTCAATCTCAAATGGAAACAGGGGCCACTATCCTGTATATAAGGATCTTTGCAAGGCCTTATGTTGACTTTAGTTTTAAAAATAATATTATTTGTGTTTCATTGTATTTTTATTTATTTTGTTAAATATATCCCAATTATATTTTAATTTGGTTCTGGCGGGACTAGGAGTGTTGTTGCCCTGTGTTTGATACCTCTGGTCTCTAGTTTAGAATATTTAGACTTTTGAAGGGTAAACAAAAGAATGCAGTTTTCAACTCCGAATAAAACATAGATTGAGACTCTAATTCTAGTTCTAGTTTGCACCCAGTCTAACATTCTGCACCACACTGCGTCCCTCATAGATTGGTTATGATCTGTACTCATGAAGGGAAGACTCACACGGATGAGATATGGTGAAGTATCCAATGTAAATCATATGCAAATATGTGACGGATCTGTAAGTTTATCTAAGAGAACCAGATTCTAGTTCTCGGATTATTTAGAAATTACCTAACTCTGGTAAGTTATAGTGTTGTATATTTACATGCTTATGTTATATCAAGTGTGTGTATGTTACATATTTACATGTTAAAATACAAATATAAAATGAGATAACAACAACTGTAAAGGGCTTAGCACAGGGTCTGGCATATATACCATATGAATGTTAGTTATTTCTATTTAGCTATCCATCAAGCATTTAGTATCATTTTATTATTCTTTCTATTTCCATTGTTATGGTAATTATCTTTGTGTAAAATATTATTTTCCTGATTCTGCCCTCTATTTATATAGTTGCATAGAGCTATAACTATACTATAAGGCAGTCTGCTGCAGTGGATAGAATATTGGGCTTGGAGGCAAGAACTGGTTTCAAATTATATCTCTGATATTTATTGTATGGTGCTAGGCCAAGCTACATACTTAACCTCTGTCTGCCTCAGGCAGCTGTTATCTGCTAAATCATACAAGGGTCATTGGCTTCTCCTCTGTACTGCCATCTCCCACTGATTAGATAGCTTCTCCTATAACCTTGATTGAAGGAGAGCACCCAGGGAAGACTGGTCTCATTGCTCTCCAGGATGCACTTAGGACTTCTTTTACCATGCTCCCAGTTTCTCTCTCCCTCCTTCCAGTTTTCTTTTATGTGTTGTCTTCACCCTTTAGAATGTAAGCTCCTTGAGGTCAGGGACTGTCTTAGAAGCATCAAGGTGGGACAGTGGGTAGAGCCTGGGCCTGAGTAAGGAAGACCTGAGTTTAGATTCAGCCTTAGATACTTACTAGCTGTGTGACTCTGGGCAAGTCATTTAACCTCTGTTTGCTTCAACCTCCTTATCTGTAAAATGGGGATAATAATAGCACGTACATCCCAGGGCTGTTGTGAGGGTCAAATGAGATAATAATTGTAAAGTACTTGGAATAGTACCTGGCATATAGTAAGTGCTATATAAATTTTAGCTATTATTGTCTTTTTACTTATCTTTGTATTCCCAGTTTTTGGCATAATAAGAGCTTAATAAGTGCCAGTTGACTGACTGATTTTCATCTGTATTGTTAGAAGAAGTTCCCACATTGGGACTTCCCTATTTGATAAACTTACAGATCTGTCACATAGTTGCATATGATTTACATTGAATACTTCACCATATTTCATTTACGTGAGTCTTCCCTTCATGAGTACAGATCATAACTAATTCATGAAGGATGAAGTCAGTGTGGTGCAGAGCGTTAGAGTGGAAAACAGAGGAATGAGGTGCAAATCCTACCTATGCCACTTACTACCTGTATGACTCTGGGGTAAGTCACTTTATCACTCTGGGCCTCAGTTTTTTCATCTGTGAAATGAAGAGGTTGGATTAGCTTATCTCCAAGTCCCAAATTAAGAATCCTATAGCTTCCAGCTTCCTTTTATGTCATCTTCACCTATTAGAATGTAAGCTCTTTGAGGGCAGGGACTATCTTAGAGGCAGCAAGGTAACAAAGTAGATAAAACCCTGGCCCTAGAGTAAGGATGACCTGAGTTTGAATTCAGCCTCAGATACTAGCTGTGTGACCCTGGCCACCATCACTTAACTCTGTTTGCCTCAGTTTCCTCATCTGTAAAATGAGCTGGTGAAGGAAATGGAAAACCATTCCAGTATCTTTGCCAAGAAAACCCCAAATGGGGTCACAAAGAGTCAGATATGACTACAACATCTCTCTTATCTTCTCAAAAATACTCTTCAGAAGATCTGCCCAGGAAGCTTTCCTCTGGGGTTTAAAAAATATAGATAATATTGTATGGATACCAATATGATAATCAGATTATCTATAATCATTCGTTGTCACTTTATGACTGGCCCACATAGCTTTTCTGGTTATATAAGTCATTGATGATGTCTCTCAGGCCACTTGTGGCCCACAAGTTATCACTGCTGTCACTGTCTTACATCCATCATATGCCTTCCCAGTGCCCTCTGGGTCACCTGCAATTGTGATTCATTGGACATGGTGGCTGCCCACGCTTTTTGGCTATATAGCATCACCTGTAGAATGTTGGCTATTTGGGAATATTCTAGAAATTACAAACTAAATCTTTATGGTAGCAATAATTGTATACTCCCTTGGCATAAAGCTTCTCATTTCTATTGATATTTGTTTAAAGAATTACCCCAATTAAATTCTAAATATTTTAACCAATACAAGCACAGTAGTTTTTTTTCCCCTATCAAATACAAGTCCATCATAATGTAATATTTTCTGAATTAAAATTTAATACAATGACAAGGAGTCATATACCTTTCCTTCTACATTTATTGATGGTTTCTGGTCACCATCCTTGTTAGTATCTCATCCCCAAATGAACACTGCTAAAGTTAAATTCCATAAAACTACTTTTTTTATGAAGGGTGAAGGAAGAGGCAGAGTTTGTAATACATATACACTCACATAATATGTATATGTATATATACATTTCACTATTCCCAGTGCTTTTTTTTCCTCTTTGAAAATGTTTGCCAATATACTAATATAAAAAAATAAAAAAGAAACTATTTTGAAAATTTTGAAATAATTTAATTTGTTACCTTTTGAAGCTGAGAAAAAGAAAATGGATGGAATGCTGAATTTGGAATTAGGAAGACCTGATTTAGAATCCTCCCTGTTTGACCAAGGGCAAATCATTTAACCTCTCTCTAAGCATAAGTTTCTTCATCTATAAATTTGAGATAATAATACCTGAAATAAATGTCTCATGGAGTGGTTGTGGGTCTCAAATGAGATAATGTATGTTAGGTACTTTGCAAACTTTGAAATGCTATATGAACACCAGCTATACTAGTTACAGTGTCAGTCAGACAATAAGTATTTAGTAATCGCCTACTATGTGCTAGGCATTGTGCTAAGAGGTGGGAATACAAAGAAAGACAGAAGACAGACCCTGTTCTCAAGGAGCTCCTGGTGTAATGGGGAGGCAGTCTGAAGATATCTATGTACCAGGTCTCCCACTGCATCCTGGGTCATCTCCAGTCGTCCTGATCTACATCTGGCCACTGGACCTAGATAGCTCCAGAGGAGAGAGTGAGGCTGGTGACTTTGCACAGCCCTGCCTCACTTAAATCCAATTCACTTGCAAGTCATGGCATCACCTTCCTGGCGCCATGGTCATTTTTGAGAAGGACAAACAACAACGACAACATCTATGTACCAACAAGATATAGACAGGATAAATTAGAGATAATCAAGACAGAAGGCACTAGCATAGCACACTACATGATGTCACATCATTGAATTCAAACAATATTTGATGGGAACCTCCTTACCTCTGGAGAGATTTGTAACAAAGTCAAGGGAAGGAGAATGTTTGTCTGAACAGGTTTTTGTTGTTTTTGTGAGACAGTCAGGGGTAAGTGACTTCCCAGGGTCACACAGCTACTAAGTATGGGAGGCCAGATTTGAATTGAAGTCCTCCTAACTTCAGGGTGGGTCCCCTACCTATAGCACCACCTAGCTGCCCCTTGTCTGAAGTTGTTAAAGTCTTATTCTGGTTTAAACATACCTCATATAAGCAAATGTGATTTTTGACAAGTTTATTGCCATGTATTATTTGTTTTTCGGTAGACATACCATTGTGTACAGGTAGAAAATAGAGGTTATGCATATTTGTATGTGTGTGTGTGTATATATATATGCGTTATATATATACATATATATGCTATATATATATATATATATAGTATCACCTGTAGAATGTTGGCTATTTGAGAATATTCTAGAAATTACAGCTAACTAAAACTTTATGGCAGCAATAATTGTATACTCCCTTGGCATAAAGCTTCTTAGACTCATAGAGCCCTGAATGCTTTAAGATGTATAACTTGTGGAATTGTTTGACATTTTATCCAAATTTCAGAATTAGATATCATGAACCACAAAATATTATCCCCCGACCTTCCTCAGCTCCTGACATAATTTAAAATAAATCATTTCTAGAATTTCAGAGCAATCTGTAGTTACCCCTTCCACATCATGACTTTCCCCATCATGGTTTTGATATGTCATGAGTTGGCATAAGAAATTAAATGGGAATTTGGGGGGAGTTTTGCGGAAGCGACAGATGACATGCAAAGGTCAGCAGACGACAGAGAACCTCAGACCAAATACTTAACCCAAATTTTACAATAAGGCACTGTAAACACTCCATAAAAGGAAAATAAAAAAAAATCAGACTTCTCTGGTACAAATGAAGGGCCAAAAAAATGTAGGCAGATTTTCCAGATCGAATGGGGATACTGCATCCTTAACCCCAACAATGTGGAAAAGATAACTGTATTGATTTCTCTCTCCCTACCTCCCATTTTTTCCTGTTAGATGATTGGAAAACATGTTTTTGGAAAGAAAGATAAAGCACCATAGTCAGTAATATGCCAAAACATAGCCTTAAAAGGAGCTCTCAAGTTGCTTTACATTATTGTAGTGATATCTCATGTCAGTATTCTTGAAGTTTCTGTCTGGTTTTGCCATGTGTCTGACCCAGGCTTTCTTCAGTTTCTACTTCCAAACTCCTTACCCCAGAATTTAAGACCTCCCACAGACTGCCTCAGACTTGGTGAACAGATGGTAGGATCTGACTTGGGAAGAGGGCAAGGGTAAACATAGTCAAGGGAGGTAGTTCTTCCAAGGGCCAAAATCCAAGGGAAGCAAGAAGAGAGGAGTCTTGTATTACCTTTCCTTTGATAGGAGCAGCTCCATTATAGAACTAGTGTCCATGTCATTGTATATTGAATAAGCCACTATGCTTGTTTACCCCTATCCCAGCTTGCTCAGCAATGTTAATAATGAAGAGAGATAAGTTGTTTTATACAGCCTTAGAAGGAACAAGTTGTTTTTCCCCCTTGCAAGGCTAGCTTTACGCAGAAAAAAGTTGCTTTGTCCAGAGTGCAAAGAAACTTGTAGACAACTTTCAAAATAAATTGTTTTCCTTAGGATATAGAGTTTGCTATTTTCCTCATGTGTGCATACAATTTGCTTATAGCCCTCTTCTCTACAGCTATAACAGAAAGCAGTTCTCTCTCTCTGCTTGCCTCCTGATGGTAAGGTATGTGCCTAATATTAGAATGGTCTCCATTCTCTTGTTCTGTTATTTTTCCAAGTGGAATGGTTTTATCCATTGCATTCTCTTTCAAAAGGATTCCTGTGGGCATTTGTTTGCTAGTTGTTTCTATCAAAAACAAAGAAAAACTAAGAGCTGTCATACATAGCAAGTTTCACGAGAGGGGATTGGGACTGCTAGGGACTTTGCTCCATAAATAACCCCCCCCATTCCTTTTTCATTTTTTGGGGGGGGGGGCTAGGCAATGGGGTTAAGTGACTTGCTCAGGGTCACACAGTTAATAAGTGTCAAGTATCAGGTCCTCCTGACTCCAAGGCTGGAGTTCTATCCACTGCACCACCCAGCTGCCCCCTTTTTCATTTTTAATCTCTACCTTTGCAATAGCTTCATCTCCTCTGCCCACAAAAATGTTCAAATACAAATCTTTTCCTATCCTTAAAAAAAAACAACAGCTTCCTTTAACTCTCCTAACCTCTTGGTACCATCCTGTTTCTCTTCCTTTCCCCCATTGGTATATTGCTAAACATATTCATAGAATTGTTTATATTGTGTTTGTTTCCTCAATGACCCCTGCTTCTCAAACTCTTTTTTTTTTTTTTTTTTTTGGTGAGGCAATTGGGGTTAAGTAATTTGCTTAGGGTCACACAGCTAGGAAGTGTCAAGTGTCTGAGGCCAGTTTTGAATTCAGGTCCCCCTTACTCTAGGGCCAGTGCTCTATCCACCACACCACCTAGCCGCTCCTCCTCTTCAAACTCTTTCAGTTTAACTCCTGATTCCACTATTCCACTGACATTGCTCTCTAGAAGGTGACCCATGACAATAAAATTTAATGGTGGTGGGGCTGTGGAGAATCAGGCACACTCTTGCACTGTTTGTATAGCTATGAAATGATGCAATGTTTTTGGAAAGCAATATAGCAAGATATAAATACTCTTTGACACACAGCTTTTATTACTAGCACTGTGCCTTAAGGATGTTATTAAATGAGGAAAAGAAACTTACAACCACAGAAACTTTTTTCATAATAGCAAAAAGCTAGAAACATTCTATATAGCCAATAACAATTCATGTTACACGAGCATAGTGGAATATTGTTACTTTGGTGGGTCTGTAATATCACCAATGCAAGGACTACTCCAGAGGGGTGTAGGGTGTTCAGGGAAGACTAATACCTCTGGGGTGAGGGCTGCTGAGCCCTTTTCAGGGCAGCTTTCCACCTTTGGTGTTCACCTGAATCACCAAATTCTTACCTGTGGCTCCAAAAAACTGTAGCATATGCAGCGGCCACACCTGACAAATCATTTGGGCAGATGGGCTAAACCAGGTTGAGGGTAACTGAAGGGTTTCAAACCTGTTGATGCATTAGGGGGATGTCTACCCCAAGCGTGTGAATTCTCCCCTTTCCCTCTCGCCCCACAATGCAATGGGTGGATGAGAACTCTTTGTCCCACCAGCCACGAAGGTGGCCAAAGCAGGCACTATGAAGCACTTGAGCTTGGTCAGGCATTGAAGATGCCAAGGTCATCCACTGCATCCTGAGCCATCGCCAGTTGTCTTGCCTTTTGTCCTGCCACTGGACATTGATGACTCTGGAGGAAAGAGTGAGGCTGACAACTTCATGCAACTCTGCCTCACTTAAATCCGATTTATGCTTGTGTCAAAAGATATCACCCATACATTTTACCCTTCTTACCTACTTCAAAGTGTGTGGTGACAGGCAAAGTGACAAAGCAGCAGATATGGCTACACGGGGCACTGTCATCACAACCCTACGTGTGGGATGCCTAGACCATAGGGTCTATTTTATGGAGAACTCACACAAGGCAAGTCCTCGTGTGAAGGTGAGAAGAAGTGAGACAAGGACACTCTCCAGGTCTCTCTAAAGAACTTTGGAATCAATGTGAGTTATGGGAGATACTGGCACGGGACCAACCAGACTGGCATGCTGTATGAGCAAAGCAGAATTGTAATAGCTCAAAAGAAACACAAGATGCACAGATTTAGAGCCATCTCCACTCCAAATATTCATATGGACTATTTGTGCTCCATCTGTAGTAGAGCATTCAGGGCTGGTATTGTTCTGATCAGTCACAGTTGGGCACACTGTACCTTGACCCAACATAGTGATGTCATTTTGGTCCTTTTTGAGAACAAAGGATAACAACCAACCAGCTCCTCCAGGAGTGCAAACTGCAACCAATCTATGCCTTCCTAATTGTAGGATCTCAGAGTTGGAAGGGATTTCAGAGGTCATCTAGGCCAGGGCTTCTTAAACTTTTTCTACTCAAGACCCCTTTTTGCATTTCAGTAGCAGTGGTCCTTAGTGTTGTATGACCTAAGGGCATGTGCAGTGCAAAGGGCGCATGCTTTGGCTGTAGTGAAGTTATGTAACATGAGAAAGTGCTGCCTCAGATTTATTATGCGTTTGATTTTTAATTAATTTTCCGGTCATTGCCCATTCAGAAAACTTTTACCGTTGCCAGATTTTTCGGCACCCCCCCCTTTGGGGTTATGCCTCATCATTTAAGAAAAGCTGATCTAGGCCAAGCTATACCTGAACAATAACCATACCTGACAAGGGGTTATCCAGCCTTTGCTTGCATCCTTCCAGCGAGGGTGAGCCCATTACTTTCCAAGGCAGCCAATTCTACTTTTGGATAGATCTAATAGGATGTTTTTCTGTAAGCCAAGCCAAATATATCTCTCCCCTTCTATCCACTGTTCCTAGTACTGTACTCTGGGCCGAAGCAGAGAGATTCTGATCCCTCTTCCATGTGCTAGCCCTTCAGATATTTGAAGAAAGCTTCCATGTCTTCCCTAAGGTTTTTTTTTTTTTCCCTCAGAGGAAAGAAATCCATTTCCATTTCCTTCAATTCTCTCATTTGGCACGAACTCAAATATCTTCTGGTGTAGGTGGCACAGTAGATAGAACGCTGGGCTTGGAATAAGAAAAACTCATCTTCATGAGTTCAAATTCAATCTCAGACACTTACTAGCTGTGTGACCCTAGGCAAATCACTAAACCCTGTTTACCTCAGTTTCCTCATGTGCAGAATGAGCTGTAGAAGGAAATGGCAAAGCACTCCAGTAACTTTGCCAAGAAAACCTCAAACAGAGTTGGATGCAATCCAAATAGAGTTGGATACAATTGAAACAACTGAATGACAAGAATGTATGTTTGTTAACTTGATTACTGCTCTCTGGGTGCTCTTCAGTTTTCAATGTTCTTCCTAAAATATTGTTCCCTAAACTTAATGCAGTGCTCCAGATATGGTCTTACCAGGGTAGCGCTCATGCGGCTATTAACTCCTTAATATTGTACACAAATGCCTCTCTATATGTAGCCCAAGATTATGTTAGTTTTCGTGGATGCCATATCACACTGTTGATTTATATTGAAGCTTGGAGTCCACTGAAAACTCCAGATATTTTTCAGATGAACTACCAACCACCACCACCACCACCACCACCACCAAGTAGCCATGCTCCCTCATTTTATATTTGTAAAGCTGATTTTCTAAATCACGAGTTTAAGATTTTACAGTTATCTCTATGAAATTTTATCTTATTATATTTGGTCCAATTTTCTAGTCGGTCAAAATCTTTTTGAATCCTAACTTTGGCATCTAGTGTGTTTGCTATCTATGGGATTGAATGTAAATATTTAACAACTAGTTCCCTGAAAAAAATGTGTACGCAACACACCTTTAAAGTTTAATTAGCATTCTTAACACTTTCTACATCATTTTCTTAATTCTAGACATTCAATAAAACAATAACTCAAATCTTGATTTTTTTCCATTTGTTGATTTAAATGCTGACTTTGAAAATTTAACAATCAGCTCTCTGGAGCCTGTTAGAGATAGCTCTAGCAGATCCCTGTAGATGCCCATTTCAATTTTGTCTCATCTACCAATTTGGTAAGTATACCATCTATACATTTATCCAAATCATTCATAAAAGTATTAAATAGCACATTCACAAAAATATTAAATAGACCAAGCATATTTTGCTGGGGCACTATAATGGAGACATCCTTTAGAACATTAGTGATTACTCTTTGGATCCAGTGCATATGACCAGTTCCAAATTCAACAAATTCTTCTAACTCACTTTTTTTTTGTCTTTTCCACTTGAGTTAATAGCACCTGAGATTTTGTAAAATAGCATGCTAAAATGTAGGTAGGCTATATAGGGATCATTCTCCGAATTTAGATTCTAATAAACACAGTCAGAAAATGAAGTGAGTCTATCATCACCTGTCCTTGACAAACCATAATGGCCCTTTGAGAACACCACTTTTCTCTTCTGGATTTTCCTTCACTACCCATTTAATCATATATTTTAGTTTGGTTGGAATTGAAGTTAAACTCATTGGTATTTAATTTGTTCTCCCTTCTGTTCCTTTCTTTGAAAATTGGGCCATTTGACCTTTTCCAATCCTCTGGTATCTCTTCCGATCTCCGAAATCTTTCAGAGATCACTGATAGTGGTCGAGTAATTACATCTGTCAGCTTTTTTTCAGTCCCTGAGGATTCAACTAATTTGAGCCTGCTGACCTGAATTCATCAAGGACAGTTAGGTGCTCTCTCACTAGCTCCTTACTTATCTTAGGAATCAACTCCCCATTACCCATGTTAATTCTGGACTTTTCAGTTAAAAATCATTCTCCTTTATAGAGGAAACAGAAGCAAAATAGAAATTAAATAGCTCTTTGTTCTCTCTATCACCAGTTATCATTATCTCATATTTCCTGAGCCAGGGTCTCATTCCTTCTTTGATTCTTCTCCTTACTGCAATATTATCTTAAAAAAAAACCAGCAACAAAAGTACCCTTTTTGTCATTCTCAGCATTCTCCACCAGCTTTGGCTCATTACGAACTTTAGCACTCCTGACACTATTCTCACAAGACTCTGACATACTTTTGTATTTGTCTTCTATTTGTTGCCTATTTCCAACTTCTGCACATACCTTTTAAAAAAAAAATCTAAGTTGGTTAGTTAATTCCCTGTGCATCTACATTATTCTATAACACTCTTTTCTTCTTGGAGGGATTTTTTTTGTTCTAAATTTAAACATAAAAAAATTATTATTTCCAAACATACAACAGAATACAAAAGATGATTTGCATATTAACCATGAGCTTACATTTTCATACACTTGCTTTTTAAAGAAGTATATAAAAATATCATGTGTCATTTTCAAAAGTTTGCTTGTCTGTTTCCTTCTGAACTTCCTTCTGTTCTGTGTATTTTAATAAAATTTCTCTCCCCAACTAAAAAAAAAGACAGGAAAAAAACTCCTTGTTACAGATAACCGTAGTGAAGCAAAACATTTCCAGTATGGCTATATCCCAAAAAATGTATGTCTTTTTCTGCACTTTCTGTCAGGAGGTGTCTAACTTGTTTCATCATGAGTCCTTTGAAGACGTGATTGGCCATTGCATTGATCGGAGTTCTTAAATCTTTCAAAATTGTCTTTTTTTTTTTAAATGTTGCTATTATATAAATTATTCTCCTGCTGCTATGCCCTTTACTCTGAATCAGTTTCTACTTTTCAGGATTCTCTGAAATCACCTCCCTCTTCTTAAGATACAATACTTCATTACATTCACATATTATTTGTTCAGCCATTCCCCAATTGAGGTACACCCTTTTCGATTCTAGGTGTTTGCTTTCGCAATGGTTGGTTTTGATAGAATCAATCAATGAAATCACCTCCCCACCATTTAAAGTGATTATATACTACACTGTAATCCAGGTACTGGGTAAAGATGTGCCTTGATTGTTCACTAGATGTGAGGCTAGCCTCAATACCTCCCTGAGTATGGCAGGAAGTCTATTCCGATTGCCTGAGAGACTTGGTTATGTCCTCTACAATCTACTTAAAACCATCAGCTGGTTGGAATGAGAGAGTAGAATGCCTGGTGGTGGAAATCTGAACTCCTGAAAGGAATTAATTGGCAGGAAGGAGCAGAGGCCTGGCCCATGGTGGACTCTGTGGTCTCAACCTTGGTTTCAGTCTGTTCCTTTCCCCATCGTCAGAGCTGTTGCATGAATTTCAAAGGGATAGAATATTTGGACTCAGAGTCCTAGTAGTGTCCTCAGGATGGTTGATGGCAATATCTGCATTGAGAGCCAAGGACAGACTGGATTCAATGAGAATAGCAGATTCAAGACTCTAAAACAGCACTTCTTAAACTGTGGGCTGTGACCCCATATGAGGTCGTGAAAAATTTGGCAACAGTAAAAGGTTTCTGAATGCGCAATGACCAAAAATTAATTAAAAATTAAACATATAATGAATCTGAGGTGTTTCTGGCAGCACTTACCCATCCGGCAACTTTGCTGCAGCCTTGGTTCTGAACACATAGCATGTGCACTTTGCCCTACACGTGCCATCACACTCCACAGCACCCACAAATGCTGGCAAAACAGGAAAAGGGGTTGAGAGTGGAAAAATTTAAGAAGTGTTGCTCTAAAGGAAGTCTGGTAGAAAAGGAGTATCTTGGGAATTCCCACCAAAGGGTTCAGGGATCTGAGTTTGCCATCACCATATATGTTTTCTAAACATAAGCCCACTTTCCCCTGGACCCTGTATGTACTGGTGAGAGAATGGGCCACAGAATTTTGTGGGGGAATGTTTTATACCAATTGTTCTTACTAAACTTATCCTTCCTTGGAATCCTTTATCATACTATTCCTAGGGTTCCTCTTCTCCATCCCAAACTCTAAGATGGAATGGTCACTTCTCTCCCCCACTCAAGGTTTTTTAATCATTTCTGTATTTAATCATTTCATCTCCTCCTTGTTGGTAAGAATGAGATGCAGTTTGTTGGTTCTTCTGCCTTTTGAAGGATGAGGTTACTGTTAAGGAAAGGAGCTATATTAGCTGCTTTGTTTTTGTCAGAAGGAGACAGAGACAGACAAACAGACACAGAGAGACAGAGTCAGAGACATCTCCTTTATAACCTTGCTATCCACCTTCCTGTCCTGGAAATCCTCCCACCCTGGGGCCCTGCTCTTTTGATTAGTGACTGCCCTCTCTAGGACCCTTATTCATGCATCATCTCATTCCTGACTCTCAGGTGGTCTCCATAGCTGTACCAGCTGTCTTGTTCTTGGGTACCCTTCTTCTCTCTCTGTTTTCAGCTTAAAACTCTCTTGATCAGATTATCAAATCTCCAGGCAACTATATTTTTGTTTATTCTTGTTAGATGCTAATCTGTCTAAAAGTTCATCATTTCCCACTCACCACACTTTTTCTTCTTTTTAAAAAAATTATTTTTAAATTTTTAAAAATTTTAAATTACTTAAATTAAAAAAAAGGATAGCTAACTAAATTCTACGATCAGAATATGATCACCTTAACCAGTTGGTCATTTTTAAAATCTGTCTTTGTCTGGTGAAACTCTTAACTTCAGTCATCTGCTGAAATGAGAATACTACCTGAGCCCCTAAGGTCTGCAGTTTCTTACCCAGGACATCATAACATCTAGCATTGCTTTCCAAGTTTCTTCTAAAGTGGCCATTTACCTCTACATGAATCATAATACCATAAAATGAGGAGGTTGGACTTGATGACCTTTAAGGACCCTTCCAGCTCTAAATCTATGATCTTACTATCCTATGATCACAAATGGCTAATGGAAGTCAGATTGGCTGAGTCTAGTGGATATTTATGATAGCAGGAAGGAACAATAAAGGCAGGCATCAGAAAAGAAGGAATGCTGAAGTAAAATTTTACTTTCTTTCCCTGTCTAGACTTCTGTTTTAGATGGAGAAATTTTACAAATACTTTATACATTTGAAATTATAATCAGGCATGTAATTACTCAGTTCACAGCTGGGTCAGAATGCTGACCCACTTACCATTAAAAGACAGTTTTAAAAAATGACGTAGGACTTTAGATAGACTTAAAAGGACAAAAACCTTACATGTACATTCTGTTCCCCATATAGTATCTCCATTCAATTCAGCAAACATTTATTAATGTGAATTAATTTATTATAATAATTAAGTAATGTAAATTAATTTGGGAAACAAAGACAAAAACAAACAAGTCCCCTTGAAGAGTTTACATTATACTGGGGGATAGATAGAATATGTGTGCAAGTGATTATGAGGGGAGAGTTGGGGAAGCAGTAATGTCTTTCTGGGGTTGGAGTAGGAACAGAGTGAGTATCTCAGAGGAGGTCCCACACAGGTTGGGCCTTGAAGCAAGACAAGGATTATGAGAGGCAGAAAGAAATAAGGAGGGAGTACATTCCAGGCATGGGTCATTAGCCATGTGTACAGATCTTGGGAGACGGGAGCTGGAGTAGTTTGGCTTGGTTGTGGAACTCATTAAGAGCAGTAGTGTGCAACAAAGCTGCAAAGGTAGGTGGGGGGCTTTGAATGGCAGGGTGCATTGATATTTTATCCTATAAGCCATGGGAGGACACTGATGGTTATTGAGCATAACTGACATTGGCAGATCTGTGTCTTAGGATGATTATCTTTGCAGCTGTGTGGAAGATGGTTAGAAGAGGGGAGGGTTTGGAGACAGGGAGACCAATTAGGAGATTATTAGTCATCCAGGTGAGAGGTAAGGAGGGCCTACACTAGAGACTGTGAGCAGAGAAGAGGGGATGGATAGAGCAAGAAAGCTTATTGAGGTAGAATTGCAGATATCCAGTAAGTGATTGGGGTGAGAAAGAAGAGATATTAGAAGATATCAAGGTTATGAAGTTGCATTACTGGGAGATATGTTGCCTTTAAGAAATTTGGAGAAGGAAGGGGCAGCTCGGTGGCACAGCATAGAGTACCCTCCCTGAAGTCAGAAGAACTTGAGTTCAAATGTGACCTCAGACACTTAACACTTACGGGCTCTGTGACCCTGGGCAAATCACTCCAATTGCCTTGTTAAAAAAAAAAAAAGTTTCAAAGAGGAACAAATTTATCAGGAAGATACTGAGGAGATATAAAACTCCTGCCAAGGATAGGGTGAAGGGAGAAGGTCGAAGCTATAGCCTTCTGTTTTGCCTAGGCCCAGCCTTGCCTTAAGCAAAGTCTTTTTCCTAGCTCAACCCAGAGGATTTTGGTTAGGAATGAGGAGTGATACTGAGTCATTTGTACCACTTCCTGTAAGACCTGGTTGTTTTTTTTTTAATTCAAATACTGGTTAGGACAGCCTAGCCCTACCTACCACACCTAATTTAGAGTAGCTGATAATATGTTTTGAGATAATGTAGACAAACAATGCCAAATGTCCTAGTGCCACTTATTTGCATTGGGTAAAATAAACATTTCAATTCAACAAACATTTTTTAAGCACCTACTATTTCTGTAAACAGCATAAAATGGCAACCTGATGTAGTGGATGAAGGTTTAGTCTTGGACCTTGGAAGTCTTGGGCTCAAATCCTAGGTCTGATATTTGTTGTCATTGGCTACCTGGCCAAGTCATTTAAGCTCTGTATACCTCAGGACTTCTCTACGGATCTCCTTTGGTGGAGAAGTTTCTCAGGAAATCACAAATCAGAGCACTGTTCTAAAGAATAGGAGAAGATATATAAAGTTTAGAAAAGGTACCACTCTGGGACTTTGTGGAGTTTACCATTTAGTAGGAATATTTGGTACACATACAGATGATTATAATATAAAATAACATATGATAAGTTCATAAGAAAAGGGTTATGATCTGAGCCACTCTAACATTGTTTTTTCCACAGATTATGAAATAACTCCTTTTTCTCCTTTTTGCATCGAGGGGCAGTAGATAGAGGGCCCGCCCTGGAGTCAGAAGAACTTGAGTTCAAATTTGACCTCAAACACTTACTAGCTGGGTGACCTGGGCAAGTAACTTCACTCTGTTTGCCTCAGTTTCCTCATCTGTAAAATGAGCTGGGGAAAGAAATGGCAAACCACTCCAGTATCTTTGTCAAGAAAACCCCAAATGGAGGAGAGTCGGACATGAATGAAACTACTCAGCAACTATAGATCTATTTTGACACGTAAGTAACTAAAAGGATTATGAATCAACTTTGCATTAGCCCATTACTTTTTTCTTTTTGCTAATTGGCATTGTGACCTTAAGGAAAGTCCTCTCATTATTCTTCAGTTTTTACATATATAAAATAGGGATAAAAACACCTGTTCCATCCACTCACAGGGTTATTATAAGGATCAACACAATAATGGATGTGAGACTGCTTTGAAATATATAAAACAATACATGAAAGAGGTGTTATTACTACTGATAGTCTAAGCCTATAATCAAGTGACTGACTTTTCTATGGCTTATATTACTAATTACAAAAGATCCCCTAATTGTAATGAGAGCCACATTTATGGAGCATTATAAAGTTTACAGAATGCTTTACATATGTATATTGTATCATTTGATCCTTGCAATAACCATATTGTTATAAGTTTTATTATCATGCTCATCCTATAGATGAGGAAACTGAGGTCCATGGTCACATAGCTAGTGTCAGAGGTAGAATTCAGTCAGTCATTCATTTAGTCGGTCAATAAACATCTATTTAGCATGTATCAAGTGTCAGGCCCTGTGCAAAATACTGGGGATATAAAAAGAGACAAATCAAGTCTCTCCTATTTCTACTCTATTATACTGCCCTAAATTACAAATTCTATTGCTTATGTAATATGATTTTCAGGAATTAAATCCTATTTTATGGTTAGTTGAATTTGAATAACTGTTTCACAAAAATATCTTATTTACCTTCATTGTATAGTTGTTACAAGAAATTTTTGTGTATTTTCATATCACAAACAAGCCCAGGGCAAAGAGACATGAAGTACACCCTAAGTTGAGGAGGCATAGAGAGACCTGGACCACCATCTGTAGTTTCCTATTTTAACTAATTGTTTTTTCTAATTAGGTGTTAAGCTCTGTTGTTCTACTGGAAGATTGAAAATGCTGTCAATACCCTTTTAATTTGGCATCCTGGGACAAAGCTCTGATAACCCTACCCTAGTTCCTGCACTGCTTCGCTTGTCTCAGTAAGTGCAAGAAACAATTTGTGCTGGTTGAGAAATGAAACATGCTGATTCTTTGATTTCACTCTCTGTGTAACACCAGTGGGAAAGGCAAAAATTAGAAATAAAATTTGTGAATCACTGTACAATGCATTTTGAACCTGCAGTATTCACAGGCTGTAGTAAAGCATTAAGCCATATTCCAGACGTACCATATTCAATCATAATGCTGTAACACAAGGAAAGGCAAATAATAGCCTTTGTGGGTGAGGCAGATTCTGTGGAGCTCTACCTCATAAAAGAACAAAGAGTTTGTCCAGCATCACAGAGCAGGGGTAGTAGGACAAACACACAGTTTTCATGTATTTTGGCATATCCTCTGTCCCCTAGAACAAAGCTTCTCATGTGAAGGAAACTTTAACCTTCTGATCCTTTCGAAAGCACCCACCTCTCCTTTGACTTCGAGCTGAAGCAAGAACTAGTGCATTTTCTAGAGACAGAGCTAAAAATACACTCCATTTCTTTTTCTCCTCCTCCTCCTCCTCCTCCTCCTTCTCTCAGCTTCAGGATTCTAACCCAATTAACAAACTGATTTAAATTAAAATAAAATTGTGATCTGTCTCTCTTTCCTTCATGCCCTCCCATCTGTTGAGTCCCGCTTTAAGTAACACCTTAGTTTTCAGTGTCCAACTTGAGGTGGAAAAATAAAAATTAGGACTAGGGCTGTATTAGTTTTCTAGGAAGTTTATGGAGCTATCGATTATTACTAGATCTTTATCTTGTAAAAATGGAAGCCATATTTCCACAATTTTACAGTCTCTGGGTTAGATTGACAGTGTTTTCTAGATAATAGATGATGCCCTAAAGATAGGACTCTTTTTATAGTGTCCTATTTATATACTTCCACACAGGGATCAAAGTACTGAATTGGATGTTTGAATTTTTTAAAGCTTTGAACAATCACTGAGGACAAATAGGTCAAATAAAAATGAAAATAATGATGCTGTGGGTATTTTACCTGTTTGAATCATCTCTTTAAGCTTGGTATCTCAGAAGGGCTTCACAACCAAAATTGCCATCATGTCCTTGTTTCTAGTTCACTAAGAGAAGCTAAAGAACTATCCTCTAAGTCATATAGTAAATTAAATAGCAAAGCAGAAAACCCAGACCGGGATCAGAAATGTCTAGTTTGGTGGCCTAACTCTAATGTTTTATTGCTTGGCGGGTTTTCCAGATCTCTAAACCTACTGGTTCCCACCTCAAATCTTACTTAAGCAACAGTATTTATTAAAAATAAATTCACTACTTGTCCTCATTTTCTTAGAACAAATCATCCTGTTCTTCTGGTCTTCATAGCTGCCGATTCGGCCTTTGAGTTTCTTTCATCTGATTATTTCATATCCTGGAAACATATTAAAAATGTGCTCTTATTTTAGGAGAATGACTTTCTTTTATTTTACGGGCAGTGTTGGGGTATATACAAACTCTAAAGTTGTTTTTTTATTCTCTTTTAACTGTGGCGTCCAGGTGGTGACCAGATTTATTTTATATCTCTTGAGGAATTTATTGGTGGACTTTGAGATGGACGCTTAATCTGCATAAGAGGAATCATGACATAGTAGATAATTTTGCTTGAACTCAGAGTTAGGAAGACTTTTGAGCAAATCTCAGTTAAGTCACTTAATGGCTGTGTGTTATGTATAAGTCATTTAAATTCTCTGAGATGGTTTTCCTATATGGAAAATATACACATGTATACATATGTGTAAACACATACATATGTGTATATGCATGTATATACATACATGTATACATGTGCATGCATATATACATACACATATATTTATGCCTACTTCAGAGGTTTTTTAATTTGCTTAATCCTGTGATTTCATTACTCTTGAGTAGGAGCTACAGGTGAGTACACTTTTAACAATGTAGATGAGAAACTGTTCTTTTTTTATGATCTTAAAGAATTGCTTACGGCATGGAAAGTTTAAGTGACATGCTCTGGGTCACACAGCCACTATTCTTTACCCTCACCATGACTTGAGTTCCGCCCCCCTACGCCTCAGCACTTTCCCAGGCCCTCCTACCTGCTCTGACTCTACCTGCTCTAACCTCCTACCTCCTCCTTTCCCAATCTTCAGCCCTTAGTGAACCAGCTCAGCTCCACATTGATTTGGTCTATGAAAATGGGAACAGTGATTTTATTTTTAATAAATGACATTGCTTAAATAAGAATGAGGTGGGGGGGAACCAGAAGGTTTGGAGCCCTGGTACCCTGATAGAATCCCTTGTGGTTCCATTTCTTATTGATTTTCTCATCTGCCAGTTGTCAACCCTGGGTTGTTCTCACCATCTGATTCTTCTGTTTCTACTCATGTGCTATTGAATGGAACTAGATAAGTTCCATACAATAAATTCCATAGAAGTGCACTGATTGGGTCCTCTACAAACTTAATTATCTAGGTAACCCTTCAGCTGTTGGACAACTTTGCCATAGAGATATCAGGCTCATGAAATGGCTAAGCAAACCCTATCCCAGAATTCACTGCTTTGGTAATTAAAAAAATTGTTTTTTAAATTGCCATTGAGACTTTTGGAAAGAATCCAAAGCCGCCATTCAGAGGAAGCATGGCTGTGTGTCTAATCCTTTGATGTCCAACCCCTTGATTCCTTTCTTCTAGGATACTGCTATTGCAGGTTGGTGGAAATCAGAACTGATGGGATATTCAGAGACTATTGGCACCTCTTGGGTACTGGTGAGATTTAACCTCCAGGACTATGTTTTTGCCATTCACTGAAGGCAGTTATCTCAAAGACCCCTAATTTGTAATTAAAAGATGGAATGCTCACTACCAGCCTGTAGTACTTCTTGCTCAATTGTGGGTAATAGGGGGAAGAAGAGAAGGGGGCGGGGCAGGAATCTGTCCCTTGGGCCTTCTAGCCAAAAATGCTGGGTGTTGATGTTGTTTACTTTCTGATTATAACCCTTTGCATTCATGTTTGCACATTTGTCCAATAAATGCTAAATTTTGGTGGCTGCCTACACCCTTTTTGTGTATGATTAGTGCAGGTGTAGATAGGGATTTGGAAGAGGTCTTTGCCACTTTAAAAGAGATGGGAAACATGTTTCCAATCCAAGACAGCTGCAAAATTATATCTGAAAACAGAAGTTAAGGGTTTATATTGTTGTTTAGTCGTTTTCAGTCATGTCCTACTCTTTGTGACCCCTTTTGGGGTTTTCTTGGCAAAGATACTGGAGTGGTTTGCCATTTCCTTCTCCAGCTCATTTACAGATGAGGAAACTAAGACAAACAGGGTTAAGTGACTTGCGTAGGGTCATATAGCTGGTGAGTATCTGAGGTGGGATTTGAACTCAGTGCTCTATCCACTGCACCACTCGGCGTCCCAAGATATATACTCCTCACCGTTGAAATTTGTCTCTTGACCCAAGATAATATCTCCCCTCCTCTTGTGCTACTCATTCTGTGTTTTCCTGTTCCTTGACTATGACCACTACCTCCTAAGAAGTCCATCTTCAAGCAAATGAAACCACACTTTCTTCCCTAGAGTGTAATAAGCCATAGGTTCCATAGAACACCCTGCTTTGTAAGCTGGTAATGATTAAAGGCAAATACCACCTTTGCTAGGAAATCAGTCCATTTAATGAAGGCTGAGGCCAATAAGCAAAGCTGGTCTTTAAGAAGTCTCTGCTAGTACTCAATGAGGTCTCATTGCCTAGTGGTGATGGAACAAAGGAAAGCACCAGCCAATGTTATGGGGTTTGACCATTGCATAGCACTGGAGGTAAAGTGAATCAAAGGAAAATGGATGCAAGATAACCTTAAAGGAGTATGTAATCAATCAGTGCAACCATGGTAGAGGCAGCTGTGACATGCTAAATCACCATGACAATGTCATACCTTGATAAAATAAACCATGAGGCTCTCCAAAGTATTTTTCCATTAAGTTGAAGGAGTATCCAGGCATTGGTGAATACCAAAATGGAGGAATATACAATTGTTTGGCTGCCACAACCAGATTCTGCCACTGGTCCCGCCCCCTCTGAGAGCCCCCCTTGATAGTTCAGCAATTGAGTTTCTAAGCCCAGGACCATTCAGTGAAGCCCAGAAGTTCATATGAATAATGACTTACTTTTTACCTGCCACAGATGGTTGCTTTATAAGACATTGGAGTGGCCTGAATCTCAGCCCATTGGGAGGGCTATCCAGGTCCTCAGTCCCACAGGGACTCCCTAGAAACTGGATTGAGTGCAGCAGGGGAAACTTTATAAAGTATTAGTAAATATAAATTTTTATTATATGTGACCATATCTCTTCAATGTGGGGTAAATACTTTTTTTGAGTAGGATTTATATAATTTTACAAAATTCAATCAATAGAAAAAAGAATTAAATGACAGTTACATCAAAATTTTTCCTAAAAATGTTCTGACTACGATTCATATTGTTTTCTAGTATGAAGGGCCAAGGCACCTTTTGATTATTTGGTATCCGAGGAAGAAGCAGTAACAGCGGCCTTTTATAGAAGGAAAACAAATCAGTAATGAAGAAAGACTCCTGCCTTTGATGTCTACTAAATCTCTCTCCTTTGAAGAGTAGATGCTGATTTTTGCATGGAATACTCCAAGGTATCTTATTTAAAGCCTTTCCATTTTAAGTGGGCTATCTGAGTAGGTAAGAAGAGTTCTGTAATTAGAAAATAAATTCAAATTCTCAGTTTCACCTTACTCTCTTTTTCTTTATATATGCATTAAAATAAGAACCAATGGTATGTATAGTAATAAAGCTCATTCATTTCCATAGTCTATTTCTTAAATTAAAAATGTTAATATGGTAAATCTCTTTTTAAAACTCAAGAAAACAAACAACAAGAAAGCTCAGATAGCAGTAATTTTTTTTTGCGTATTCTGCATTCTTTTATGTGAAAGAAATGTGAAAGAAAATAAAATAACTAATGTGTGACATTTATTTTTATTTAAAAAAAGTTTTCTCTAAGCCTTTTTAAAAATATCACCACAGTTTCCTTCTATACCATTCTGGTGTGCTTCACTGAATCAAGAACTCACTTATAAAGGAAAATAACCCTAAACCAACCAACGTAAGTATTATATTCAATTAATCAGAACATATTCTTTTGTACCTCTTCTAGGAACTTACTAGTTGTTCTAGGTGAGGCCTAGCTTAGGCTATTCTGGTTGTTTAAGGACTAGAACAAAATGAGATGTGGACCATCAAATAGTTGACAAAAGAAGGTTTATTTAGTCGCTGCCTGGAGATGATATCAAAAGATGCTTTACATATGAGGAATCTGAGGCCAAGAAACATTAAGCCACTTACCTAGTCAAAAGTTAGAGACAATTATGTGACTCTTGGGGTATAGTTCTAAATTGTTTTTCAGGATGGCTGTACTCAGTTGACAATTGTTATTTTCATTTTTTGTCGTCATTGACAATCAGATAATGAGTATGAGATAGAAGCCCAGAGTCATTTTAATTTGCATTTCTCTTATTATTAGTGATTTGGAGCATTTTTTTCAAAAGTTGTTGACAGCTTGCTTTTCTTTTTCTGAGATCTGTCTATTCAAAGCCTTTGACCATTTGTCCATTGGGGAATAGCTCTTGTTCTCATATATTTGAATTAGTTCCCTAAATATCTTGGATATAGGACTTCTATCAGAGAAACTTGCTGCAAAGATTTTTTCCCAATTAACTATTTGCCTTCAAATTTTAGGTAATTTGATTTTGCACAGAAAAAAAAACTTTTCAAATTTATATAATCAGAACTTTCCATTTTATCTTCTGTGATTCTTTCTCTTGTTTGGTCATCTGATCTTCCTCTATCCACAGTTATGAAAAAGTACATATTTTTTGACTCCCTTAATTTGTTTATGATGTAACATTTTCCAGGCCATGTTTCTGTTTGGAACTTACTGTGTTATATGGTGTGAGATGTGCCTAATTTTTTCCAGACTGCTTTTCTGTTTTCCTAGCAGTTTTTGTCAAAATAGGGACTTCTTATCCCAGCAGTTGAGGACTTTGGGTTTATCAAACATTTTGCTACTACTATGCTTGTTTGCTTCTGGATCTTGAGTTCTTAAGTTGTCCTGTTGATCAACTTTTCTGTTTTTTAATGCGTGGTAAGTAGCTCTTGTAATTATTTGCTTTGTAGTATTTAATTTGAGGTCTGTTACTGATAAACCAAAGCTAGGTAGCTAATTGAATAGAGTGCCGAACCTGGAGGCAGGAACATGCCTCTTCCTGAGTTCAAATCCAGCCTCAGACACTTACTAGCTGTGTGACCCTGGGTAAGTCATTTTGTTTGCCTCAGTTTCTTCATCTGTAAAATGAGCTGGAGAGTTCTAGTATCTTTGCAAGAAAACTCCAAAAGGCATCATGAAGAATTGAACATGACTGAAAAATGACTAAACAACAACTGAGAAGCCCCATTTTATTCTCAATTTGTTCATTATTTCCTTTGGAATTCTTGATATTTTGTTCCTCCAGATAGATTATGTTGTTATTATTTTTTAGTTCTATAAAGTATCCATTTGGTAATTTGATTGATATGGCACTGAAAAAGTAAATTAATTTGGCTAGGATTGTTATTTATTATATTGGTGCAGTACACCAACCATCAGCAATTACTATTTCTCCAGTTATTAGGTATGCTTTTACTTCGGCAAAGAGAGTTTTATAGCTGTATTCATATAACTCCTGCGTGATCTCAGTAAATGGACTCCCAAATAATTTATACATTCTGTAAGTTAATTTTAAAGGAATTTCTCTTTCTAAATATTCCTGCTGGGTTTTGTTGTTAATACACAGAAAAGCCTATGATTTGTGTGGATTTATTTTGTATTTTGCTACTTTGCTAAGATTATTAATTGTTCCAATTAAATTATAATTCTCTAAAGATTCTCTAAGCAGGCCATCCTATTACCTACAAATAGTGACAATTTTGATTCCTCTTTGCTTATGTTGATTTCCTCAATATTTTTTTTCTTCTCTTTTTTGGCAAGGCAATCTGGATTAAATGACTTGCCCAGTGTCATATAGCTAGTGAGTATCACGTGTCTGAGGCTGGATTTGAACTCAGGTCCTCCTGACTGCAGGGCTGGTGCTCTATCCACTGCACCACCTAGCTGCCCCCCTCAATATCTTTTACTTGTAATTTCTACACCTAGCATTTCTAGAACTATATCAAATAGTAATGATGATGATGGACATTCTTGCTTTACTCCTGATATTACTGGAAAAGGGCACTAGCATTTCTCTATTATGTGTAATTCCGGCTCTTTGTTTTAGATCAATATCATTTACCATATTAAGAAAAGGTCTATTTATTCCTATGCATTTAAATGTGGTTAATAGGAATGGATGCTGTATTTTGTCATATCTTTTTCTATGATCTCTTGCTATATTCATGTGATCCATGTTTTTTGTTATTAGTATGGTGTTCCTTGTTATGGTAGCCTCTGCTAAATTTTATCCAAGATTTTTACATTGCTACTCATTGAGGATATTCATCTATATAGTTTTCTTTTCGTGCCTTCACAGTCACGGAGTTTTTTTAGGCTTCTAGACATTTTCCAGAGTTTGTGCTGGCCTTCCTAGTGGGGACCCCCACCCCCCTTCCCGAATCTGTGGCTTCTGGCTGTTTCTTTGTGTAGTCCTGGGCCAGATGAGGGTGCTTATTGGTGTTTTTGTTTGGATTTCTTGATCATTATTTGATCTGGGACCCCCTTTTTTTGGGCTAGGCAATGGGTTAAGTGACTAGTCCAGGGTCACACAACTAGTAAGTGTTATGTGTATGAGGTTGGATTTGAACTCAGGGCCTCCTGACTAGTCTGGGACCCTTTAAAAGTCATTGTTGAAGTATATATGATAGAGCTTTCTTATCCCCATTTTAACTAGAAGTCCTTCCATCAACTTCTTGATGAACATATTTGATCAATTTTTCAGAGCTTGCTTTTTCTTTTTTAAGGTCCTCAAGGCTGTGGCTGGTCCTTTAGCTAGCCTATGGCTAGTTACCCTGTAATTATATTCAGTTTATTGAGGAACTTCTTCATAAGTCAAATAGACAAGCATTTATTAAGCACCTTTAATGTGCCGGGCCCTGCATGCTGAGCACTGAAGATACAAAGAAAGACAAAAGGTAGTCCCTTCCCTCCAGGAGCTCACAGACTAATGCAGGAAGACTAGATGCAAACAACTTTGTACAAACAAGATACAAGCAAGATAAATTATAGATAATCAACAGAAAGAAGTTATCTCTTAAAGGAGTAAGAGTAAAGAAACCTAAACACTTGGCTATATCTGTGTGTGTGCATGTGTGTAGACAATCAGGGTTCAGTGACTTGTCCAGGGTCACACAGCTAGTAAGTGTCTGAGGCTGGATTTGAACTCAGGTCTTCCTGACTCCAGGGCTGGCACTCTATCCACTCCACTACTTAGCTGCTCTTTGGCTACATCTTTTTGAAGGGTCTGCCTACCTCTGTTCTCTCCTTTGTCTTGTCCATTTCCTTTGGTCACCACAATAAGGACAGGTGATGGGAAGGAAGGCAGTATCTGCTGCCAGTAGTATTCCACTGTGAGGTAGCGTGTAGTTAGTGTATGTATATTAGCAGGGAGAGCCCGGAGCTTTGGGCTGGTGTTTCTAAATTGACCCTTATAATGTGACTATAGGGATGAATATATTGGAAGAAGAGTCAGCAGGTGACACTTCTGTGCAAGACATCGTAGTCAGAGCAGCAGCTTTGGGGAACCTGTTTAACTGGGGGTGTGTGTGTGTGTTCTGTGTCATTTATGTACCTAAGAACACACTTCGGTACGGGGGTGTGCTGCTGTAAGCTCATTGATGTTTCAGACACAGAGTCATTCCAAAAGTATGGGCAATGATGGCTCCGTGACACTGGTTACCAATAGTTGTGTCCTTGTTAATATCTTTTGAACTGGTCCGTTAGCTCTGGGACATTCCTGTATCAGAGGTCACAGGACCTTAGGGTCTCTGGTGGTCAGCGGTCACTATACTCTGACAATAGTCTTCATTTTAGACGGAGCTAGTCATGTTATTTCTCTGTTCAAAAAAACAGATTATGATGGTTCCCCATTGCCTCTTGAAGGGAAGTTTGAACAACTTTGCCTGGCATTCAGTGCCTTCTGCAGTCTAAGACCATTGTACCTTTCAGACCATACAGAATATCACTCCTTTTATTTACTGCTGGCAACTGCTACTACTAAACCAGCCTATTCTGTCTTTTGAACATGTGTTTTTCTACTTAACTGTGCCTTTGCTCATAATTTCCCTATGCCTGCAATGTCCTCCTCTATTTTCAAGGGTTGAAATCCTATTCATTCTTTAAAGCCCAACTCAAGTGTAATTTCCTCCTTATCCACTGTGTTTGTATTATGTTCACCTTTGGACCTCATAGAACACTAGGTTTTATGCCTCTCTAATGCACATATTATAGGTTATTATTATCTGTGTTTGCATGCCTTATCCCCTTACTAGACTGTGAGTTTCTTGAAAATCTGACAATGTCTCTCTCATCTAAGCTTTGTATGTCTCCCACTGCGTGACACAACAGATCCACAGGTTTGTAGATCAAATTTTTGAATGAGGGTTATTCAAATATTATCACATAGCAAAGACTTATTTTCGCTATACTTATTACATGGTACCCATCATATTTGGAAAGTACCCATCTT
>NW_020950098.1:840498-982526 GCF_900497805.2 Vombatus ursinus
CTATACTTATTACATGGTACCCATCATATTTGGAAAGTACCCATCTTCCTGGCCTTCTACTGATATTAAACCCTAGAACACTGTAAAATCTCTTCAGGGAAATCAATAATAATGAAATTGTGAAATTGGTCTCACCATCCACCCTGGAAGAACAAAGTATATGAATGTAACACATTGCCCAGATGACGCCATGAAGTTAGAAAGACAGATTGTTGAAGTATATTAGTCCATTACCTTCTGTATGTATCTCTATCCTTATGCATAATGCATATATCTACACAAATCTATGTACACATATATTCCCATGTATATGCATGACTATGTGTATGTATATATGAATGAATGAATGAATGGATAGCTTGGATAAATACTAAGCTGGGCCCCAAATTGAGCAGTTGTAAGAGGAGACTGGCCTGCTTGACATTTAGGAAATTGTGCAATGTTTTCAATGATTCCAAACTACTTGCTACTGAAATAGTCCATCTGTTTAAGGCCAGTATTCTGGTGATGTTATAAAGCTCTCAGTATTGGAACACAAAGATCTTAGAACAATCAAAATGATAATTAATCCAAAGGTCGGCTTTACCTGATGCGGAGTAAGGGACCAAGGACCTCCCACGGTGTGCTGTGTCATTCCCAAGTGACCAGTCCTTCAGAGGTGAGTTCATATTTTTCCAGGAAGGGCCAGGGCAACTCAGCATATGCTCTATGAGATTTCTCACACAGTCCCAACCCCACACATCCTCCATGTATCCAATCCAATATATTAAATAAATACCTATCATGTTAAAGGCCCTATGACAGGCACCGATCCTGCTCTCAGAGAATTTACATCCCAGCCCAGGGATATAACATGCAAAGAAATAAGTAATGATAATCAAAGGAGGAGGAGGGGCAGCATTAACAACTAGAGGGATCTGGAAAGGCTTCCCACAGGAGATGGCAAATGTACTAAGTCTTGAAAGAGGCTGGGGATACTAAGAGGTGGGGGTTAGTAGGAAGTGAATTCCAGGCGTGGGAGATAGTCTGTGCAAAAAAAAAAAAAAAAAAGTGTGGAAACGAGAGATGGTGTCCTGAGTTTGGAGAATAGCAAATACGCCAGTTTGGTATGTGAAGGGGGAGCAGTATGTAATACATTGTTAACCAAAAATCATGACTCTGTAAGACATATAGAAACTGTAATTATTACACAAGTTCCGGGGTCCCTTCACTATGTCTTTAAAGGTAGATCCGATCAAATTTGTAAAGAACTCTAAATACCTTGAGGAATTTGTATCTTATCCTAAGGCAACTAGGAACCATCAAAGCTTCTTGTGGCTCTGTGGATAGAACACTGGGCCTGGAGTCAGGAAGAACTGAGTATAAATCCAGCTCCAGACACTTCTAAGCTGTGTGACTCTGGACAAGTCACTTCACCTCTGATTGCCTGGCAAAATGGATCCACTGGAGAAGAAAATAGCAAACTACCCTAGTGCCTTTGCCAAGAAAAATCATTTAGGGTCACGAAGGGTCGGATCTGACTGAAAGACAATGAAGCTTCTTGAGCAGTGAAGTAGGATCGTATTTGTACGATCAAACATGTGGACTTTAGGGAGATTATTTTAACATTTGTGTGGCAAATGGATTATGGAGGGCAGACTAGAAACCAGGAGCCCAGTTAGGACTCTGCTGCAGTAGCATCTGTAAGAAGGGATAGGGCACTGAACCGGTATGGAGACCATGTGAGAAGAAAGTGACAGATAGGAGAAATGTGGAGGGAAAAATGATTAGACTTGGCACTGATTAGATCAAACCTGTTACAATTGTAATTGAAACTGGTTTATGGTTGTTTATGGTCATCCTAATACTGCTCTGTCATTGTACAACTGTAGACTTTGGTAAGGGGAACTAACTGAGGATTCCATGATTTCTTCCCGTTTCATGAGTCAAGTCCTAATGAGTACAGTCAGCATCACAATCTTATGTACTCCCTGTGAATTCTTAAAAACAGCAAATAATAATAATAGTTATAGTGAGCATGAATCAAAGTCCACATGTTTGATTTTCAATGCAACCTTTCCCAGGGTTCTGAAGTTGCTGCATTTTTAATAATGCCCAAATCAATACATCATTGCTCAGTCTGAAACTCTCTTTAGCCAATAAGATATAAACATTGCTGGACTCCAGCATGCAATTACAGGTTTGAGTATATCATTTTCCCCCAATTCAGTAAGCACCATTAGCTTCCTATTACCATCAGGATCAATTATAAATTCATCTGGCTATTATATAGCCTGTCATAACCTGGCTCTTTCCTATACCTCTGCAGTCTTCTTACTCTCCTCCAGGTAGTCTGCCATCCAGTGGCACTGGCTTCCTTGGTGTTCCTCACAGGACACACTATCTCCTGACTTTGGGCATTTTCACTGGTTGATCCCTATGTCTGGAATGTTCTCCAGGAATTTCAGAAATTCATCTTGGAATATCCTTCTATAAAGTGCACACCCCTCCCCATGGATGGGTTCCTCCTGGAGCCTCCATTTTGTAACTGGTTCACTCCCCACCCCCCACCTCTTGCCCCATTACATTCCACTCTTAACTCTCCTGACCTGACCCTCCGGATTTCAAAAATCAGCTCCTTTTTGTGTGGGATCTTCACCCATTAGAATGTAAATTCCTTGAGGGCAGGGACTGTATTTCTTTTTGCTTGTGTCCCCAGTATTAAGCACACTGAGCTAGAGTTTCATAAATGCTTCCTTCTTCCTTCTTTCCTCCTTCCTTCCTTCCTTTCTTCCTCCCTCCCTTCTTCCTTCATTCCTTCCTTTGTTCCTTCCTCCTTCCTTCCTTCCTTCCTTCCTTCCTTTCCTCAAGACTCCATCTCTTGCTTCCACACATTGCCTAGGATCACACAGCTAGTTACTGTCATGCCTGGTGGGTGCTTTAGCCATTGATCCACCTAGCATGTACACATATATATATATATCTTACATATATGTCACATAAAATATATGTATCTACTAGATCTTTGATTTCATTGGTGAAGAGAGCTCTCCCGGAGAACTTTGCCAAGGCCAATCACCACTCCTTGCTCAGTACCTTATACCAGTGGAGAGTTGCTTAGATCCCTGAGAGGTTAAGTGATTTATCCAGAATCACAATCAATATGGGTCAGAGGCATACTTGAACCCTAGATCTTCCTAGCTCCAAGGCCAGATCTACCTACTATACTACATACTGTGTCAATATATAGATTTTCTATACATTATATTCTATATTATAGATTTAAGAATGGGAAATCAGTATAACTATTTCAGATAACTGTTACATATTTAAACTTAGAAACCTGAATAATTGAAAATAATATGCACAATGTGAGCCTGGTGCATTGAACTGTGTCAGAATTCCAAAGCTTATAGTCCTGAAGGACCTGAGATTCAATTTCTTTTTAAATTAAATTTCTTTCTTTTTTTTCAATGAACAAAATAGATTTTTCTCCATCCCATCCCCTTCTACCTACCAAATCAAACCCTTGTTATGAATATGCATAATGAAGCAAAACAAATGGCCACATTGGTCATGCCCCCAAAATACATGTCTCATTCTGTTAGTCACCAGCATTTATTAAGTGCCTACTGTGTTCCAGTTACTGTGCTAAGCACTGGTGATACAAATGCTCTCCAGGAGCTTACAGTCTAAAATTAAAAAAAAAATTATTTAAAAAAAATTGCAAAAATTAACCATCTTCAGTTTTTAGCTTGATCCTCCAAGCAGGTGATTAAAAGTAACAATGGTTTATAAGGATCATCCGCTGTAGTATTCATTATACAATCTGACTTATCAAATGAGAGATTTGGCTTTGTAGTTTATAGAAATATAACTAACTTTCTACATTAGCATCTCCTTCAGAGAGGAAGATTATTTACTTTATATTTATTTAGTGCAGCCTCAGTCCATCACCTCTCTATTAAGAGGTGGATAGCATGCTTCATCATGGGGGTCTTTGGGAGCACAGCTGGTTGTCATGTTGATCAGCATTCTTAAGACTTCCAAAGTTGTTTGTTTTTACAGTGTTGTTGTTTGTATTGTTTACCTTGTTCCACTCGCTTGGCTCTTGGGTTCACTAAAACCGTCTCTTTCAAATGAGATAATATTTATAAAACATGGCACATGGTAGGCACTTAATAAATGTTTGTCTCCTCCTCCTTTCATAATTTCTTATGACATAATAGTATTCTATTGTATTGATATACCACAGTTTTTGTTTTTTTTTTGTTGAATCATTTCAGTTGTGTCCGACTCTTCATGACCCAGTTTGGAGTTTTATTGGCAGAGATATTGGAGTGTTTGGCCATTTCCTTCTCTAGCTCATTTTACAAATGAGGAAACTGAGGCAAACAGGGTGAAGTGACTTGTCATACAGCTAGTAAGTGATGGAGGCCAGATTTGAACTCATGAAGATGAGTCTTCTAGACTCCGGGTCCAGCACTCTATTCACTCTGCTACTCAGCTGTCTCCACAATTTGCTTAGCTATTCTTTCTCAATTGCTGGGCACCCTCTTAGTGCTCAGTTCTTTGACTCTACAGAAAGAGCTGCTAAAATTTTTTGTACATATGGGTCCTTTTCCTCTTTCTTTGCTATCTTTGGAGTATAGGCCTTATAGTGGGTCAAAGGATAGATCCAATTTAGTAACTTTTGGGGAATAGTTCCAATTGCTTTCCAGAATGGTTGGACCAATTGGCTGGACCATAATGGCTTTACTAACACTGCATTAAAGTATTTTTTTCCCACAATTGAGTTTGAGTTTTAATTATTACCAAAAAACCACCACAGCCTCTATGGTTGGGCCTTTAGAGATCACTTAGTTCAATCCGCACAATTTTGGGGGGAGGGAAGTAGGGCCTAGAGAAATTAACTGACTATAGATAAGTTACTTAGCTTCTCTGAATTTCAATTTCCTCCTTTGTAAAATATAATATACCTTACAGGGTTGTTGTGAAAAGATCACTTTGCAAACCCTCAATTATGGCATAGAAATGGGAGTTTCAACTAAATGATTTACTCATTTACTGGTAGTTCATAGTGAACCTTACCTTTGAACCTAGGTCCTTTGACACCAAATGCCATAGTACCATCATTATCATCACCACCACCACCACCACCACCATCACTACCACCACCACCATCACCATCACTGTCACCATCACCATCACCACCACCATCATCATTATCACAATCATTATTATCATCGTCACCATCCCCATCCCCATCCCTATCCCCATCCCCATCACAGCAACCACAGTAACTAAATTTTATAAAATGCCTTCCATGTTTATAAAGTGCATTTTGCTTATTGTCTCATTTGGCCTTCATGATAATCCTGTAGCTATGGTGCTATTATCATCTACGTTTTATCCCTTGATCACCTCTTTGATTATATGTTTCCTTCCAAAAGATTTGCTACTATTTATTGCCTTATATATTCTTAATGGAGAAGCTGTCCATTGAAGAGCATGTGTTTTTGTGGGAAGGATGGAGCTAATGCAAATAAGAAGTACAAACAAGAAACACATAAAGAGAAAAGCATTTGTGAAAGAAATAGAAAGATGAGTTTAGCAAAGGGCTGTATCACATTTCTTTCTGTTGCTATAATAGCAGTTTGGCTCACTTGGCCAGCCAGCCCTAAAGAGTGCACATCCTGTTTTCCAATTACAGGAAGACAAGTTAATGTCTCTCTCACATTACACAATGTCATTTTTGGTTATTTAGTAAACTCCTTTGCACAGGTTACTTACCTTAATCAATGCCATAAAATGGGACTAACAGTTAGCATTTGCTGTTCCTGCACCTGGTGCAGAGTCCTAATGAGCCTCTAAGATAGGAACACATTGAATCTGGTTGCTCAGGGTTTTTAACTAAGCTGAAAAAGTAAAAGATAAAATGGAATATGTGAATTGTAAACAGAGAAAGGAAAAGAAACAGGATGTGTTCCTGATTAGAACAAGAAGTTATTGATTCATCGTGTAAAAAAAGATGAGCAAACTAACACATAATACTGCACTTCTAATATGGAATAAGATGGAGTCATAATCTCCTGGCAAAGAGATAGAGTTATCTGGAGCAGTAAAAGTATGCAGATTTTCCCCTTGGAAATCTATTTCATAGGCTATTCATTTTAAAACCTAATACTTTGGTGTTTTGATAGTATAGGAAACAGAGATGAACACTTATGTTATCAAATGAAATCTTTTATGCTGCTGGAGTTGGACTGGAGGAAAGACCTGAGTTTCAGTCCTGGTTCTGACTGTGTGACCTTGGATAAGTCACTTAACTTTGCTTTCATATTCCTTTCCTATAAAATGAGCTTAATGATACTTGCTTTGGCCACCTCACAGGATAGCTGTGGAGAAAGTATTTTCCAAACTATTAACTGCTTTTATTACTAGGACTTTGATACTTTGAGCTTTTAACAATTGCTACCATTTATATAACACTTTGAGGTTCATAAAGTGCTTTATGAATATTATGAAACAAAAACAATAATAACAACTAACATTTATGTAGTGCTTACTATATGCCAGGAACTGCTAAGCACTTTATAATTATTATTTCATTTGGGCCTCACAATAAACCTCAGAGGTAGAGGCTATTATTATCCTCATTTTACAAATGGGGAAACTGAGGCAAACCGAAGTGAAGTGACTTGCTCAGGGTCACACATATAGTACCTGTCTGAGGCTGGATTTGAACTCAGATCTTCCTAATTCCAGGCCAAGCACTCTATCTATTGTGCCATTGGGAGGTAGATGCCTCATTTTATTATTATCCTCATTTGGCAGATAAGGAACCTAGGGCAGTCACAAATTAGGTGATCATTATCATCAACATCATAGCTAATATTTGTTGTTTGTGGTCCTTCATTTTCAAAGAGGCCCAGTAACATCATGGGGTGATGTCTTAATTTGTATGTGAATTAGATTTAAGTGAGGCCAAATTGCACAAAGCCATCGCTCTCTCTTCCTGAATCATTAAAGTCCAGGGGCAGGACAAAAGTCAAGACTCCTGGAGATGGCCTGGGTTGCAGTGGATGACCTTAGCATCTTTTATGTCTTCCAAGCTGTACGTGCTCCACAGTACCTGTTTCAGCTGCCTTCATGGCCATTGGAACAGATTGTTCTCATCTACCCACTCCACCAGGGAAAGCCTTCACATGCTTGGGGTGGACATCCCCCTAACTCAGGGACAAGTATGAGGCCTGTCAGTGACCCTCAGCCTGGGTTAGCCCAACTGCCTAGCTGTCTTTACCAGGGTGTAGCTGCTGCACATGCTACAGCTTCTTGGAGCCACAGGTGAGAGTTGGGTGACAGGTAGACACCAAAGGTCGATGAGCAGCCCTGAAAATGGCTCAGCAAGCCGTTACACCAGAGGGGCTAGTTCTCCCTGGACACCCCATATACCCTGGAAATTGTGGTATACAGGAGGCAGTGTGGTAAAGTGGAGAGAACTCTGGAGACAGAAGACCTGGGTTCAAATCCTACTTTTGATGTTACTGCCTTTCAATTTTCTCAACTGAGAAAATTGAGCCCCCTTCCAGAACCTGATCTACCATGCTCTGATTGATGATAATAATACATACCAGTTATATGAACCATTTGACCTCTTATGGCCCTAGGCAACACTATAAGGTTATGAATTTGTTACTGTTGAGTCACCTATCTGCATCTGTGGAGGGAGTTTTACAGCAGGATTTCCCCATACTGATGAAAGCACAATTTTAGACACCTCCCTCCTCCTTCCCCAAATCCATATAATTTACCGATGAACCAGTATCTTCCAGTGACCCTAGTGAGCCAAGGAATAGTCCTTTTTGCAGAGTAGGTCTAAGGTTATGCTTCGGTGAAAGGACCCTATTAGAAACACTGTTCCCAAGTTGGAGATCAGGGAAGATGCCCCTTTCTTATCCCAATCATGAGACAGCTAAAAAAACAAATGCACACAGCTTTCCAAAATACTGTGAAGGAGGTAAAATTTGTTTGTGTGCCTTCCCACTACGCTTATCCAGTCCCTTTTTACTTTCATTAAGCTTTTCTTCCCACAGGTGCCTAGCATTCTCATTCTTTTCTGTGCAAGGTCTTTCATTTAGACCCACCTCTTAGACAATGCTCCATATGATGAGGATGGGATCCAGGCCCAAGAAAGGAAAAACCCTGGACTTTCCCACATGGCCAGATCTCTGGACCTCATCACGTACTCTGTGCCTATCTTTCCATTTTCTCTTTGTCTCATATTAGAAGAGAGATGGTAAGGCGTAGTGGGAAGAACACTGGACCTCACTCAGTTTCCTTGTTTGTATATTGGGAGGGGTTGTATTAGATGGTCTCTAGGGTCTTCTTCTAGCTTTAAAATTTATGTTGAAATATTTAATAAAATGATTTAGACTAAAGTGAAAAGGAACAGAATATATCACTTTCAGAATTGTTTTCATTTTCACAGGTGACAGACGTGTCAAAGAAAATAAAATCCCTAGGGCAACATTCATTTATTATTTCTGTAGGATATAGTCTTCTTTTTGAGGCAGGGTTGGGGGTGGTGTCTGGGTAGAACCTATCCTGTATTTATAAAAGGAAGAAAATATATAAAGAGGCAAAATGAACAAAAAGGCTTTTGATCACTTTTAGTTAAAAATGAATTTGGCCAGTGATGGAAGAAACATCGAAAGGGTGCAAAAACTGAAATGCCTAGTAAGAGTTTTACCCAGATACGGGAACATGTCTTACAGTAGATAGAAAGAAGATTCCTCCTAATGTGCCTGTTTAGATACAATCATTTGCATTCACATCTTTTTTCTTCTACCTCCCAAGGATTTATGGTCTCCAAAACCATAAAGCTGTACCTGAAGTTGGAAAGGATAAAAAGAAAATAAAGATTACCAGCAGTTAGGCATCATACCAGCAACATAATTGATCTTAGTGTTTTATATTTGGGCTATCATCCAGGTGCTACACTTGGGACCAAAACCGTGGCATTGCAATGATTTAGAAAGGCTGGCCCGAGTCCAGGATTATGTTCAGATCAGAATTACAAAATACAGTAACTCTTTTCCCTTATACAGCATTTTCCATCCAAGGCTAACAAAGCACCATGCAAACATTTGTCTGTCTTAGCAACACCCTCCTTGAAGAGACATAAAATACCTTATATAGACAGACTAATGGGAAAAGGAGGTAAAGAAATCTAATGATTATGTGTGGCCTTACTGATTCCCAATCTTCCACTATAACCTAAGAATTTTAGAGTCTAGGATCTGAATAACTTCTTTGTTGAAGGAAGTGATCATTGACTGGCTTAGGAAAAATTTAGAGCCTCCTGTAAGAAAATAAAACAGGAAATAGATGGGAAGGAGCTAGAATAGAACAGGCAGAGACTAGAAGATATTCAAGTGACAGTGGGGGAAGAGCTCTGTTAAAAGGGGAGGTAAGTCCCTGGGCTTATACAATGCTAGCAGTAGACCTGAATAAGGAGTCTGGGGATGAAAGAAGGGAGAATAGAGCAAAGTGGTATTTGCGAGAACCTGAATCTTAATTCCAAATAAAATGTTGCTTAAACATTTAAAAGCCTAAACCTCTGAGCTATAAAACTTTAACTGATCAAATGTAAATACCACGTTCTTTTCTCCCAGGGCTTTCAAAGGAATCCTACAAAGGACTGGGCATGGGTTAGATCTCAGAACTTAACAAACACAACCTAGATAAATGTCAAATGCTTCTTATTATGCCACCTAAGTAATACAGCTAAACAAGGGGGAACAGAGGCTGGAAGCCTGTGAGCATTGAAAAGGAAACTTGACATTATGAAGCTAAAGCCCAGGTCAGAAAATGAAGGCATTTCTTTTTCTTATCCTAGAGCAGGCGTGATTAACATAAAAAGAAGCCCTTGTCTGATTTGCTATTATCCAACTAAATGACCCTAGGCAAGTCGTTTAGCTCCTTTTGACCTCAGTGTTCTCTATGTTGTTTGTTCACTAATGGGAATTCACACTCACTCCTTACCTCTGAGCAGTTGCCAAGGCTTGTTAGTTCCCCCTCTTTGATATCTTTTAGGGGGCCATCTCCGTGATCTATATCTGGCTGCTGGACCCAGATAGCTCTGGTGGAGAAAGTGAGGCTGGTGACTTTGCACGGCCCTGACTCACTTAAATCCAATTCACTTGCAAGTCATGGCATCATCTTCCTGATGTCATGGTCCTCTTCAAGAATGAAGGACAAACAACACCATCTCTTAGATTCTCCCTCCCTTCTTTCCACTCACACCACAACCACCTGAGTTCAGGCCCTCATCACCTCTTCCATGCTCTATTACAATAGTATTCTAACTTAGCTTGTTCTATCCTGTCTCAGCCCTCTCCAAGTCAGTAGCTGCCAAATTGATATTCCTAAAGTGATTCCTTTTTTTTTTACTTTGATAATATTTTATTATTTTTCCCAATTACATGTAAAAACATATTTTAACATTCATTTTTAAAAAATTTGAATTCCAAATTCTCTCTTTTTTCCTCCTTTCTCCCTTCCCCAAGACAGTAAGGTATTTGAAATAGATTATATGTGTGTAAAATGATGCAAAATATATTTCCATATTAGTCATGTTGTGAAAGAAAACACAGACCAAAAAAAAAAGTGAAAAATAGTATGCTTCAATCTGCTTTCAGACTCCATCAGTTCTTTGAGGTGCATAGCATTTTTCATCATGAGTCCTTTGGAACTGTCTTGGATCATTGCATTCCTGAGAATAGCTAGGTAATTCCCAGATCATCATACAATATTGCTGTTGCTGTGTACAATGTTCTCCTGGTTCTACTCACTTCACTTTGCATCAGTTCGTGCAAATCTTCCCAGACTTGTCTGAAATCATCCTTCTTGTCATTTCTTATGGCATGATAGTGTTACATTACAATCATACACCACAACTTGGTCAGCCCCTTCCCCAATTGATCCTCCTCAAGTTTCAATGACTCCCCATTGTCTCTCAGATAAAATACAAATTCCTCTTTTGGTCTCATTCCCGGCTGATTACACACTACTTCCTCTCACATTAACTCTATAGCTCTGTGCTCCCTAATTTGACCAATTTGCTGTTTCCATACATAGCATGCCATCTTGGGCTTCCCTGCTATTCTGTAGCCCAGGGACCAGGTAAGCTCAGATATGCTCATCTCTAAAAGGTTTATCAGGAGATCGATGTTTCAGCCGCAGGAATTCACTAAGGCTTAGGGGGATTGAGCCCTAAGTTTGTACATGCTTACTTGTGTCATTATTCACATCCCAAGGGAGGAACATTCACTTGAACACTCACACTGATGAAATCATAGATCTCTTTTAATTGTCGAAATACTGCATTAGCATCAGATTAGCTGGCAGTGGGGTAGGGGGAGGACAGGTGCATTCTGCTAAGGGCAGGAGAAGATGAGGAAAATTCCAGAAAAAAGATGTGCTTTCTGGAAAGGGCAGTCTCACAAGAGGTGATGCATTTGGGGTAATTGGGCAGATATGAGATAACATAAGGGAAGGGAGAGCCTCATGGAAAGCAGAGAGCTATTTAATCCTACAAGAGGTACCAAAAGTTAAGGTGGGGGAACTGTCAAGTATAAATGCTGCCTATTTCCCAATTTGGTCCAGGGTCATAGGATCATTCTGAATTCAAATCTAGCCTCAGATACTTACTAGCTGTGTGATCCTGGGCAAGTCATTTAACCTCTGTTTACCGTAATCCACTGGAGAAAGAAATGGAAAACCACTCTAGTATCATCTGCAAAGAAAACCCCGTGGACATTGATGTGCTGTGGTCTGCTGGTTCATGAAGAGTCAGACATGACTGAACGACTGAAGAGCAACATTGTCATCATCACCACCATCATCATCAACGATAACAACAACAACAACACACACACACAGACACGCAGACACACACAGACACACACAGACACACACACACTGGGGCAGCGAGGTGGCACAGCGAATAGAATGCTGAGCCTGGAGTCAAGAAGAGTTCAAACTGGCCTCACGCTTATTTAGCTGTGTGACCTTGGGTAAATGACTTAACCCTGTTTGCCTCCATTTCCTCATTTGTAAAAAGAGCTGGAGAAAGAGATGACAAACCAGTCTAGTATCTTTGCCAGGAAAATCCCAAATGGGGTCATGAAGAGTCAGACATGACCGAAAACGACTGAATGACAAAACATAGGATCGTGGATTTGCCCTGGGATGTCATTAGATATCATTGAGGTTAAACCTCTCATTTTACAGATGAGGAAACTAAGGCACAGAGAACTTAAGGACTTGCCCAGGGTTACATAGCTAGTAAATGTATGAGACAGAATTTGAAGCCAAGGCTTTCTGGATCCAAGTCCAACGATCTAGCCAATGCACTTTGTCATGTCAGCTCTGCCTGATAATGATTATGGGGTGATATGTATTGAATGAATTTTGGGGTAGGATATTGGCATAAGCAGCCCTGATAGTTCTTGGCATACTTCCTACAGTAGAAATAGAGAAGAATAATGAATTTATGTAACTGTCCCATTTGGGCCATGAAGACAAGGTTACCCAGGAAAGTTGTCAGCCCATTTTGTTCACCTCACTTATTGTAGATCTATGGGGGAAAAAATCAGTTTAAGCAAAAAGTGAAAAATATAGTAGTTGTAGGCAATGTTGAGACATGAACATGTCCATAGGGCATTCAGTTTCTTTTAACTGTTAGGATATAGTCAGTGATTTCAACTGTTAAGTTAATATATATGTATATATATATATATATATACATATATATACACATATATGTTCAAAAAATGGAAACAAAAGAGACGTAGGTTGGGTGCCTAGAGACCTTCTACTAGTCTTGTTTATTTATTGTTCTCTGTTGTCATGGCATATATCTCCTTGAGCCTTTTTTTCCTTAAAAAAAATCACATGCCAATATTGTAATTTATATTAACTAAATATCTGGATGTCTGAATCCAAGGCACCCAAGAGGTCATAAATAACTTTAATAGCAAATCTTGGTACTGAATTAATTGAATGAAATCTAATACTTTCCCCTGAAGTACCAACCATATTTGCTTAATGAAATCAGTTTGAAAAGCTTAATTTATTTTGGTATTGAATTCAATAAAACACTCCTATCAATCCAACAGTCAGTCCATTTGAGTGAATTTTACACACACACACACACACACACACACACACAGAATTTGCTCAAGGAATAGGGAACAATAATTAGAAATCATTGCTTGATGGTTTTAAAATATGTGATGATTTCCAGGACAAAATGTTCATAATTAAAATGATTTCTGTTCCACAAAGCTGGGTTTTAAAATTTTATTACAGAAATTGCCAGGGAGGGAGGGAGTCACTGGTAGACAAAGGAAAGGAGTGGAACCTTGTGGGTTTACATGTGTAATGGAGGACTGACCAATGAGAGCCCAGTTCTTTGAATATGAACAGTGTGTTCTGCCTTATGCAGTCCCCTACATTGACTTCAAAGCACTGCACAGTATTCTATGACTTTCTAGCTGCTGAACGAGAACTGAGTATGATACAAAGGGGACTAATTTGACAAATCATGTTCTCTCTTTCTCCTGATGGTGATGGTGGCAAAATCTTCTGTAAACCTCCAAGTGGAGGAGGAGGAAATATCAATGTTAGAGACCTACTGTCCCCTCCCAGACCCACAAATAGCTGTGAATATCTGGATCTTCTGTTCATTGCTTCTTTGCGTTTGCTATTTCTTGCTTTTAGGAGGAATATTGGAGATGGAATAGATCGACTGTGACCCTGTGAGCTTTAAAGCATCAGAAGAGCACCAGGGATCCAGAAAATGGAATCCATATTGGAGTATGATGGCAGCCAAACCTGGTGAAGAACATTATACTACAAGAATGACCAGCTTAGCAGTGAATCAGTGGTAAGAGGGAGCAACCTATCCAGCTGTGCCATACCTGGGAGTGAATTTGGTGGGGCCATTATTTGTAGCACCTGTGTGGAGTTTAAACCCATTTTCTCTAGGGACTGAGGTGGTATATGGTAGAGTGTGCCTTCAGGGGTGTGGAACCTGCAACCTCAAGGCCACATGAAGTCCTTTAGGTCCTCAAGTGCAGCCCTTTAACCGAATCCAAACTTCACGGAAGTTTTTATTTTTTATGATTTTGTTTTATTATTTTATTATTAAGGGGATTTGTTCTGTGAAGTTTGGATTCAGTCAAAGGGCTATACTTGAGGACCTAGAGGGCCACGTGTGGTCTTGAGGCCACAGAATCCCCATCCCTGCCCTAGATGTTGGGGGTAGAGGTACAAATGCTTCATAACTTATATTCCTGTTATATTTTCTCAGTAAATAACCCTTTATAAAAGCTAATTGATGTTAATTTATTAAATTATACAAGGGAACTTACTATATTATATTATTTATTATGTTTATATTTATTTATTATATTTATAATATATTTATGGTATATATTTATTATTATATTATAATTATATTAATTGGATCAGTGATATAAAGGAGATATTAACTAGCATGATAATTGATATTGAGGAGAACATACTGTAATGGGGGCTTGAGCTTAGAGCATTTAAAAAGAACTCAAACCCAGAGGGACTCTGAGGAAAAGATGTAGCCTGCCTTGCTCTGAGGGGCCTGGCTTGTCAATGGGAGTGGGAGTTGGGATAAGGACTCTCAGAGCTTATAAGGGCTATAGTTGTAAAGTGGAAAATTTAAGCAAATGTCTGGGTAAATTGGGTCAAAAACAAAACAAAACAAAAACAAAAACAAAAACAAAAACAAAAACAAAAACAAAAACAAAAACAAAAACATACCGCCAAACCTCTTTCACTTGAAATAATCTGATAATTAGGATGAAAGTGATAGGATTTTTTTTTTTGCCTGAATTATGCACACGTCAGCTTTTTAATTCATTCCTTCATGTGGATAGCCCTTGTTAGATGAGGCATGTAGGGTGTTCAGAGAGGATCTGGGGCGAGGGCTCCCTGAACTCTTTTCGGGGCTGCTAATCCACCTTCGGTGTCCACCTTCCCCAGCACGTGCGGCGGCCACACTTTTACCAAGAGGGTAAAACCATCTTGGCCGTTGGGCCAAACCAGGTTGAGGGTAACCGACAGGCCTCAAACTTGTCCCTGAGAAAAATATACACGATGACTGGAATAATGAGTTTTTATGTCCCTTATGTCTCAGTCTTCCCTTCTTCAGGCTAAACATTTCTAGTTCCTTCAAAGAATCTTCATAGAACATGACGTCCATTTCCTCTTTCTTTTTTGTTCTCTTCTATACAACTTCAGTTCTGTTTATTTCTCCTCTAAGACGTGGCTCCTCCAAGCAGGCACGTTATGCCTAGCTAAGACAGAGTACATACAGCAGTACTGTCACGTCCCTTGATGTGAACACTGTATTTCTCTTACTGCTGTCTAAGATCTCATTAGTTGTTTTTGGTTGCCGCATCATTTTGTTGACTCATATTGATTTTTCAGTCCAATAAAACCCGTAGGTCTTTTTTCACATGAGCTCTTTTCTACCTGTATCTTTCCATTCTATATTTGTACAGTTGGTTTGTTGAATTGAACCACAGGATTTTATATTTATACTTATTAAATTTCATCTTGTTAGTTTTAGCACACCATTATAGCCTGTTACTTTTGAATTTTAAGCCCGTCATCCAATGGATTAGCTAGTCTTTTCAATTTCATGTCTAGTGTAAAATTGGCAAGCATGTCATCTGTGCCTTCATCCATGTCATCAGTGGAAGTGTTGAACTGAACAAGGCTATGAGAAGACCAGCATTTGCCTGAGGCAACGTCTTTTCTTTCTTTCTTTCTTTCTTTCTTTCTTTCTTTCTTTCTTTCTTTCTTTCTTTCTTTCTTTCTTTCTTTTCTTTTTTTTAGGCAATTGGGGTTAAGTGACTTGCCTAGGGTCACACAGCTAAGTGTCAAGTGTTTGGTCTGAGGTCAAATCTGAACTCAGGTCCTCCTGACTTCAGGGCCGGTCTCTATCCACTGTGCCACCTAGCTGCCCCTTTAAGGCAACTTCTTTCCTCCTACCCTTGGGGAGGATTTACCTGAAAGAAGATGCAGTTGCTCCTAGGGGCCTGATGGCCTAAGTTTTCCTGACCCAGCTTCCTAGTCCTCTAGGGGCATAAAAAGTCCCAGAAGTCTTTAGTCTACCTCCTAAACTTGTGAGTACCTATGGCCACTAGAATCATTATACTCTGAAGACTGACTGACCAGATGCTCATTTCCAGAAGGAGACAAAAGGGACCTCATCCAAAGAAACCATGTGCTGCTGTATCCTTAATGTATGCTCTTGCTGTGTTAGGACAAAATAAACCACCTTTGTTAAATGTTCAGTGACTTGCATTACTTCATTTGAACCTTAAGTGCCAATTTAAGCGCCAACATCAAATCTGGAATTCTAGAGTGCTGGCATTAAAGTTGCACCTCCAACAAGGGCCTCCTGGCACTCCATTAAGAGCATGGGATTGTAGATTTAGAGTCATATGGGACCTTAGAAACTATCTAGTCCAATCCCTTTTTCTTTATTTAAAATAAGTTTTATTTACACATTTTGTTTTTTACATCATAACTATTTCACCTCCTCTTTTCCTTTAAACTGAATCTTCCCTTGTAAAAGAAAAAAAATTGGTTAAACAGAAACAACTGACAATGAATGCAAAATTCTGCCTCTTTCTGTCTCCTACTCATTGACAAGTAGAGAGAGATACTTTTCATTATCTGTCCTCTGAGACATAACCAAGTATGATTATTATAATTATTCAAAGTTCAGATTTAATTCAATTAAACATTTATTAAGCATCTACTGTCTTATAGATACTATGCTAGATACTGGGGATATAAAGACAAAAAAAGAAATTAAACAATTCCTGCTCTCAAGGAGTTTATATTCTACTATAAAAGCAAGCTTTTTTTTTTTAAGTGTTGTATTCATTTACATTATTAATCACTGTGTATATTTTTCTTCTAGCTCTACTTAACTCACTTTGTATCAATTCAAACAAATCTCCCCATGTTTCTCTGAATATGTCATATTTATTGTTACTTATTGCACAATTTTTGTTTTTGTTTTTGTTTTTTTTGCTAGACAATTGAGGCTAAGTGACTTGCCCAAGGTCACACAGCTAGTTAAGTGTCAAGTGTCTGAGGCCGGATTTGAACTCAGATCCTCCTGACTCCAAGGCCAGAGCTCTATCCACTGTGCCACCTAGCTGCCCCTACTTATTGCACAATTTTTGTTGTTGTTATTGAGTCTGACTCTGTGTGACTCCATTTTGGGGTTTTCTTTTCTTTCTTTCTTTCTTTTTTTTTTTTGTGAGGCAATTGAGGTTAAGTGACTTGCCCAGGGTCACACGGCTAGTGAGTGTTATGTGTCTGAAGCCCGATTTGAACTCAGGTCCTCCTGACTCCAGGGCTGGTGCTCTATCTACTGTGCCACCTAGCTGCGCCTACATTACCCAAAGAAGACAGAACACTTCCTAAATGTCCATGCCTGTTTGACAATATAGTTATTATAACACACACACACACACACACACACAGAGTGCATTCACAATGTAGACGAGGCTGGCCAGTATTCAGTCCTTTCTTCTCTCTCTTCCCTGATGTATAAGGTTGGAGTTGAATCCTTTCTAAACCTTACTTATATTCTTCCTGGAGCACAGAGGGGGCACATATTTAGGGTATGATTTTTTTTTTTTTTTGCCACTATCCTCTCCTGCTTAGCCTCCTTTCCTTTGGTGATTTAATAAGTCACTTCCCATTACAATAATTAGGGGCAGTATGATGACCCTCAAGTCCATCTGGTCCCTTCTGCTGTTTTATGAAATTCACATCAGATGAAAAGTTAGTATTACATAACAATAGCTCAGAGCCCCCAACTGGAAAAATTCCCAACATTCAGCTGGAGGTAAGATCTTGGCCCAAGTCCACTGTTCTGAGATGCCTGAAGGCCCAAAGATCCACCTTGATCTCTCCTTTCTCTGCTGAACTTAACCCTTCTTTCAGTTTCTCCATTTGATTTCTGTTTTTGTTTCCTTCTATCAACTGATGCCCCTGTGCCACTAATATGCCACTTTTCAATTCTGCTCATTAAGTCCTTGTTAGGTGAGGGGTTGCCGTCTTCCCATCCCTTCTTAGTCTACTGTCTTCTAGTAAGACTGCAGGGTATGACTCAAATCCTTATTTCAGCTCAAAGATCTCAAAGGTTCAAATTGCTCTCAAGACTCTGAGTCATTACTCATACCTCTGAACTTACAAATCCCAGAATCCAAGTGCCATTTTCTTCCACCTTCCAATTTCTTAACCTGGTCTTTGTTTTCTTTTCCCACTATTTCCCCTCATCTAACTGGGGAACACTTCATCCTTCCTGAAAAACTGAAGAGTACAAAAGCATCAATCCAGTCCTTTCAACATAATCTTCTAGTAGGGATATGAACTTATCTTTAGTACACACATAATTGTAGATCATTAGTGGTGGAAACACAAGCATGGGAAAAGTCATTGGAAGAGTTCCTTGCCTAGGAGGCAGGAAGATCTGCCTGAGAAATCCAGCCTCAGAAAGTCACTTAACCTCTGTTTGACTCAGTTTCTTCAGTTGTAAAATAGGGTTAATATTAGTACCTATCTCATTTGTTTGTTAGGTCATTAAGTTGTTGAGGATAAAATGAGGTAATATTTGTAAAGTACTCAGCACATAGTAGGAACTTAATAAATGATTATTTGCTTACCTTTATACCTGCTGAAACAGATTATTTGTGGTTCCATCTAATTACTTTTGCTGTAATCTTCCTTTATTTGAAGGCCAGAGTAGTTGGGCTGATTGCTTTGTTGCCAGATGACTTACATGGTGTTGATCAATCCAGTGGGGGTACTGTCTTTCTGTGGGCTGCTCATGCCAAGTTGTCTATCCAAAGAGGGATTGGAGAGAGTTGAGGTGGTGGCCCAAACAGCATGGTCCTGTGAGGAAGATGCCAAAAAATATGGCTGGCTACAGGAAGCAAAGAATCTAGAAATAGGAGAGGAAGATGCCTCTGGAATGGGAAACCAGATAAGGATGTCTCATGAGGCAGACTGAAAGAATGGGAAACAGGTATAGAAACCATGGAATTAAAACACAGGTACATTATCCCCAGCATGTTTCATTTCTCAGATTCTGATTATTATGGTGGTTTAACTTAATTTAATGGCCCAAAGTTTTGTCATTTAAAGACTTTCTTTATGGGAAAGGCAGCCTTCTCCACTGTCAGTGCTCACACTATCCTTCAAGCTTACTGGGGGTGGAGGTGGGGAGGAGAGAGGGTATCAAAGGTGGAAATCAGGTACTAATTCAGGAGCCTGGCATCCATCTCTGTTCTCCTTACTCATAATCTTTTCAGTTCATGAAATATTGGAGTTCAGTATCTCCTTGACTACAAACTTTTCTTGGCCATCAGTCACTACTGGAAGGGACTGTGCATCATGCAGGGAGATGAATATCCTCATGGACCTCCTGAATCAGTGACTGGTGGAAAATAGGTGGAACTTCATGGTATTGGGGAAACTACCAGATTCCCTACCTATGCTATTAAGAAGGGTCAAGTAATCTGATCCTTCCGCTTCTAAGAAGATAGGAAGCACAGGGGGTTCTAGGCTAAGGGCCAGATCTGGTCACTGACCTATAGGGATCCACTTGGAGTCCAGGAGTGGTCAGCTTGCATTGGCCTGTGAGCTTGGCAGCCTCTGGACAGTTTGTAGATGTCCTTGGGCACCTTCCTACTCTTCCAAGTAGTATTGGGCAGGCAGTCTGGTGATGTGAAGAATGAGAGATGAGAAGAAACCTTTAGTTTCTATAGGGTAGAACCTGTACTTAGAAAAAAAAAAGTACCGGGTTCTGGGTAAGGCTGTGAATGGAATTGTTAAAAAATCATTTATCAGTAGCAATTCTATTGGGGTTCTAGCTTTCCTCTCTTGATTTGCACAGTCTGTCCCCATGCCTGGACTTCTTACGTCAGCCTCTTGGAACCCCTATCTTGATTCATAATTCAGCTCGTGTGTTCTTCCTATGGGAAGCCTTTCCTAATGCCCCTAGATAATGCTACCTCCTTCCTCAAGTTATGGAGAATATGCCTAATTCTTTACTGTTATGTCCCCTTAGTTGAAAATAAATTCCTCGAAGACGAGGATTGTTGTTTCTGTAAGGTGTGTGTATGTTCTCATAGATTATATATGTCCCAAGGGTTGTCTAAATGCAGCTTGTGAAAGGCATTTGAATCTTGTCCACCCTTTTTTAAGGGAGCTGTGGTTTCCTGTCTTGAGGGGAGCAGAAGAAGCAGGAGGTTGGCTGTTTTGTTCTTTAGTCTCTGAGACAGGTATAGGATTAAAATTATACCTATCTACCCTCAAATATATTGCTGGCCCAGGGGCACAATTTCTTAGTTTCAGAGCAAAACTCACTTCCTGGTTGTTAGCCCTCAGGAAGATATATTTCTGCAACCCCTCCAACCTTGACTATTTCCATCATTTGTCATTCTTTGCCAATTTGCTGGATATGAGATGAAGCCTCAGGGTTGTTTAGATTTTCATTTTTTTTATTTTGAGTGATACAGAGAATTCTTTTATATGGTTGTTAATAGTTTGCATTTTTTTTTTGAGAATTGTTGATATCCTTTGATGATTTGTCTATCAAGGAATATCTTGTAGTTTTATGTATTTCAGCTGGTTGTCTATATATCTCAGGTATAAGACCATTATCAGAGATATTTTATACTAAGATTTTTCCCAGTTAGCTGTGTCCCTTCTTATCTTAGTTACGTTAATTTTGTTAATGTAATTTTATGTAATTGAAATTGTCTATTTTATCTGTCATAATTACCTCTATCTCTAGGCTGGTTAGGAATTTATCCCCACCCACCCACCCACCCACCTGCCTTTAGCTATGAAAGTTATATGATCTGTTTCTCTTCTAATTTTTTTTATTGGTGTGACTTTTTATATTCAGGTTATATATCCATTTTGAATTTATTGTGGAATATGGTACTAGATGTTAGTTTAAGCCTGATTTCTGCCAGTTTGTGTTCCAGTTTTTCCAGCAATTCTTGTCAAAAGGAGGGTTCTTTCCTTAATGATTTATGTTTTCATGTTTATTGAACATAGTGTTATTGAGTTCAGTTATTTCTGATCCTTCTTTGTCTTGTATGGTCCATTGATTTACTTTTCTATTGTTTAACCAATACCAAATGCTTTTAAAAATAATTACTGCTTTATAAAATAGTTTTGAGGTCAGGAAATGTTATCTTCCTTTTGTTCTTACCTTTTTTACATCACTTTCCTTGATATTCGAGATCTTTTGCCTCCAAATGATTTTTTTTATTATCCTGTGTGATAGATTATCCCTTGATTTGTTTGACTGTCCTAGCACAAAATCTATAAAGTAATTTCATAAGTATTTTCATTTTTATTGTATTGGCATAGTTCAGTCATAGGTACTGAATATTCCTCAAGCTATTTAAATTATTCTTTATTTAAGAAGTGTTTTATAATTGTATCTGTTCAGGTAATGAGTGTGCTTTCTTATGCTGACTCCCAACCAATCAATCAAGAAGTATTTATTGAGCATTTACTATGGGCCAGACCCTTACTAGGTGCTACTGCACTTGCTGTGTGCCAGACCCTGACTATGTGTCACTGCTAAGCACTGGGGATACAAAGAAAGGTAAAAACAGTTTTTGTCCTCATGGAACTCACATTTTATTGGACCTCTATATCCTGAAGCGGGGCGGGGGGCAAGGGGAAAACAGTTTGTACCAAGAAATAGTTGACACCAGTGGGAGTGGGGAGAGATTTTTTTCTGCTCTTCTCCCTTTCCATCCATGGAGATGAGCAATGCGGCTATTTTCCCCGTAGGAGAGACACTCCATCCATTGGTTTGAGAGGTAGTTTGATAGAGTTCAAAGCATAAATTGTGAGGGAGTGGAGACGCATAGTATCCAGACAGACACCGGTACAAAATCAGTCGCTAGAAGCCTGAACAGCTTCAAAGAGTGTGACATCTGTCAGTAGAGACAAGAACCAGCCATGATTTTTTGCTTTTTGTTTTAAATTTGAATGATATTTTATTTTTTTCCCAATTTTTAACATTTATTTTTTAAAATTTTGAATTCCAAATTCTCTCCTTCCTTCCCCTCCCCTCTCCCATCCCTGAGACTGCAAGCAATTTGATATGGGTTATTCGCGTCCGGCCATGTTTTCAAGGGAGAGCTGGCTCTGATAAGTAGAGGATGGAGATCTCATCTGTGAAGAAGATTCCATGAGAATAGTCATCAAAGCTCTCGCATACTGATGGTGTGATTTTGCTTCAATCTTCACCCATCCTTCTTCCTCTGCGTGTTTTTGTGGGAAAGGGATCCCCAGGTTTACAGGGAGAGTGTCTCATAGCTACTGTTTTTTATCAGGCCATCTTAGGTGATGCCTTTGTTTTGAGCTACTTGGGTGTACAGGGAGGAGAGAGGGTGTACAAAACATGAATAATAGCATGAGATAAGACATAAAGATGAGAATGAATATGTCTAAGGGTTACTTAATGTTTCGTCTCCATGATAACCTCGGCCATGTATGTTAACTCCATTGTACATTCTTTATGTCAGGTCATGAGGTGGTTTCATGAGGGGCTGGGGAAGATCTTTCTCAGTTTCCCTCACAGGCACTTGGGGAGTTACTGGGGGAAGAAATCTGTATATGTCAGGTGGGGCTATATATACCTTAAATTCAACTATTGACAAAAAAGAAATGTGAATGAAAATGATTGCATTTCTCATGTGTTTACTCCGGAACTTTGATTTGAAAGCATGAAAAGATTGTCTTGTCTCTTATCTCTTGACCTATTTCTGGGTCAGGGAGTGGACTGGAATGGAAAGTCTTCCTAGTGGAAGTGATGTTTTTGTTAGGGTTTGAAAGAAATAAGGACTTGGTGCAGAAGAGAAGCAAGATTGGATTAAGTCTCAGAGGTGTGAGTCAAATGGCATCTAGAAAAGTCTAGTTGCTCAGCAGTGAATTAATTCTACAAGCTTCCTCCACACTCTAGAGCTATTCACCCTAGGCAAATAGGCAGCCCAATGGAGAGAGTACTGTGCCTGGCAGGAAGACCTGATTTCAAATCCAGCTTCAGACTAGCTGTGAGACTTTAGGCAAGTCAATGAACCTCTGTCTGCCTCAGTTTCTTCAAATGCAAAATGTTAATAATAACAGTACTTCCCTCCCAGAGTTGTTAGGAGTATCAAGTGAGATATTTGTAAAGTGCTTAGCACAGTGCCTGGCATATAGTTTGCACTATATAAATACTACTGTTATCATCATTGTTGTTATTGTTATTATTATTATTATTATTATTATTGTTATTGTTATGGGCATTGACATTGTTGCTTGGTCTTCCTGAAAGCGTGCTTATCTGAAATAGCATGTCCTGCTTATAAATATAACCAGGGATCTATCCAAATCATCTCATTTCTTTGTATATTTAGCTCTGCTAAAAAAAATGTTATTTATTGTGTATCTTTCCAAAAACATATCTTACACATATCTTAACTAATATATTTGCCTATTATTTGGCAAATATACTAGTTAAGATGGATCCTTACTATTTGATTGGTGGTGTGATTTTTAAATCTAGCTCTTGTGGATTCCACAGGAGTCCTGAGTTCATAAGGAAATTTTCAGGTGTGCGAATTAGGCCATTTATGCTGTGAACTGCTTCGTTGAGAAAGATTTCGTCTTCTGATGTTTCATTAGTAATAGTACATTCTTTCCACTTTCCTGTCCTTGAGGTAAGGCAATTTAGAAGAGTCACCTGCATTATCAATTTAGTAATGCCTTACACCATGTAGGGTATTTGTTAAATAGAAATGTTTTTAAAGTGGTATAATCTTTCACCATCCCTCCAGGACAGACTGCTGGGTAGTTCTGATTGTAGAAATCATTTTGGCTAGCAGTTCATGCAGGGAGAAGGGAAGAAGTGACTATCTTCACGTATACCCACTAGAATGATGAAACATGATTAAAATGACTTAAAAGAAATTACCAAGTAGGGGGTTAAGAAAGGGTAAAAAAGGCATTTCATCATGGAAATGTACTCCCAGATGAATCAATTCTAAGGGTGTTTGTTTATTGTAATCATGCATAAATGCTTGAATAATAATTACACCCCCAAATTATGTGAAAATTATACCCCTTATGTTGCATAAAATGCTTTACATGCCCATTAGAAACTGAGTCAAGGGACATGTAATGATGTGAAACCTAAAAGCTCCATGGAAATGATAGTCAGCTTTTTCTTTTTCTTATATTTAGATGCCAATTGATGGGGAATCCTGTTACATTTTCCTATATAAATAAAATACCGCCCCCTCCCCCCCAAAGCCTCTGACTACTGCTGCTGCAGAAAGCTATCTATTTAGGACATTTCTGTGACTTTTTGACAGATACCTTTCCCCTCAGAGAGGCAGCCCTCACTGATTCCAGGGTGAGAAACCAAAGGCTTTCCCCAAAGCAGCCAAAGAATCTATGATGTCACCTTGTGTTTGGCAACCCCAGTATCACAGAACGGAAGGAAAGAAAAAAGGAAAACCTGTTGATTCTATCATAGAAGCCAAAAGGAAAATAGTAAAAAAAAAAAAAAAATCCATGAGATTGGGTCACAGGTCATAGCACAATATAATAATCCTCTTGAAAGTAGAAGTGCTTGCTTTAAAAACAAAATAGCAAAAAATTCAGCTCTCAAAGCTCCTGGACCTTCCCAGCCTTATTAGATATTACCCTTCTTTGGGCACACTATGGTATAGCCAAACCGGCCTTATTATTCCTCCATCCTCTTTCCTTATGCCTTTGTCTCGCCTGTCCCCCATGCCTGGAATGCATACTGCTTACCCCCATCTTTTAGATTTCCTCATTTCCTTCAAGGCTCAGTTTAAATGCCGTCTTCTGTAAGAAGTCTTTTCTGACACCCCCCCCCTTCCCCTCAGCTGTTAAAACCTTCCTTCCAAAATTGCCTTGTATTTATTCTGTATACATTTCTATATTTACATGTCTCCCCTGACTCAATTGTAAATTCCTTGACGGCAGGAACTGTTTTGTTTCAGGAAACACCAGCGCCAAGCGAAGTGTGTGGTATATAGTAGATGTTTAATAAAGGCTTGGTGATTGATCATTTGATAGAACATAATCAAGAATGGGGTAAATTCTTAGAGAAAGACATAATGGGACATAGGGACTTAGAAAAGTAAGATTTATGGTAGAGTCGTTTCAGTTGTGTCCAAATCCCATTTAGGGTTTTCTTGGCAAAGGTACTGGAGTGGTTTACCATTTCCTTTCCAGCTCAGGAATATTAAAATAGCCATGTAGCACTTGTCAAATACATTCATTGCAGTAGGTACTTGTTATGTCCTCCTGGTGTCCAGATGTTAAGAGCAATAAAGGACCGCAGATAGAAAACTGGTCCAGGTGTTAGTGTAACAAGGAAGGCAAGATATTGGGATGTGGAGCTGGGAAAACAGTGTGCTTACATCATGGCTTCACGTGTTTCTATTCATTCTGGGACGATGGCAAAAAGAGTACAGCAAAGTGAGCTCTAGGCCTGGAGTCGGGAAGACTTGAGTTCAAATTTGGATGCAGACACTTACTAGCTGGGTGACCTTGGGCAAGTCACTTAACCTCTGTTTGCTTCAGTTTCCTCATTCGTAAAATGGAGATAATAATAGTATTATTACCGGCTTTTGTGAGGAGCAGACGGTATAGTAATTATAAAACACTTAGTCCAGTGCCTAGAACATAGTAAGAGCTATATAAATGGTAGGTGCTATTACTTAAGCTGAATAGGAGTTGGTCACAGAGCTGCTGGTTAATATGCATGTACTTGTGGAGAGAAGTGTGTGAAGAGACTTCAGAAGCAACAGCCATGTCAGGATTATGGAAATAGCAAATTGGATACAGTTGAGATGGATCAGGGCTTCTTGGCATTCCCCCTTTGTTTTCATTTGGGTATGTTCAGCCAGTCATTAGTCCTGTGGGGAAGGTGGCCAGGGGTATGAGTGGTATCTGTGTCCCTTAGGCTGATTGTGTGGGTTTGTGATTATATTGTTTTGCTATTCCAAAGTCTGGGTACAGATTACACCACTAAGGGGGTTAAGCAATGATAAACTGTGACCCAGATCCAGCCTAGAGCTGCATAACTCTAGGTGGTGCACTGGGTAGAATGCTGGGTCTGGAGTCAGGAAGACCTGAGCACAAATTTGACCTCAGACACTTACCAGTTATGTGACTTTGAGCAGATCACTTAACTTCAGTCTGTCTCAGTTTCTTCAAATGTAAAATGGGAAAAATATAGCAAGTAACTCTCAGGGTTGTTATGAAGATTAAATGAGATATAAATGACATATGAAATGAGATGTAAAGTGCTTAGCATAGTGCCTGGCACGTGGTAGGCATTATATAAATGTGAGCTATCATTAGCTATGGTATCTGTCTCTGCTGGCTGAGCTCATTCCTTTCTCTTTGGGAGGTGTGTCCTACAGGAATATGAGGACTTAACACCAATCAGCCTTAGATAATACTTAATGCCTCCTATAAATTGTTTGTATTCTGGCCAGAAACCCTGAAAGCCTTCCCCTCCCAGACTGATTCCTTTGTGAAGGCAGACTAGGCCATCTTTTGCCTCAGTTCTTACCTAGCCTTTAATCACTGAATGGGAGTTGTCTCAGACAAACTGAGACTTGGGAAAGACCTTAGCTTAGAAAGGCCAAGGTCTCCCACTGCATCCGGGGCCATCACCAGTTGTCCAGGCCTATGTATGTCTTGCCATTGGACTCTGAATGATTCTGGAGGAGAGAGTGAAGCTGATACTACCTCACTTAAATCTGATTCACTTGCAAGTCAAGACATCACCCTCCTGATGTCTTTGGTCCTCTTCGAGAATGAAGATTAAACAACAAATAATCCTCTAGCATCTACTAAGGTTTATCTGGCTTTTTCCCTTTCTCTCCCTTCTCTTCCCCAGCATTATCAATAATTTTATTGCACACTTTGAAGACGGCATCATACTTAGATATTTTAATGGTTTTGTGATTTCATTGATGTCATCACTCCCTCCAGTAGTAATCACAACCATCCATGCCTTTTCATCCTGGGTGACTCTTACCTAGGTCTTCACATAAATCCTCCATGGGGTCCATCCAGTATGCCTTCCTCTAGATTTCTTGACATTGTGTGTTTAGCAATTGTTCCTCTTTCATTCTCAAGGAGAACCAATGATATTATGAGGGTGATGTCTTGACTTGCTTGTGAATTGGATTTCATTGAGGAAGAGGCAGCTTCACTCTCTCTCTTCCAGAGTCATCAAGGTCCAGTGGCAAGACAGAGTCAAGAGGACTGCTGATGGCCCCAGGTGGAGTGGATGACCTCATGTGGGTTGATCATAGGTTATACTTCACTCTTGCAATGTGGCTGTCTCCTCCCATTGTTTTCATACAGTTTTCTGATGACATCCTTTCTGGCCACTTCTGCAGAAGTTTTAGTTGGTAATATTATTATAGAGTTAATAAAGCATTTATTAAGCATTTACTAAGTATAAAACACCGTGCTAAGCAATGGAAATAATTTTCAAGGTGCTCACATTCTGAAGAGGGAGACAACACATTTGGAAGGTTTCAGCCGCAAGTCAAGGAAAAGTCTCGTGGTCCTTAGAGTGCAGTGGAAAAGCAGAAGTTTATGCTTCTTTAATGTTCTTTCCACTGTTGAAATCGTGCATTTCTGATGTTGAACTATTTGATAATGTAAGGACTTTGGTGGCAAGAACTGTCCTTTCTGGGTTATCAGTAGTTGTGACTTGCAGTATCTGTAGGAAAAGTTGCCAGACTATATTCCCAGAGGGGGCTGCTTCCCAGGATGCTGGTTGGGGGTATTGGGCTGGAAGCATCGCTATGCCAGAGGCTATTGGGTTCAGAGGCCTAGGCTGTCACCATCAGAGCCTGAGCTGAGAGTGCTGGTCAAGGTGGTTGTGGGGGTAGTGTGACCTGTCTGGCTCATGTTGTTTTGGGTCTCTCTTCAGTTACCTGTTGGTAAAGGTAGGCTGGCTTGCCTACTCTGTTAGTAGAAGCTGGTTGGCAGTTGGTAGAGACGGCCAGACCCTTCTCCACAGGAGTTGTTTTTCCAGGTGATAGCTGTTGGGGCTGAGCTAAAGGCAAGACCAGGGTTCTGGGTTCAGGAGTGCTATCATTCCCAATCCTCTTGGTGGTGTTTCGTCAGTAGTTGTTGCTAGTGGCGATGAGGAACATGGGCCCCTTCTCCACAATGACTTGTTTCCTCAAAGATGACTGTGGGGGCTGGGCTGGAAGCAGATCCAGTGGCCTAGGGGAAACTGCTATTCCTAAGGCTCTTTGGTTCAGGGACTGCTCCCATCAGGGTCTGAGGGGAGATGGTGGACCAGGTGGTGGTGGTGGAGAGCCTGACATAGCTCATCCCTACTCATGCCCATCCTGGGCTTCTCCATTGGCTTTTGGGTGATGCTCAATTTAATTCTTCGGGGACTGTATACTTGCATGCATCTATACCAATTATCCAATAAACATTTATTAAGCACATACTATATATCAGGAAGTGTGCATCCATACAGCACCACCAGCATTATGTAAAGCAAGGAAAATTCACAATGACATTGTAAGCATACCTAAGTTAAATCTGCCAGCATCAAGCAAAGATGTGAGCTAATTGTATTTGCATACCTCATAGGAGTGGGAAGAAATAATAGATAGGTGCTGCCACCTGCCTAGGACACCTGCAGAAATTCTACCCCAAGGATTAGGTTATAATTAATCAGGGGCCCAGAAGCAGCAGGGAGCCTGCTCACGAGTTAAAACTAGCCCATTACCCTTCCAGAGAAGGTGAGCATTTAGCGAAACAACCTCTGATTTGAGAGAGAATGGGGAGGGCTTTAGTTCAGTGTGATGGCACGTCCACCATTGTGTTGGAGAGTTCCAGGTTTCCATCCTCATGTGGGAGTGTTTTCTGGCTCCTTGGAAAGTGACCAATGTGGTCAGACACTCAAGGAGTGTATCTGGGTCCAAATCCTGGTACATAGATTTATTCGCTATTTCTCACACAAAGAAGCCCTTAGCTTTTTGGAGCCTGTTTTCTTCTTAGTAAAACTGGGATGATACTTTGCACTATTTATCTCGTAGGGTTGTTGTGAAGAAAAATTTTGTGTGCTTTAAAGTGCTACATAAATACATAAATTTTTCCATTAGAATATAAGCTCCTTGAGGGCAAGGATTGTTTTTTATATTTCTTTGTAGCCTCAGTGCTTAGTACAGTGTCTGGCATATAGTAGGTGCTTAATAAATGCTTGTTGACTGACTGAAATATAAGTTGTCATCCTCCTCCTCCTCCTTCTCCTCCTCCTCCTCCTCCTCCTCCTCCTTCTCCTCCTCCTCCTCCTCATCATCATTCTGATAATTATGGTGGGTTTAGGGGAAATGCCACTCACTGTGGGGCTTCTTGATCATTGAGCCAGTTTCATTATCAGAGAAAATGCCTGTTGCTTCCACACAGCTAGGTGGTATGGTGGTTACAGGGGTTAGATATGGAGTCAGGAAGACCTGAGTTTAATCTTGCCTCAGGCAATTACTAGTTCTGTGACTGGGTAAATCCTCAGCCTCAGTTTTTTCCACCTGTAAAATGGGAATACTGATAGTACCCATCTCATGGGTTTTTTGATAAATATAGCGCTTTGTAAACCTCAAAGTGCTGTATTAATACTATTATTGGTTAGAAATCGTTGCCCTCCTTTGAAGGCAGAACATACAGGAGACAATCCAGTCTCTGATTGAATTTAAGAGCTCAACCAAGCAAAATTTGTTTCAGGTTTGGTTCATAGAATATTTTGATATTTTATATATGTCCATAACTTTAGTCAGTCAACAAGCATTTTTTGAGCACCTGCTGTGTGCCAAGCACTGTGATAAATGTGAGAAATACAAATATAGTCAGTCCCTGTCTTCGAGGGAGGGTGACATGTAAAACGAAGCTGTAAGGAGTATGGTGGAGAAAGGCTGGATAGATCACAGGCTAGAGAGGAACTTTAGTAAATAGATACAGGAGAATAATGTACACAATGCCTATAATAATGTAAAAGAAAATAATCCTAAAACAAATTGATCTTGGTCCTGGAGTAAAGAAGAGCAAATAACTCCCTCCTTTTGGAAGAGGGGTGGAGGATTAGGGGTACAGAATGTTGCATACACTGTTAGCTTTGGTCATTATGTCTACTGGCTTTGTTGAACTAATTTTTTTTATTAGAATGGAGGGCTCTTTTTCTGTGGGGCAGTATATCTGGAAAGAACTGATATAAAAGCAAAAGATATCAATAAAACTTATTTTAAAACATACAGGTTCAGTTTCCAGTATTAAAAAGTTCAGTGAATATTTCTTTGTTTATGTAAAGAGAAAAAAAAACCCAACAAAACTACACCCACTATCAGACATGGACTAATAGCTATTTGCAAGATTATAAACAAAAGTAATAGCGTAATGAATTTTTAAATATCTGTTAAGGAAAAATTAGCTAAGAACAGGGAACAAAGAACTTAATCACAACAAATTATAAGGAATCTATTTCAGTTCCATATTAAGGCCAATTTAATGAAACTGCTTCTAACTGAATGCCAGTGTACTAGATTTTGAAAGAGCAATTTTTTTTTTTTACTTTTCACCTAATTGCTTTGATACTTCAGGGTGGTATCTATTGAGATGCCTTCCTAAATTTGTGGTTACAGGGATACCTCTGAACTATTTCAGGTTTGATTCCAGACCGCTGCAATAAAGCGCATCACACAAAGTTTTTGCTTTCTCAGTACATATACAATTATACTATACTCTAATAAATATGCAATAGTATTATGTTAAAAAACCCAATATATATCTTACTTATAAATGCTTTTGTGCTAAAAAATGCTAACCATTAATCGAGCCTTTGGTGAGTTATGATCTTTTTGCTGGTGGAGGATTTTGCCTCGATGTTGATGGCTGCTGACTGATCAGGGTCATTATTATTACTGACGGTTGGGGTGGCTATGGCAATTTTTTAAAATAAGGCAATGATGAAGTTTGCCACATGAATTGACTCGTCCTTTCTACTTGAGCACTTAGAGCCATTGTAGGGTTATTAATTGCCCTGATTTCAATATTTTGTGTCTCAAGGAATAGGGAGGCCAGAGGAGAGGAAAGATTTAGGGAATGCCCGTGGGTGGAACAGTCAGAACACACACCATCTTATATGGGCATGGTTCATTGTGCCCCCCAAAACAATTACAATAATAACATTAAACATCACTGATCACAGGTCACCATAACAAATGTCATATTGATGAAAAAATTTGAAATATGAAAATTGCCCAAATGTGACAGAGACACTGTGTGAGCACGTGCTGTTGGAAAAATGGTGCCAACAGACTTGCTCAATGTGGGGTAGCCACAAACCTTCAAGGTGTAAAGAATGCAGTACCTGTGAAGCACTATAAAATAAAACACAATAAAACAAGGTATGCCTGAATTCCTTGGCATAGGTATCTGGCTCACATTCCAGGCACACTGTTAAACAGTAAGTACTCACTCAAGATTTGTTTTCTGTTCAGATTACTTCGGTCTTCACCTAAACACCCAAACAAAACAAAACAAAACAAACAAACCCAAACTGTTTAGACAAAACAGTTGTGCTTCCTAAACAATTCAACATTTCATTTCTGTTATTGAAGTGACATACTACTATTCATTGGTGTAAAGAGTAGATTTCATCAGTTTTCTTCTGGGTCTAGTCTTAGAAAAACTTGGATAGATATGTGTGTGCATGCGTGTGTGTGTGTGTGTGTGTATAGATATATGTGTGTATATACATACACATATAATATGAAACACTTTCAAAATCACTAAGCCCTTAAACTCTACATATATCTCAGATGTCCTCTGCAGTGTCAAGTCTGATGGCATCAAATGGAGTCAGCTTTGTTCATTAGAGTTCTGGGAAGCAGTTTGCTAACTTCTTCTCCCACTAAGACCATAAATAATTAGCAATTTCTTTCTTGTTATTATTTTGTCTACATATTTTAGTAAATATATCAGAACCTATTATACAAATGGTAAATATTCTACATTTCTGATTGAGAATGGGAGTGTGGGAAAATATTTGAAAAGGATATTATTTAATGAAAAATTTTGTTTCTGGAAAACATAGGGTATGAAACACAAGGTCTTCTAGGTGGAAGGGTTGGGGACTATGGACACAGAATACTGAGTATGCTATCAGATCTAGTTGCTTGGTTGTTGTTTTGTTTCATTTTTTGTTTCAAGGGAGGGATCAATAGAATCATCTTAAACAGCACGGATATTTTTGGAATACCCTGTAAAATATATTTCATTTTTCATGATGTTATTTAGTGCTCCAAACCACTTGAGTATCTTTGCCAAGAAAACCCCAAATGGGGTCATGAAGATGGGACGCAACTGAAAAATGACTCAACAGTAGCAATAACAACAACAAAAACACGTCCAACACTTGACAATACTTTTTTAGAAATCATTCATGATATAGAGGAGTGAGACTTCTGTATGCGCTGCAAATCCATGGCTTCTCTCATCCTTTCTTCCTGAATCATGCTTTCCCATACATTTCTCCCCATCATCATATTTTCTTACTTTTGCCTTGAAGTCATTAAATATCAAAGTGTAGATTGATTGGATTTGGAGGGTTTTGCCAATTTCTTTGGCAACTACTGTTGTGGCATAAACTCCAATTATCTTCATGGTGGGCTTTTGCCAAAATATGTATCATTGGTAGTGCGATTTGTGATGACCAACTGTCACATGAAAAAATATTTCTTACTTCCTTTAAGCATATGATAAAATCCACTTGGCCAACTCTTTTCTTTGCCTTAGGAGTCCCTATGAATCATCCTTCCACTCAGCTATAACTTCTCACAAATATATATACACACATGCATATAATTATACACATACACACAATGTGTATTTATATGTACATGTATATAATTATACATACACATACACATATGCAAAAGACACAAATATATACACACATGTATATCTTATGTTATATATACATGTGTGCACAAATGATATATAATATGTGTACATGCAATATATTGTATAAGCTATGTGCATATATGTATATATGCATATACATATATACATATACATATACTGCTAGGTGGTACAGTGGATAGAGTGCTGGACATGGAGTTAGGAAGACCTAAATTCAAATCCTGCCTCATGCACTAGCAGTGTGACTCTGGGCCACTGTCTGCCTCAGTTTTCTTACCTGTAAAATGGAGACAATAACTGTATCTACCTCCCAGGGTTGTTGTGAAGATTAAATGAGGTAATACTTGTTAAGCACTGCAAGGTTTCTCTCTGGAACAAAGGGCCATCTTTTTAACACCAGTGTTCTTCTGATGATACTTTGTGAGTGATGGAATGTTTTAGTCCCTGAACAACTGAAGTTCAAGAACTCTCAAAAGGCAATGAGAAGGCACATGGTGGGCACACGAGCAGGGCACAACATAATTCAAAGAAAGAATTAGGCAGGCAATACTGTTTAAAGCATATATATGTATATATATACATACATATATACATAAACACATGTAGGAATATTATATTTATATATAATATATATAAAATTTAAAAAGATATAATAAATATGTAAAATTAGATATATAAATATGTGATTAGATACACATATGTGTGTGGATGTATGTGATTATATATAATACATTATGTTATATATAATCACAAATACATACATAATACACACATATTATCCCCAGAGCTTATCACAATGCCTGGAACATAGTAGGTGCTTAATAAATGTTTAATGAATTGAATTGATAATAAGATAATAATTGTCAAGAGCTTAGCACAGCACTTGGCACAGAGTAGAAGCTAGATACATGTTAACTAGTATTATTCAATGCATGATTGTTATGGAGAACCCAACTAACTCAATTCAGAGAGGCCTGTAACCAGTTATGCTCTCGCATTGTGAATTTATTAACCCTAGAAATTCTTTAAGACAGTCAACTTGTGATATTTGTAACAGAGGAAGAATCTTCACTGATGGACTCACAAATCCTTGAGGAAATGACCTAACAATATATACATAGATACATATGTGTGTGTTTTTTGTTAGCCTCTCAAACATAGACACAATCAATTTATTTTGTACCATGCTATATTCAGTACTCTGTTTATTATATGAATGAATATTATGGGGCCAAGGGCGGGATGTCTCTTCCACCATATTCAGGATAAGAACTGAGGTGCTTTCTGGCGTCTGTGGAGTGGATGATGGAAAGCAGGGACATTGAAAAGAAAATTATATCCAAGAGTCTCCTGGGGCTAAGTTCAGGGTGCACAAATACTGATATGATGTGGAAAACAGGAGAGGCAGGAAGAAAAAAATAAAAGCAGAGAAAATATAACAGATGGAAGTAGGCGAAATAAGTCAAAGGAAGGAGAGGAGTCTTATTTTGGCTATCAATGTGTAAATAAAAGCAGAGAAGAAATGGACCCAAATCCAAAGTAAATGCAAAGAAATGGAAAAAAGAAAGGTAGAGTTATTAAAAATAAAGAAGCTGTCAGTATATGGGGGAAAACTCTATCTTTTTCAGCAGAATTGATTAGAATGACTTCTATGAAGAATCATATAAAGCCCTGTATTGTTAGGAAAAGCAATTTGTCCTAACTTGTAAGGCATTAAGCATTACAAAATTGAGAGTATTACATGTTGCATTAAATTAGACGACTTTTTAGAAAGATATGGATCAGTTTTTATAATGCTTTTAATCCTCTCTTCTTTCCCTCCTGCCTCATAACTTGCTTGCTATTTTAATCATTTAGTGGTATTTTGGGGCCTTGTTATCCAACACTTACATGTTAGGAAGAATTCATCTTTGTGACTTTTATAACAGGCAATTATAGGAAGCAAAGTTTTGATGTAGTGACAGTGTGGTACAAATTAATGACAACATGTATAATGAACAGAGTTTCTTTTAAACAGCTCAAATGCGTGCTTGCTTTAATTATTTGTACAGCTCCAATTGAGAAGTAATTGTAATTGCGCACAGGTCTTTCACAGTACCTGAGGTGACAGTCTGCTCCCAGAAAAAAAAAAAAGAAGCAAAGCTGGGATACTGATGACTGAAATGGTCTTCTTTCTTATAGAGCATGCAAAGTACAGTAATTATCATTCAATAAAACCTACAGGAGACAAGGGGATGAAAATGGCATCTATTAAGACAAAGAGGCTTCACAGGGCATTGATGGAAAGATGATCTATATTAGTTATGAACGGGGGAGGGAACATTCAAAGAAATATTTTAATTTGTTGCCACTGTGTATTTTTTTACTCACAGTACTCATGCATAAATGTGTATCAGGATAAGATTTTGATGCATGACATTAGAAACTGCATGGTCAAAGCAATGCACTCTTAGATGCTCTTGAGCTGTTGTAAATTTCTTCATGAATGGACATGACAGTGATGAATGCTCCTCTGGGAGAAGTGAGATGTTCCATAAAGGGATAAGGAAACGTTACAATGGATATTATCTGCAGAGATTTGGTGCTTAGAGAGAATGGACATAAAAGCAAACAAAGAGTAACTAGAATTTGATCTGACGTTGGCCGTGGGCTAAATGAACCAAAGTAGGGGTTCTGAATCTGGGGTTTGTGAACTTTAATATTTTGATAATTGCGTTTCAATACGGGCAGGGCAGCTAGGTGGTGCAGTGGATAGAGTGGCTGCCAGGCCTGGAAGACTCCTCTTCCTGAGTTCAAATGCAGCCTCAGACACTTACTATAGTTGTGTGACCCTGGGCAAGTCACTTAACCCTGTTTGCCTGAATTTCATTTGTAAAATGAGCTAAAGAAGGAAATGGCAAACCACTCCAGTATCTTTGCCAAGAAAACCTCAAATGGGACCGTGAAGAGTCAGACACAACTGAAAGGACTGAACAACAACAGAAATTTGAATACATTTGGTTTCCTTTGTAATCCTATCCATTTGACTTTATGCATTTATCCCTCAGAAGGGAGCCATAAGCTTTCCCAGACTGCCACAGGGATCCATGACACACACACACAAAAGTTAAGAGCCTTTTGTCTACAGTTTGAACACTGACTTTTGGTGCACTGTATCTAAAGGAGGTCATAAAAAGAAGTCAGGAGGATCTGAGTTCAAATATAGCCTTGGACACATACTAGTAGTGTGACCCTTGGAGAGTCACTTAACTCTGATTGCCTCCAAAAAAGAATCTTGATAACTGTATTTTGATGTAATTAGTTTCCTTTGTAATCAGATGTACTTTATTTTATGCATTTAAATACATTATCCTGAAAAATGGTCAGTAGGTTTCAACAAATTGTCAAACGGGGCCATGACATAGAAAGGTTAAGAATATGTGATCCAACCTTAGCAGCTAGACTTATGGAATCTTATCTCTTATTCTCAAACATCCCCATTCCAGACTCTAGCAACAGTCCTGCTCCAGGGCAAGAGAAATATAGGGAAATATAGCTATCAACATTGGAATCTGGTAAATCAATTTTAGAGTAAGTAAATCAATTGAAAAAGTAGGATAATAATAACACATATTTCCCAGGGTTGTTGTTAGAACCAAATGAAATAGTAATTATAAAACACTTAGCACGGTGCCTGGTACATAGTAAGTGCTATATCAATGTTAGCTATTATTATTAATAGTAGGTGGGTCCCTACCTTGTTGTATAAACAAGTCCCTACTTGATTATCATCCCTAGTACTGGATTCCTTCCCTCTGAGTTCCAGTGTCCTCATGAATGGGTTCTAGACCCTGGTGTCAGACTTCCCAGATGCCAGATGCCTGCCTATTTGAACCTCAATTAGCTAAGAAATTTCCTCATATCATGTTAAAAGGAAAATTCTTTATTTGGGCTCTTACCCTGATTAATGAGTCAGAACTTTAGAAAAAAAAAGAATTAAAAGAGTTTATTAAAAATATGTCAAGGTAGCTACACGTTGATGGGCTGGAGATCAGTCCAGGATTCAAGATGGAGCCAGCTTTTGTTGATAACTTTCATAATGAGATAAAGACAATTTGAATAGGTCTATGTCAGCAAAAGGGACTGGGCCATTGCATATCAGCCCTTCCCCAATTGCCTGTATGGGATAGCTAACAGGTACCTGCTGGATAGCAGGTAATATGAAAGCTGTAGATTGGGTGACGCCTTCTCCAACACTGGTTGCTCTTTATAGAAATATGGAAGCTTGTGGGAGGGATGGGTGTGAAACCAGCTTCTCAGCCAGTAGAAGTAAAGACCATTTTGTCCTTACTTCAAAACACTTTCTAGCAGATTCATAGCAACTGAGGGCTTCTAGAGGCTCCCAGATGAAAACTATGGAACTAGTGAACAAAGCCACCAAGGGAACCTTGTTGAACATTATCAATTCAAGTGAGGAAGCAGGAAAGGAAAGTGTTTTACGTATGTTAAGTTTCTTTTTGTTTTATCTTTGCAGGAAGGAAATTTAGGGAGAAGCTGGGCTAAGTAAAATATTTAATAGATTAAGCAGTACCAGTTGGCTAGGCTTGGTGATGTAGTGGAAAGAGCTCTGGGTTTGGAATATCAAGTCCTAGGCTGGAGTTCTAGCTCTGATGCTGCCTAGCAGGGTGACCTCCAGCAAGTCATTTCATTTCTCTGTCAGCTTTCTCACCTATAAAATGAGGGTAGTAATGCGTATATTACTTCACCCTAAGATTAGTAGTTGCTAATCTGCTTTGGTAAATGAAGTTTCTTTACCAGGCTGCTCCCTACCCCCAATAAAATCATAGGTCTGGACCATTACCTACTTCCCAGGGTTATCGTGAGACTCAAAAGAGATGATGTCCAGGGGGCATTCTTTAACTGTAAAGGATGACTTACATAAACATTTTTATGCCTCTAAAAGGTCTATTCATTTGATAGCTGACCTAATAAAATCCAGAGTCAGGTTTGAAGAGAAGCTTTAGGGCCATACTCAGTTAATATCTCTCAAAGTAACATCGGTAACCAAATGTTGAATCTTGCTGCCCATATATCTACAAATGAAAATAATTAATATCCTTACATGAACTATGAATGAAAGGGAAATTGAAGTTAACTGTGAAAAACTAAAGTAATGGTAATATTGTTTTTTGTTTTTATCGATATGTTTTCATTTCCCTCTCCTTTCCCCTACCCAGTGAGCCATCCTTTGTAACAAAGGATAAAGAAAAAGAAAAATAAACAACAGTTCACCAAAACTAACCAATATACTAGTGAAATCTGGCAGTATTTGCAATGTTCCACACATATAGCCTGCCATTTCTGTAAATAAGGGGGTTAAATGTACTTTTTTGGGAGGGGGCAGGTCAAATTTGGTTATTATAATTACATGGCATTTCTTTTCTTTGTTTGTTTGTTTCCATTTACATCATTGGAGTTATTGTGTATATTGTTTTCCTGGCTCTGCTTACTTCTCTCTGAATCAATTCATAAAAGTTTTCCTCTGCTTGTCTGAATTCTTCATATTGATCATAGAGCAGGGAGGTGGCACAGTGGATAGAATGCTGGGCCTGGAGTCTCATCTTTCTGAGTTCAGATCTAGCCCTCAGACTCTTACTCGCTACGGACTCTGGGAAAGTTATTTAGCCCTGTTAGCCTCAGTTTCCTCATCTGCAAATGAACTAGAGAAAGAAATGGCAAACCACTCCGGTATCTTTGCCAAAGAAAACCCCATGTAGAGTCATGAAGAGTCAGACACAACTGAAAAAAAATGACTAAGAAACAACAGCATTATCATCAACACTGTGCGAGGTTTTAGGGATACAAAACATTAAAAACAATAAATCCTGCCCCCAAGGAACTTATATTCTATGGAGGGAGGGTCAATGTCATGCATGAAAATAATTAATATAAGCAATGTAGAAAATAGAGCTAACAAATAGAAGAATCTGGAACAGACCACTTGTAGGTCTCAGTGGTCCAGACCAATGATTTCTTCAATGTGGGGAACTTCTATTGTGGAGACTACTTTCATTAAAGCAGATTGGCAACTCATATATAACTTATAGTCTTAGAAAGTTACCTAGAGCAGTGGTCTCCAAGATTTTTTGATTACACATCCCATTTTGGGCAGGGTGTCAGCTATCTACCTAATCTCTTAATATTATCAAATATCAAATCACTTACTCTCTCAGTGGTCTCCAGAGGGGGGGCCTGAGGGTGACTTGACTCCCAGAGGTATGTGATCAGCCTATAAGAGACTGAGAAAAGGATTCGCATCCCACCCTTTGTGTGACAACCATTCTTAGTGCTTTCTCCAGTATAGCCATACCTATGCTTATCTTCCAACATTCCTCACTCTCCATCTTCCATCTACTCCGTGAACTCCCATCCTTCCTCCTTTGCCACATTGCTTCTTGCTATATAAACATAAGGATTTTTTTTAAAAAGTGCATAAAGCAGTTTGTAACAATAGAGTGCTACATGAATGTTAGTTGTTATTACTCTTCTATCCTAGGTCACAACAGCTTCTATAAAGAGATTTACTTAAGTTTTGTTCTTATCACCTAAGCATAAGATGATAAGGGAAATTTAAAATGGCTACCAAAGGTAATTAGCAAAACAATCTCACTACCCTATCAAATTAGTAACTCTGAAATGAATTTGGAACTCTAGTCCCTGAGAAGTCAAGATTAAAATGCCAAGTGGCACTTCTGAATATCCTTACATGTGATTTAGAGTCATCTGGCTAGAGTTCCTTATGAAATATTTCAATTATCTGCAAAATGGATTACATTTTTAAAAATGAATGACTAGGCTGCAAAACATTACAAACAGGAGGAATTACAAAGAAGCACGGTAAGAGTCATTAAAGAAATGTTTAAGGAAAAAAAAGGGGGGGGCTGTTTATGTGATGAGACTGGCAATGTATGTTCCCCTGTGATCCTCGCTAGGCCAAGAGAAAGCAAGGAACTCACCCAGCATGGCAGGTGGATACCACGTGGCAACTTTATGGGAAACACGGACAAGAATTTCACAGAGTGAACAGGACTGAGTTGGTTGTGAACTGCACCATTGGAGAGCACACGCACATCCATTGGAATATTGGATTATTTGAGTATTGGCAAAATGAGATAATGCCATGTTTTTAAGAAGTGGTTTTTAAACCACTGGCATATCTACATTCAACCTTGGGAAGAATTAGTTTTCTGTGCTAAGAAATGACCATGTAAGGAAACCTGCGTGGCTTGAACTGTGATCTTCTAAAGAGCTAAGCAGATGTTTCCTGTTGGTTCGTTGGGTAGCTCATGAATGACATGGGAATATCAATCATTTTTTCCTTGAGAGTATCCAATCTTCACCATTTTATTAATGACATCTTCAGGAGAAGAGAATGACTAGACACATTCCAACTTAGACACTTTCATTATCATTGATATCCATTTTCATTTGGAAAAATGACTAGATATGTTATGGGCTTTTATGCCAAGGATAGCACTTACAGTACCATACTTTGAAAATTAGTAATAATGATAATAATAGCTAAAATTTATGTAATGCTTCCTATGTGCCAGGCGCTCTGCTAAGTACTTTATGTTCTCATTTGATCCTCGTATCAACCCTGGGAGGCAGATAGTTTAAAAATTAGTATTTCCATTTTATAGATGCTTTTATTGTCCCCATCTGACAGATGAGGAAAGTGAGGCAAATAGAGATGAAGTGACTTACCTAGGGTCACACAACTAGTAACTGTCTGAGGCTAAATTTGAGCTCAGGTCTTCCTGGCTCCAGGCCTGACTTTCTATCCACTGTACCACCAAGCTGCACCACCTATTTACCTGAAACACTGTGTTTTGTAATAATAGTTTTTTGTTTGTTTTGTTTTTGTTCTGGTTTCCTTGATATAGGGAACTCTAGGTATGGAAGCTCCCTCCACCAATGTAGACTGACAACAGTCTGCAACATCTAATCTTAGAGAGTTGCCAGAGGCAGTGAGATGTTAAGTGATGCATGTGCTATGGACACGTAGCTGAGTATGTGTGAGGGGTAGGACTTGCCCGCAGGTCTTCTTGATTTTCAAGGCCAGTGATCTCGGCAGTAGTTGTGGGCAAAATTCTAGAATGCGTGTTTAACAAACATCTAGCAGTTAGTAATCATAGAGAGCGAGCACGGTTTCAGCAAGAACATTCCAGATAAACCTCATTTTTTTCTTCTTCTTTTTTTTTTTTGACAAGGTTATTAGACCGGTAAACCAGAGGAATACTGTAGATATACCTAGTTTATGTAAGTGGAAGGAACAAAGAGCTTTCATCCTGGGCCAAAGGAAGTAATGAGGGCCTAAGTTGGAATCATAGCAGCAGAAATTGAAAAGAAGGAGTGGATGGCTAAAGGACAGGGCAGACTATTGAGAGGGAGGGTAGCAGGAATGAAAAAAGGGTTTTAAGGATAGGAGAGACATGACATTTTTGTAGTCACATGAGAAGATTCCAGTGGAGGGAAAGAGATCATTGAAGATGAGAGAGAGAAAGAGAGAGAGACAGAGAGAGAGAGACAGACAGACAGACAGACACACACACACACACACACACACACACACACACACACACACAGAGATTGAGGAAATACCTGCTGGTTCAAGATTCCAGAGGGAGTAGAAAAGGATGGGATGTTTTCTTTCACTCTGCAGTCATTCTATACCTTGGATTTCTCTGAAGTGAGAGCTCTGAATGCAAATCAATGAAAAAGCTGACCTGGGGTAATCATTGCAACCAGTTATAAATAATAAATTAACTTTATTTTATTTATTATTTATTTAATAGCCTTTATATAAAAGGGCCTTTGGAAAAGAACCAACTGTTTACTGCCGAAGGGTGTTTTAAAATGCATAATTAATAAAATAACAACTAAACAGTGAAACTAATGTCCACATCATTTCTTCCTAATGGAGTATGACAATGAATCAGAAAAAGAGAGAAAAGACAGAGTGGCATCTCTTTCCAAAGAAGCTGGTTTTAGAGTGAGCCTTTAAAATCACAAATGAAGCCTCCATGTGGATATATTGTATGTTGTCTTCCCCCATAAAACTGTAACATCCTTGAGAGTAAGGACTGTTTCTTGTTTGTTTGTATTTCTGTCTTCAGCGTTTAGCACAGTGTTTGCCGCATGACTGGAACTTAATAAAATGCACTCTGTCTCTTTCTTTCTCTGTCTCCTCCTTTCTCTCTTTGTCTCTATCTCTCTCTTTTCCTCCATCTTTCTCGCTCCTCTTTTTCCCTGTCTCTTTCTTTCTTTCTGTTTCCTCCTCCTCCCCCTCTTCTTCTTCCCTCTTTCTCCTACCCCCACTCTTATGGAAGACCTCCAGAGATCTAGGGAACAAGTAACTGAATCCCAGAAGCACAGTGTTAGAGTTGAAAGGAACTTTATTTATTTTTTATATGAGGCAACTGGGGTTAAATGACTTGCCCAGAGTCACAAGCTAGAGTGTTATGTGTCTGAGGCTGGATTTGAACTCAGGTCCTCCTGACTACAGGGCCGGTGCTCTATCCACTGTGTCACCTCGCTACCCCTGAAAGGAACTTTAGAGGCCATCTAGTACGAATCCTAACCCACAAAGGATCCCCTTAACCGCATGCCTGAGAAGTGATCTTCCAGTCTCTGCTTGAAGGGAGATGAACCCTACTCCCTCCTGAGGTACCCATTCTACTTTTGGATAGCTTTAATTATGAGAAAGTTTTTTTTCTGAAATCAAGTCTAAATTTGAATCTACGCTTCTACCCATTCCTAGTTGTTCTGCCTTCTGGGACAAAGTAGAAGAAGTCTAGTTTTCTTCTATGAGGTTGCCCTTCAAATACTTGGACAGCCATCGTGTCCCCCCACCACATCTATTCTCCAGGCTGAGTATCTGAAATTTTTTCAGGTGATCTTTCTATGGCATGAACTTGAGGCCTTTTACCCTCCTTGTCATTCTTCTCTGAATAGTCTCCAGTTTAGTTATATCCTTCTTAAAATGAGGTAACCATAACTGAACATAAAACTCCAAATGTGTTCTGGCCAGGAAAAATACAATGGGTGGGGCCATCATCGCCTTAGTTCTGGAAAAGCATCTTTTTAGCTCTTTTGGCTGCCATATACTATTGACTCATGTTGAGCTTATAGTCACTAGTTAGTCAATAAACATTTATTAAGTGCCTACTATGCATCAGGCTAAGCCATTGCTAGTTGTCTTGACTTATGTCTTGCCACTGGACTCTAATGACTCTGGAAGAGAAAGTGAGGCTGATGACTTTGCACAGCTCTGCCTCACTGAAATCCAATTCAGTCACAAGTCAAGACATCACCCTTGTGATAACCAGCAGAGCAGGTGTTGATTTACATTGACCAACAGGTTACCTCATTGGGAAATCTTGGTATTAATTAAATCACAGGTCCTGTAAAACATAAATAAGTCATACTTGGGGGAAGGGTTAGGATCACTTTACATAAGAAAATTGCATTGCAGAATTAATTGAATAAGAAACTGTCAGAGGAACAGAAAGTTTTAATCCACACTAAAGTATCTGACAAATCAGGGGGAAAATGAACAAAAATGATTAGTGAGAGACATTATTCTTGATGAGAATGAGCTGATGCCCTGTTAATTGCTCTAATGTAGAAGCCTGTCCCTTATGTGGACAACAGTGACTACATAATGGATTTCAATCTGTTCAAAGTGCTTATTTCTATGGTGTTACTATAGAAAGGCTTAGTAAAAGGAACTTACTTCTTATTTCCTATTTTTAAGCTATGAAATTATCGAAGAAATACCCAAGAAAAGAGTGATGGTCATTTGCAAAAGCTCAACACATTCTTATTTGTAATAAATAGCTGCTTTATTCAAACAGAAGTCATTTCTTTGTCCATTTTTCTCTCATCATCTCTCTTTGATAGATTACTCCAAGAGATCAGCCAGTGTTGACAAGCAGAGGGTCCCACCTCCATGTGTCAAGTAGGGACTAACTTAATCTTACTGCTGGGCCCTAGTAGAACGATTTTATTTTTGACTTCACAACAATCGAAGGCATATTCTGGGAATTGTTTACCTGCTCTTCTTTGCATAATAACCCCTTTGCAATGAAGGGCTCTCTTCTAATGACAGTACAGACAGGCAATTTTCTTGGAAATGTTCTTGGAGAATTTGTTGATTGTCCATTGAGTGGAAAAATATAAAACTAAAATCTCCAAATAGATATTATTAACCATACTATCATGTTAGAGCTTCCTAATAGAAATAATTAAGTTGGTGGTGTCATCCAGCCCCAGATGGTAATGTTGATTTGTTGTGGTCAGAGAGGGACATCTATTTAACGGGAGGAAATAAGGATATAACTCCCCCAAACCAGACCTCTATTATCAGCTGCTTCCTTGAGCTCTTCTTATCTTCTCTCTTCATTCTTGTGTCTTCCTGCTTTCTGTTTCACTACAGAAATAGTCTTGGCGGTGAAAGGGAAAAAAAAAAGTCCTGGGTAGAATCCCAGAATATCAGTGACAGCAGAATGAGTTTTTAATGCTGAACACCTGGCCCCCTTTTATCCAGCTACCAAAAAAGGTGGGTTTTCTGATTATGTATTAAAACAAAAACAAAAAAAAAGGATTTTGTCATCCTATTCATGAGTGACTATGGAGACAAATAAGTTTCAATATCTGCCTGAAAATCCAGGACAATAGGATTCTGCAAAAACAGAGTGTTCCTTTGCAATTAGTTCAGGATTATGGAGTACAGGAACATATTTCAAGACATGCTGCATTCAGGGCAGGCTATACAGGAACTGATTGAGACAGAACAACTTGTCTCCTAATTAGCGATTCTGACCCACTCCAATACATCCACTCATGGTGACTGGTGATAGGAATGGTAACAAAGGAGAGTGAAAAGCAAAAAATTACCCCTTCCCTCATCTAAAAATTTTTTGTTATTTTAATAATAGCTAATAAGCAGTTTTGGATTTTACTATAGATTGCTTATGTAAACCCACCCTTAGAGGAATTGTTACTAAGCAGACATAGTCAGAAAAGTAGCTGGCAGTGGAGAAAAAAAAGAGAAATTATCGAGTAATTGGATAATTAGGCCTTCAGTCATTGTGAGTTATCCACGTTGAATGATAGTCATCAAAATATTGAGGAATAGTGGGGGTGACCCAGTCCCAATTCCAGAGAAAGAGAATTTCTACTTGATAATGTCTTGGGGAAAGTGACAACTTAAGTAACCCATATTTTTTTTTGGCTTACAACTATGAGTTGGGTTGCTGAGATGACCTCAAAACTTCTCCCTGAAACAAAGGCTCATCTTTTTTTTAATCACTAAAATCCTTCCTGTGATATTGTATGTTTATGAATCATGGAATAATTTTGTCTCTGAGAATGCTAGATTTGGAGTTGGTAGAGCTGGGGTTAAATGTGGCCTCAGACACTTACTCCCCATGTTACTTTAAGCTCTCTAGATCTCATGCCATCATCTGTAAAATGAAGACATTGGAATAAGTGGCTTCCAAGGTTTCTTCCGTCTCTAAATCTATGATCTTATGAGCCATAAAGTACAGTTAGGGATCACCCAATAGGCAAGGAAGAAGCACAAGGTACATGAGTAGGTTATAACACTGTACATAAGGAATTAGGTGAGAGACACCCACCTAATAGTGTCCAACTCAAATAGAAACAGATCCCTGTGGGTAGCATGTTGACTTAGGAAACCACAAGTTCACATTGTCTATGTTGTACTGTATTTTTGTTTATTAGTTAAACATTTCCCAATTAAATTTTAATCTGGTTTGGGCCACATTTGGTAGAGTTTGACACCTCTGATGTAAAGAAGATTATCTAATAAATGTATAACTGGCAAAAAAGAAAACACACACATACACAGGCTGATCATACAGTGAGATTAAAGGATAACTGATGGACAACCTGTGTGTTCCATTGGTATCCATAAAATGACAAAAAAAACTAGAGGAAGGAAGACTCTACCACATTTGGTATATACTCTGTTATAGACTTATGGGAAGACATGGATGGAGAAGAGTCACAAAGAATGGGTAGGCATGGATGGGGTGATTGTGTCATTGAAGGATTGTATCATTACAGTAACACTGTAATACTGGGGAATAAATACATATAAGCATATATACTACATGGACTGTACGAGGAGGTGGGCATGTAGGCATAGGTGAATAGGCACATACCTATATAGGCATATAGTTCATATTTTATGGACAACCATGTAAAATGCTTCTATAATACCTATGTACTATATATATGTGTGTATATATACACACGCATACATATGCCTGTATATGTGTGTATATCTACATCTATATCCCTTATAAGGTCTGAAGATCCTTATCTCAACACCTACACTCACAGATGAGTCTTGGGTTCTGGAGCAAGGTTACATCATTCCTTCAGAGTTCTAAGGGTGCTCCTGAGGAGTTGGGGGTGTATGTGACTCTTTAATGACATCAGCTTGAGGCCCCACCAACATATTATCTCCAATATTATCAGTTGAGAATGAATTTAGTCAGCTAATCTTATAAAGCTTTTATTCAGGGATAGTTACCAGAATGGTGCAAATTAGAACAGTTGATACAAAAACTTACCTATGGAAGTTGTGATACCCTCCAGGGGAAAGTGGACTGAAACTTAAAGGGCAAAGGGGTGATTTGCGGCTTCTGGCTGTTAGAAATCCTCTTCACTCATTCATGAGGTTTTCTAGAAGTTTCCCTGACATGTGGCATAGTTTCTTTTCTGGCGTCCTCATGGAACCAAGCATCAGCCTCCAGTCTGTCCTTGACTTTCCACGAAGACACTGCTGTCAACTGATCCAGGGATGCTGCTTAGGAAACGCATGGGAGGATGGGAAATCCTTCACCGCATGTGAAGCTCACAAGGTCCTCTGTTTGCCAAAGCAGAATGGGAAGGAGACTGGACCAACGTCAAAGCCAAGGCTTCTCCTTCCCCTCACTTAACCCTGTTTGCCTCAGTTTCCTCATCTGTAAAATGAGCTGGGGAAGGAAACGGCAAACCACTCTAATATCTTTGCCAAGAAAACCTCAGATGGACTCATAAAGAGTCAGATATGACTGAACAACGAAATTCTGTTTGTGTTTGTCAGATGTATGCTTGTGATTATTCTAATGTTAGCATTTCTTTTATGTGTAGGAAATAAATGGTATTCCATACCTGAAACATATTATATTTTGAGTATCTTTTTGTGCCTATCCTCTTTCGGGAGATCAAAACTTGAGGCCACATTGAATTTTCACATAATTTGTCCCTGGGGCTTCAGGGTTGGGGTTTAAGGAACAAAAGTATGTGAGAAATGGGAGTCTAGCCCTGTCTCTCATTAGAGTCTGGGCTCCCCCAGGGCTGAATTCGGTGAGATCCATATGTCTTGATTCAGAGCAAAAGAACTGCCTAGGGAGAGAGGGAATTTACAGTGCTCCAGTCCCCTGGGCCCAGATGTGATTCTTTAATGTGTGTGTATGTATATAAATATGTATGTAAATACATATATTTATTTATACAGCCTCTAAAGTTTGTCGTGGGGCTTAATGCCTTTCTGCAAAGTCGCTAGAGGCTATAGGAATAAGATCTAAAGTCATGATTAAAAATTTTTGTTTGTCCTTTATTTTGATAGGGGTCCAATGATGTCACGGAGTGATCTCTTGACTCATGTATGAATTAGACTTAAGTGAGGCAGAGTTTCACTAAATTGTTAGCCTCGCTCTCTCTTCCAGTCATCAAAGTCCAGTGGCAAGACAAAAGTCAGGAGAATTAGCAATGGCCTGGAGTTCAGTGGATGACCTTGGTCTCTTTGATGCCTGACCAAACTCTAAGTGCTCCATGGCATCTGCTTCAGTCACCTTCATGGCCATCGGAGCAAATTGTTCTCATCCACCCATTCCACTGGGAGAAGTCTTTGGGGTAAATATCCCCCTAATTCACTGATGGGTTTATGGCCCATCCGTTAACTGTTAAGCTGGTTTAGCCCGTATACCCAAATGGTTTACTGGGGTGTAGCTGCTGTGCATGCTACAGCTTCTTGGAGCCACCGGTGAGAGTTGGGTGAAGGTGGAGACCAAAGGCAGATGAGCAGCCCTGAAAGGACTCAGCAAGCCCTCACACCAGAGGTGCTAGTTCTCCTTGAACATATGGAGAACTAGTAAAAGAATATTTACCTTTTGAATACCATACTTCTTTCTTCTTTTGTCATTGTACCTTTGGAGGCACTAAACTTAGAATCAGAATGTCAAGGTTTGAATTTGATTCCCCACAGGATCCAGGGCAAACTACTTATTTCACTGAGTCTCAGTTTCCTCATTTGTAAAAGGAGAGTAATAATACCTGCCCTATCTCACTAGATTCTTGCAAGGCAAGAGTTTTGTAAGCTATAAAGTGCTATATAAATGTGAGCTGCTGATATTATTACTAGCTGGACCCTGACACTAACATGAGACCCACCATCAGCTCTCCACTCTAATCTGAAAGCAATCCCAAAATATTATCACTTCATTTGATGGAGATGTTGTGAAATGGTGACTTCCAAAAATTCCTTCTTTTAGTTCTATTTTGAAGGAGTAATTGACTTTTGACATCCCCTCCCTGAAATTTCTGTAGACTATGGATATGCTACATCAATATTTTAAAAGCCACCATTTTTTACACATGCAGCAAAGGATGCTTACAATCTTCAATAATCTCTAATGCAAGATGTATTCATTATTTATGAACCAGCACAGGAGAAACCAGCATCGTACAGGCTCCAGAGTGCTATACGGTGGAAGCTCTGGGGTGGTTAAATAACCTCTTCGTTATGTTAAACCACCATCTAATAGCTTTAGCAGTTAAGCCTGAAAATCATCATGGTTGTTTTGTCTTTATGAATACTGACTGAGCAAAGCAGAGAGAATTGTCCCTGGTGGGACATTCCTGCTGTTGTCTTAGTTTTAAAGAAAGATGTCTCCTCCAAATCATGTCCAACCTTTGGAAAAGTCATTTATTCTTGGAAAAGCTATTATATCTTCTGGGTTTTCACTGAGTACTTACTGTCTGGCTGATGTTGAAATACGCCCTAAGAAAGAAAATTCAAAAACTGTGTCTAAGCATATGGGGCAAAATGAGGAACTCAGGTTTTGTTGGAGTGGGAAAAGCACCCTATTGGGAGACTGGATATCTGGGTTTTTGTTCCAGCTCTTCCACTAACTGGTTATGTGACCTTGGGTAAATTCTTTAACCTTTCTAGCCTTTAGTTGTCTTATTTGTTGAGTAAAAGGCTTTGATTAGATGATCTCTGGGTATTTTTCCAGCACTGTGACTCTGGGACAGTTATATAAGTAATCCAGACCCCTTTCCTTCTCCCCTTCTCACCAGTTTCTGAGAGCCAAGAAACTTTAGGGAGTTAAATGATCCAAATTATCTTTCAGTGTTGGTCAAAGTCACCAGACAGTTGCTCAACACGGTGCTTTATTCACTTAGTATAGCCCAGGGAGTCTCAACCTGGGGTCTACAAATCTATTTTTAAAATATTTCTATAGCTATTATTTCAAAATAATTGTTTTCCTTTGTAGTCCTATGTATTTGATTTCTTGCATTTTAAGTCATTCTTTTTAAAATTTTTTAAAATTAATTTATTAATTTTTAGTTTTCACCATTCATTTCCATAAAATTTTGCATTTTAAATTATCTCCCCCTCCCACTTCTTCCCCCTCCCCAAGACAGCACACAATCTAATGTAGGCTCTACATATACATTCATGTTAAGCATATTTTCCCATTAGTCAAGATATAAAGAACAATTAGAACTAATGGGAGGAACCATGAGAATGAAGCAATAAAACAAAACAACAAAGGAAAAGGAGAGCAAATGGTATGCTTCCATCTGCATTCAGACTCCATATTTCTTTCCCTCGGTGTGGATAGCAATTTCCATCATGAATCTTTTGGAGTTGTCTTAGATTCTTGCATTGCTGTGAAGAGCCAAGTCTATCAAAGTCAGTCATCCCATAATGTGGCTGTTACTGTGTACAATGTTCTCCTGGTTCTGCTCATTTCACTCTGCATCAGTTTATGTAAGTCTTTCCAAGATTTTTTGAAGTCTGCCTGTTCATTATTTCTTATAGCACAATAGTATTCCATTATATTCATATACCACAACTTGTTCAGTCATTTCCCAATTGATGGGCATTCCCTCGATTTCCAATTCTTTGCCACCACAAAAAGAACTGCTATAAATAGTTTTGTATATGTGGGTCCTTCTCCCATTTTTATGATCTCTTTGGGACACAGACCTAGAAGTGGTATTGCTGGGTCAAAGGGTATGCACAATTTTATTGCCCTTTGGACATAGTTCCAAATTGCTCTCCAAAATGGTTGGATCATTTCACAACTCCATCACAATGTGTTAGTGTTCCAATTTTCCCACATCTTCTCCAACATTTATCATTGTCCTATTTTGTTATGTTAACCAATCTGATAGGTGTGATGTGGTACCTCAGATTCATTTTGATTTGCATTTCTCTAATCAATACTGATTTAGAACATTTTTTTTATATGACTATGGATAGCTTTAGTTTCTCTGAGAACTGCCTGTTTATATCCTTTGACCATTTATCAATTGGGGAATGACTTATGTTCTTATAAATTTGACTCAGTTCTCTCTATATAAAATCATTATTCTGAGAAGGGGTTCACAGGCTTCACCAAACTGCCAGAGGGGTCCATGACACGCAAAAAAACTAAGAACCCCTGGTGTAGGCAGAACTTTCAATACTTTATATGCTTTCATTATTTTTATGCTGTTATTTATTTACAGAGAATCTCTCAGGGAAGGAATTTTGATGGTCAGGAATTTATCTTCAAGATCCAGTTGCCCATTTAAGATAAAATTAGGATTAAAATTTCTTTGAGAAATTTTTTAAAATAAAAAAAGTGTATTAGTACGTTTTTGTTTTGATACAATAGATCCTTTTCAACAAACATTCAAATGATCCCCCGTATAAATTTCCTGAAAACCATTAAAAAAAACATCTAGGGTGTGATTGTAACTATTATTATTACTTGTCAAGTTTTATTTTTGAAATTTATTGACTATTGACAGAAAGGAATAATGTGTATTTTAACTTTGTGTGCCACTTGACCTAAATTTTATTGACTCTTAGTGTTGTCTCTCCTTACATTTTTTTCATCATTGTGTATATTATTCTCTTGGTTCTCCTTTCTTCATTCTGCATCAAGTTTTCCCATGTTTCTCTGAATTCTGTACATTCGTTGTTTCACCCATGTTTTCCCATGGTTTTCTGAATTCTGTACATTTGTTGTTTTTCGTAGCATCGGAATCATAGAATCTCAGTGTTAAAAGGGGCCGTTCCACTATTGGAGAGCTCTAATTGTTAGGAAGTTTTCCTTATTTTTGTTGTTCAGTTGTCTGAGCTGTGTCCAACTCTTTATGACCCCTTTTGGAGTCTTCCTGGCAAAGATGCTAGAGTGGTTTGCCATTTCCTTTTCCAGCTCATTTTACAGATGGGGAAATGGAGGTAAACAGGGTTAAGTGACTTGCCCAGGGTTACACAACTAGTAAGTATCTGAGACTGGATTTGAACGCAGGTCTAACTGATTCCAGATCTGGTGCTCTATCCACTGTGCCACCTAGCTGCCCTAGCTCTCCTTTATGCCAAGCCTAAATTTGTGCCTTTGTCACCAACACCCTTTGCTTCTTGCTCTTCTCTCTAAGGACAAGCAGAATGTAATCTCGCTTTACCTAGACGTATCATAGATTGCTCAGCCATTCCCCACTGTAGGAGCACATATTTGGTTTTCAGGATATGAATATTTTTTAAGGGACCCTCCTTGGAACAGCTCTAGTCTCCTTCTTTACCATCTTTAATCACCAGCTATGTTAGCCTGCAAATAGGTTAATAAATCCCATGAAACTGTTTATGGCTTTTGTCCTAGATGGAATGTGTTTGTGCATGTGTATGTATATGTGTGTGTGCATGAGTGTGCATGCATCTTGGACTTGTGCCCAGTTATCCCCTGTGTATAAGTTAGGCACTTTGAGAGGTTCATTAGCTCTTTTAGGTCACTGGGGTCCCATTAAAGACTGGAGCAGTAATTTAACAAATGGTTCCCTACTGGCATGAAGGAAATGATGTGCCATTTCTTCTTTGCCTAAAGTACCTGACTTATATCCAGGGAATAACTCCGTCACCTGGCAGAATCTGGCCAAGTATTCACACTGGAGCTTATAAAGCCAGGCTGAAGTTATTTATTCTCAGGATGTGGATGCAATAATCAGGCTCAAACATTTTGGTGAACTTGGTTGGTTTCTTTGCTGAAAATTTCTCCAAATGGATTTGACCGAGAGGACTCTAGTGCACATTCCTATGAGCAGACATACTAGCATAGTATAAAATGTGTAACGTCATCATGTGTTCTAAGAAACAAGAAATGTCTCTTTTTGCAAATACACTTGGAAACATTTCCCAGGTTTAATCTCATACCTCATACAGCTGCAACTACACAAAAGTAGAGAGCTGAGCAATTAATTACCTGTGAAATTTCTATAATGTAGCCAGCTGCTCCTATTATATTATTTGTTTTGATGACTAAATATATACTAGAAAGATTTATGTGTAGAAATATATCTTCTACTTTTTAGAATTGCTTCTTACATTAAGATCTTTTTGAATAGTGTGAATATTTTATTAGTTAAAATTAACAAACTTTCCTGTCAATTAAAATAAAAAAAAATACTTTTCTGAAAAAAGACTCAAGTAATAATTTGGACCAAAGCACTCTTTTGCCTCTCTAGCTAGTCTTTTTATCTGAATTTTATATACCGCACATCCCCTTTCTATTCCACTTTGATTTGGTTTTCCATGGAGAACTATGTTTAAGGAAATTTTGGACTAGAAAAACAGCAACAGAATTTTAGGTTTATGGAATTTTAGAATTGTAAAGGACTTCAGAGGCCAAATAGTCCAACTTCCCACCAAATGCAGTAATACTCTCTACAGCATCTATACTCTGCTCAAATACTTCCAGTGTCCGAGAGCTTACTACGCCATAAAGGAACCTTATGTTATAAGAGCGGTCTATGTGGAAGTCCTTCAACTATTTATGGATAGTTATAAAAAGAAGTCCAATATAATACCTCAGTGTGTCATGGAGGTTACCCTGGGTCTTCAAATACATTGGCAAGTTCTAGAATTTTTTTTTCTTTTTAGCATTTATTAGGATCTCTTTGGATGGCTAGGTGGCACAGTACATAGAGCCCTAAATCTGGAGTTGGGAGGGGCCAAGTTCAAATTCAACCTTAGACACTTACTAGCTGTGTGACCCTGGCCAATTCACTTAATCCTGTTTGCCTCAATCTCCTCATCTGTAAAATAAGTTGGAGAAGGAAACGGCAAGCCACTCCAGTATCTTTTCTAAAAAAAACCTCAGATGATGGGGTCATGAAGAGTCAGATGTAACTGAACAACTAAACGACAAAAAATATTTTTCTTTATATCACCCAAATTTTCAGCAAAGAGACCGACCAAATTTACCAAAATGTTTGAACCTGATTATTGTATTCATATCCTGAGGATAACTTCCAGTCTGGCTTTTAAAGCTCCAGCGAATACTAGGCCAGATTCTACTAGATTATTCCCTGGATATAGGTTAGGTACTTTAGTCAAAGAAGAAATCATTTCCTTCATGCCAGTAGGGAAATATTTGTTGAATTACTGCTCTAGTCTCTAATGGGACCCTAGTGGCCTAAAAGAGTTTCTAACTCTATCTCTCTCCTTTCTCTTCCTCATCAAACCATTCCTTGTAACAAAAAAAAAAAAAGTCACTTCAGCAAAACTCACAAAGACGTCAACAGAGTTTGACAGCATATGCCATGTTTCATACTCATAGTCCCCCATTTCTGCAGAGAAGGGAAAGTAATATATTTTGTCACTTCTTCTCTACGGCCAAACTTTTTTTTTAAATAATGACTCATAATTCTATTTTGGGTTTTTGTTGTTACTATTTCCATTTACACTTTTGTAGTCATATTGTTTACGGTTTTCCTGGTCCTGCCTACTCATTGTTCCATATGACACAACAATATTCCATCACATTCATGTACTACAATTTATTCAGTCATTCCACTCTGGTAGATTATACCAACCAGGAAAGTCTTAAGTGCAGCTTCATCAGTAGACTAGCTCTGCTCTCCAAGTACCAGTCTGGGTAAGTCTAGAGAGATGTATCACCATCGGATTGACAGCAAGGTAATGGATTCTTTGAAGGTTACTTTCCATGAAACATAAAAATACAAAATGGTGCTGGATGGTTTGCTTTGGAAGCTTTTGAGACAGTTTGTAAACTGTCTATGAACATTAATGTAGCTCTTGACACTTTAAATGTGAACGTTTTGTTCAAGGACTGGGGTTGATATATACTACTGGGGGCAGAAATGAGCCATATCCGTATTACCATTTCTCACCATAAATGAAGCAGAAAACTTGGAGAAGTTGAAGAAAAAAAGGGAGAAAAATGGCTTGCTGATTCTCCTTTGAGAGGTAAATGAAAGAGCTGGCACAGTTAGTTCCATCATGTGCCCAGACAGCAAGAAACATCATTTTGTGGGATATTTAGGCATCTCATTTTAAGGCACTTGTCGTGAATATAAGCAGAAAGAACTTAGTGAAGGTAATTGAAGATAATATCTGTTGCAGAAGAGGAAGAAATAGAAACATTCCATAGAAAACCTTACAAGACCCTCCAAAACAAATCACTCTATACTCTATATTCACTTGATAACTTCAAGGGGGACACAGGGGAAGGGGTGAAAAAGATGTTGGAAAACATTACTCAGGATAAGGAAAGAGGGAAAAAGGTTTGCAGACCCTCAGAAACTTCACCCTTCAGTATTTATGATGGATAGTGGTGAGGGTTTTGACCCAAGTTTGGGCCCTCATTACTTCTTGCCATGGTTTTCTGATTAGTATTCCTGCTTTCCAGTCATCCTCCACTACAATCTGCTCTCCAGGAAGCTGCTAAGATAATCTTCCTGAGACACGAGTATGACTACTCTGCTTAGCGATTCTCCTTTGGACAAGATGACCATAGACTGAGAGTTGAAAGACTCCTTAGAGGCTGTTTTGGGCTGGGCCTGATGAGCCAGTCCCCTGTATTTCCCGTTTGATATTGGAACAAAAAGAACTCTGTGTAGGTCATTCAACAGAGAATAAAAGATACACATAATCTTAGAAGGAGAAGCATATTCAATAAGGGTATGAGCTGAAGACGCCCTGAGTTGATTCAGCTGAGCAGATCTCCCCTGCCTCAGAGTTGCTCATGGTGATCTACTAGCCAAGCATCAGAGTATGCCTAGAGCTTCTTGTGGTTGGTTTGTATTCAGGAGACCAGAAGTAGCCTAAGGCTTTAGTCCCCTGAATCAATCAAGTCTCAAGGATGGTTTCAATACCTTTTTAAGGAAAAAATCAGTCTAATTTGCATGGAGGCAGGGGTTAGAATATTGCTCTCACTGGAGGTATCATTGAATCTAACAACCCTCTTTACTCACATTTGCTCCTCATAACCCTGGGAAGTAGATTCTATTATTTTCCCTATTATACAGATGAGGAAACTTAGGCAAATGGAGGTCAAGTGACTTACCCGGGGTCACACAGCTAATAAATGTCTGAGGTGGGATTTGAATTTAGGTCTTCCTGACTCCAAATCTAGTTCTCTATCCATTGTGTTACCTAGCTGCCTCACTAGGCTATGACCTTGTCAGCTTGAAAAGGTCAGAAGAGCATCATTAGTCCCAGACCAGAATTTATGGCAACCTGTTTGACCCAGTCCAGCAGTGGATGGATACTGAGATTTTAGTTTCTGTAAGCAAAGGAATGATTTCGTTGGCTATGCTACATTTGGAAGTTTGAATCTACTTATCCAAGGGTCTGAGGCAGTATAAGGGAGAATTTGTTTGTATCTTGGTTCTTACTATTCCTTTTCAGTAAATATTTCTCTCTAAAAGCTAATAGATGTTAATTGCTTAAATTATATTGGGGAGCTAATCATTGGCAATTGATATTGAGGTGAATGTGCCAGAATTGGGATTTGAACTGATAGCATTAAAAAGACGGTGTTAACCCATCAGCAGTACTTACATAGACCCTGCGGGGTGGGGGTCGGGGGGGATGAAGCTAACCCTCTTGGAGATCTTACATATCAGTGTAATTGTGAGTCGGAAGGACTTGTCCCAGAGTTCATTAGGACTATACTCATCTCTCTGGGTAGCTAGGTGGTGCAGTGGATCGAACACAGGGCCTAGAGTCAGGAAGACTCATCTTCCTGAATTCAAATCAGGCCTCAGACATTTACTTAGCTGTTTGACCTTGGGCAAGTCACTTAACCCTGTGTGCCTGAGTTTCCTCATCTGTAAAATGAACTGGAGAAGGAAATGGCAAACCACTCCCGTATCTTTGCCCAGAAAATTCAAGAGTCAGACAGAACTGAACAACAATATGCTTATCTCAGCACTTGTATTTCCCTTAAGACAACGTAGACGCCTAGAGGGCAGGGATTACTTTGTATTTTGCCTTTGTGTCTACAGTGACTCTGAAGAACTTGATAATACCCACCAAATTAAATGAATATACTCTATGATACTTTATTACTTAAATAAAAAGGTGGGAGTTAAGATGAGAAATATATCAGAAACTGGGTTTTAAGAAGGAATGAGCATGGCCAAAGTCTTGTGGGCTGCATAGAAGTTTATAGCTTCATGTTATGTGTGTTTTGCTTTTTTTTTCCTGCTTTTTGGTTTGGCAATTGGGGTTAAGTGACCTGCCCAGGGTCACGCAGCTAGTAAGTGTCAGGTGTCTAGGGTCAGCTTTGAACCCAGGTCCTCCTGACTCCAAGGCTGGAGCTCTATCCACTGTGCCACCTAGCTACCCCGACAGCTTCATGTTATGAATGCTTTTGTCTACACAGATTCCCAAAATGGGTGATACTGTCCCCTGGAGGGAACGATCCAGTGGAGTGGTAGTAGTCTAGGGTGCAATTAGGGGGCATTGAACAAAAATAAGGGGGCAGGGGCAGCTAGGTGGCACAGTGGATAGGGCACCTTTCCTGGAGTCAAGAGGACCTGAGTTCAAAGCCGGCCTCAGACATTTGACACTTACTAGCTGTGTGACCCTGGGCGAGTCATTTAATCCCACTGCCTAGCCAAAAAACAAACAAACAAACAAACAAACAAACAAACCAAAACAAACAAACAAACAAAATAAACAACGGCAACAAAAATAAGGGGGCAGTGGAAGCATAAGGGAAGAAGAGAAGAAAAATTTGAAAAACCGTCTGTACGTGTTTCATCTGTTGTATGACAGAGTTAAAGTTGTAGTGATTACATTATTTTCCAAATAAACACCCAAAATGCAAGTTATAACCTATCAGTGGTCAAATCCGCCAACAGGTCTTAACAAGCAAGTGTTGGCAGGCAAGTGTTTTACACATTGTTGGGAAGTCCAGAATGAATTGGCAGGAATATGTATATGTAATGACTTGTTTACAATGTGATACTGTATGGTTACATGATACAATATTGAATCATCAAAATTTCAATGCAAGAAAAAACCTCACAAATTTACAATAAACTATTAAATTTTAAATGTGTCATTTAAAAAATTATATTTTCTGAAATGATGCAAATTAAAAAAAACTGTTAAAGGGTTAAAGAAAGTAGATTTCTTTGGGGCACTGAATAATTTTCATTTGAAAAGGAGGCAGTTGGCCAAATAAGTTTGGAAACCTCTGGTCTAGAAGATAAATAATAGGTGTTGGACATGTTGAGCATCAAATAACATCAGCAAAAGTGAAACTGAATGCATTTGAACATACAAAAAGGGACATCATTGATTTTGGAGTCATCTATGAATTAGCTATTTGTGTACAACCCACCAGGCCTGAGCAGAATTAGTAAAAAAACAAAAACAAAAACTGTAAGAATAATAACAAGGAACATACATGATATTTAATTGAAACAACTCCATCCTGAACTATTTTAACAACTAATTGCTAATGAAAAAATGATAAATAGCATTTATATAGCTCTGTAAGGTTTGTAAGGACGCTTTAGATATGTTAACTCATTTGATCCTTACAATAACCCTGTGAGGTAGGTGGTATTATCATCCCTATTTTACAGAGGAAACTGAGACTTGAAAGTTAAAGTGGCTTGCCCAGGTCACACAGCTAAGTGTTCGAGGCAGGATCAAACTAAGTCTTTCCGACTTGCAAATGCTGTGCTCTAATCCACTGTACCATGTAGATGCTTCATTTTTTCTTGTGGGAAAAATGGGAAATGGTTAAAAGAAATGACATTGACACTAATTATATAGTAATTTTATATAGTAGTTTAACCAATTTAAGTAAATTGCTACAAAAAAGAGACCAAAAGAACCTACATTACACTTACCTTAGTTAGAACATATTTGGCTTAATTGACCAGTGGAAAGAAATTGTGGCCAAAGGCAGCAGCAGTTTAAAATATAAACTAATTTCTAAAATCTTATGAAGAAGGATGATGAATAATTATGAGCAGTATCACCTCATTAAGCAGAGGGAAGCAGTGGTGTTTAAAGAAAGATATCCAGCTAAGCAAAGTCATGCCTAGGGAGTTTAAGAACAGGAACAAAAGGAGAAAACAAACAGAAGAAAAATGGAAAAGATTGGCAAAAATTATTATAACAAACTCTTTTCCCCATCAAAGACAGTGGAGTCACCACACATGGACTTCTTATACCAGCCTTGAATATGGTTTTAGAGGAAATAAAAATGGCACTGAAGAGAAGAAAGATGGGAAAAGTTTCCAGATTGGACCAAATGTTTATAGATGAGAACCATATTGGAAGCAGCATAATGGTGAAGATGTTGAAAGATAGATTTACAAGGTATCTTTGTGAAGAAGGAGGAAAAAAACGCCAAAGATGTGGAAAAGTCTTGGACCTACTTAATACCCCTCAAAAAAATTAAAAAGAGGTGACAGAAAGGACATCAACAACTACCAATATGCTTATGTTCTTGCCTATACAAGAGACTCATCTATTCATGAACCCTCAGCATCTTTGCTGAAAGCATTAGTGGGGAACAAGCAGGCTTTCAGAAGCAATATTCAACAATGGACAGCACCTTTACCATTTATAATAATAAAAATAGCTGCATTTTTATAGCACTTTAAGGTTTGCAAAGCTCTTTACATGTGTTATCTCATTTGCTCTGCACAACATCTTTGAGAGGTAGATGCTGTTATTATTCCCATTTTACAGATGAAGAAATAGGCAGACAGGTTAGATGGACACTTAGCTATTAGGTCTCTGAGACAGGATTTGAACTCAGATCTTCCATGTCTCTGAAACCAATCTATCCCAAGCTCTACATGAATGACTGAAGTATGCAGAGAGTACAAAATTTCACTATGCTTATCGTTTGTTGATTATGAAAAAATACTTGATTCAATAGAGCAAAATGTTTAGTTTTTTAGTTTCTCTTTAGTTTCTGTACTAATAAGGTGTCTCCTGTTCATACATCAAGATCAGTTGAAATTCTTTGTAAGAAATTCAGTGTCCACTCTGGGGCTATCTCTCCAACTTACACTCCCACCTTGCATCCCCTAGGGGATAACAACCTCTTAACATTATAGCCCACAAGCCCTTTTATCTTTAGTCATCTAGAGGACACAATTAGCCCAAAGAAAAGGCATTGCTGAAGTAGCATAGCATAAATAATTGTAACAAAACATATTCTTTATAAACCTGGGGCATTCTATCCCACAAAAACACACAGCATCACTGGGAAGAGTGGGTACACGCACATAGTACTCCAGTACAGAGGCACATGTCTGGCCAAAGCAACTCAGCACCCCCAGCATCGCAGGACCCTGATATTCTTTTCTTCTGATGGGGTCCTCAGGCTGTTTTGATGCTATATGTAGTATCTCTGCTGAACAGGTCATTCAGATGCACTCTCTGAATCTGTTCTAGGCTAGGCATGGAATTTCCTACTGGGTGAGTTGACAAGATGTCATTGCCAATGGGCAAAGGGCAGCTAGGTGACTTAGTGGGTGGAGTGCCAGCCCTGAAATCAGAAAGACTCATCTTCTTGAGTTCAAATCTGGCCTGACTGTGTGACCCTGGGAAAGTCACTTAACCCTGTTTGCCTCAGTTTCCTCATCTGTAAAAGGAGCTGGAGAAGGAAGTGGCAAACCATTACAATATCTTTGCCCAGAAGACTCCAGATTGGGTCATGAAGAGTCAGACTGAAAATGACTGAACCACAACAACAATGGTACACACACCAAACTGATTTACTATTATGTCATGCTGATTAGTGTGATGGAAACACTAAATCAGATTTACCCCGATGCATGCAATCAAACTTTATTAATCTATGGCAATTATCAATTTGACAATGCAAAATCAGTCCCTCTAGAAACAAATCACCATCTTGATTCCTAGAAATCCCATTAAGCATGACTCATACTGCTGACCAGGACAGGGTTTCCTCATTGCCCAGCCGGAGACCCTGTGTCTTCCTTTGAGGTGGTCATCTGGCAAGTCTTCATCAATTATCATTGCCTTCAAGCAAACATGAGGTGCTTGAGTATCAAGTTTCAGGAATACAAGAGGATATCTAATGGAGATGCAGAAGCAGGTTGACAACTGGGACCTCTGGCTAACTTTTAGGGTTCTAGTTAGGGGTTTTAGTTGATTACATTCAGGTTCTTATTGGGGGTCTATTACCTACTTTGTTTACCACATAATTCAATTGGTAGGCAATTATATAAACTATTGATAAAGTTTATGATATTTTCTCATTGGTGCTCTGTCCTATCTGAGGATTCACATATGTTAATCAGCTGTTTATGAAACACATACAAGTTGTTTGGAACAAACTATATCTCAGCAGTGCTTATCTTATTACTGAAAAACAGCTGAAAGAAAAAATAATCCAATAGGCAAACAACTCCATCGAAAAATGGTGGTTTAAAATAAAATAGAGTCAGTGATGTTAACATATTTATTCTTACCATACCGGGTAACTCATTTAATATCTTTCCTCATCTGTAAAATGGGGATAATAGTAGCACCCACCTCATAAGGTTATTAAGAGCCAAATGAGATAAAGTGCTTAGCGAACCTTGAAGTGCTTTGTAAATGCTAGCTGTTATCATCTTTGTCGCATTTAGATACCTTAAGAATTCATCCCTCAAGGTCTTTAAAATCATGCCATCTCCAGCATAGACCTTTTCTGTGTCTTGCTGTGCCTTGGTCTAGTTCAGTTACTTTCCCCATATTTGATCCCTTTAGTATCATTTCTGCCACAACATACTCAGTATTGTGATGTTAGGAAGGAGAGGGAAGGGGATAAGTATTTATTAAGCATCTATTATGTGTCAATGTGCTGGACATTTACAAATATTATCTCATTGGATCTTCAAAACAAGCTTGGGTTGTAGGTGCTACTATAATCATTTTATAGTTGAAAAAACTGAAGAAAACTGAGGTTAGGTGACTTGCCCAGGGGCATGCAGCTAGGAGGTATCTCAGGATGATTTGAATCTATATCTTTCTGACCACAGGCCCAACCCTTTCTCCACTGAGTCACCCAGTTGCTGAGGTTAGACTATAAATGTTCTGAGTCTGCAGTCCTTAATGGATTAAGTGATTCATTGGATTGTAAATTTCTCGGGGGCAGGGAGTATCTTTTGCTTTTTTTTGTATCCTTAGTGCTGGGCACCCAGTAGGCACTTAAATGTTTATTGATTGATTGATTAAAGTTTTTCATTAAACTCTTTGCAGATCTTTTCAGTCTTTTATCTGTTTGTTGTCCTCCTGGGAGTTTTTTCCTGAAATGCGCTCCTGGTAACTTTGGTTGAATTTCTTCCCAAGCTATCTTAAAATTATTTCACTTTCTGCTGCTTCTCTTTGTCTTATGAGGCAATAGTATTTATAATCTTCCACCATTGTCTCTATGATTTGACGAATGAGTTAATGTTCTCTCAACTCTTTTACCCTTGGCTACTCTATCTTGCTGCTTGACAAGTAAATCCAGTATTTAGTAAGATGCTTTTTTTCTCTTCCTCATGACAATTGATTTATACCAGTTAAACTTCTATACCAAATTATTAAAGCCTAAATCTCTGTCCTTTCTTCCATCAAATTCCCATTTTTCAATATCAGTAGGAATAGGAATGGGGACTGAATCTGTGATATCATTGATATTGGTAATTCCTTGATGGAGAAATTGCCTCTACCTTCTTTGGCAGCATCTTAGAGTCTTACAGAATTGCCAGAAAGGGCACTGAGTGGTGAAATTACTTTCCCAGGGTTACACAGTCAGTATGTGTTAGAGTCAGGCCTTGAACCCAGGCTTTCCTGGCTCTGAGAATAGCCTTTTATCCACTATCCCAGGGTGCTGCTCTTCAGCATAAACAATTCATTTAAATAGGGCATTTTGGAATTATTTTAACTGTCATATCTTTTTTTTTTCATTTTTATTCTTACTTTTAGCTCTGTATCACATTTGACTCTCTCAAGTCAGTGGCTGCCTCTATACAGTCAGCTGATTCAGGAATGACTCCCACATCAGTAACAAGTTACTTCTTGTCCATTAAAATAGAATCAGTTTCATTTTTCCCAATGCTCTTTGGTGCACACCATGTCAAATTTTTTTCTCAAAGAAAGTATTCATAATGTATAGGCATGGGGTTTCTGTGCAGTCTACAAGTCTTTGACCTTTCTCATGCCTTCCATCACCCTGAGCTATATTTTCCATTTTTTTCTTTGCTTACTAATTCCCACCTTTGTATTGAAGTCATCAAGTATGAAAGTATGTATTTACTTAATTTTGAGGATCTTATTTAGTTCTTGGTAGAGTTTCTCTACCCCTTCATCCCCTGCAACAGAAGGTTGGAGCATAAGCAGCAATTATTTTCTTGATGATCTTTTTTATAAATATTTCTTAGAAGCACATCAACATAAGATCACCAAATGTCCCATAAAACAATGCTTCTTTCTTTTCATTTGTTCCCTTTTGTATGGACCAGAAAACCAACTCCTTTATTTGGCTCTCCAAAGGGGACTTTTTAGCAATGCTGCCATTTAGCTATAACTTTGGTCTTCTGGCCTCCTTGTCAAAATTGATGTGATCACTTAGTCCCTCCAGAAGGAAGTTCATTTGCTCATTGAACAAAGCTCTCACATTTAGAGTACCGACAGCTAAGCTGATGTTCATTGAGAACCGAAAAAAAATTATATAATTCTTGGGCAAGAGGCAGCTCAAAATCCTCACATCCCAAACTGGACTCATTGTCTTATCAGCAACATCTGATCCTTTTCCTAACTTCCCTCTTTCTATAGATGTTACTTCCATTTTCCCAACCTGTCACCCAAATTTCACACTTCACAGTCATTTTCCCCATTTCTCTCACGCACAATACATTGCCCACGTACCATAATTGTGCCTGGACAACATCTCTAAACTCTCACCCTCATGTTGTCACTAGCCTATTTCAACTTTTGTCTGGACTAATGTAATAGCCTCCTAACTGTTCTATGTGTCTCCAGTCTCCCTGCTTCTAATTCAGCCTTCGATAATCTTCCAAAAGCACAGTTCTAATCATATTTCTTTCTCACTCGAAAACCTGCCATGGTTCACCATTGCCTGCCTAAAAGGTTATATGCATATATGTATTATATACAACACATTATATATATCATAAAATATATTGTGTAAATATATATATTGTATAGAATTACATACATAATATACAAATACATTATATAAAATATACCAATATATTACATGCAATATTATGTATTATAACAATACATTATGAAAATATATGCATTTATATAATAGATACATATATGTGTAAGAGTACTTAGAATACTTATACATATATCGATATTTGTATGCGTATATATTTATATGAGGCGGCTAGGTGGCTCAGAGAATAGAGTGCTGGGCCTGGAGTCAGGAAGACTTCTCTTCCTGAGTTCAAATCTGACCTCAGACACTTACTAGCTATGTGACCCTAGGAAAGTCACTTAACCTTGTTTGCCTCAGTTTCCTCATCTGTAAAATGATCTGGAGAAGGAAATAGCAAATCATTCCAAGATGTTTGCTAAGAAAACCCCAAAGGAGGTTACAAAGAATTGGACGTGACCAAACAGCAACAATAACAGATCAAAGACAAGGTTTTGAATGGCTCTCTGTGATAGAGATACTATTATAGTAGGAAAAAATAACAATAGAAATAATAATGATGATGATGGTGAGCCATCAATATTTTTAAAAGATTTGGTACATCCAAAACATACCCCAATAAGCCCTTCTAAATTTAAAAACATTTGCAAAATTATTAAAAACATAAATAGTATTTATTCCAGCCAACATATGTTTCAGATCAAATTTACCATCCAGTAAAGTTGTCTTAGGACCTATTTTAGAGACAATATGTAAACATATATTTATGCTCAACTTACAGGACTTAGAAGATAAATTTACTATTTTAAGATGCATATTTGTCATATCTGTGATTGATTTGTAAGAAGCAGGGCAGTACAGTGTATAGGACTAGATTTGGAGTCAGGAAGAACTCTCTCTGCCATGTGCTTTCTGGCACATTTCTTCATTTAATTTAATTTAAATTAATTTCATTTAATGACTTCATTTATTCTCTGGGCACCCAAGGCAATTCTCAAGACAGTAAGTTGTTGGTAGAGAGTATTTCCATGCTAGGAGTTACCCTTACTAAAAAAAAAACCACAAAGTTAGACCCCCATCCTCCCCAAAAAGATTTTTTTCTTTCCTTGGTGAGGAATGCAACTCCCAATTATAACATTGTTCCTATAGAAAAATACAAGCTGTATTTTTCAAGAAAACGTTGCAATGTAAGCAGGCTCTATCTATACAAACAATGTAAGTCAATCAACAAGTTGTTATCAAGCACCTACTGTGTGTTGGATCCTATGCTTGGTGTTGGGGATATAGAGACAAAAATTAAGTGCTCAATGTGCTTATAAACATATTGTAGCCATGCATAGATCATGGGCTGGATTCCTTCTTACTGACTGGAACAAGAAATATGGATAGCCTTGGGGTATAGACCAGGGAAGGGATAAGGGCCGGATCTATGATTTTATTGGTGTTGAGAGCGCCCAGGACAAATTCCCTCTCAGCATGCAGTTTGGCACTTGCTCTGAAGCTTAAATGACTTAGAGAGTTACCTGCAACAGATGTGGCAAACTTGTAGCAAACCAGATGAAAATGTAATTGGGAAATGTTTAACAAAATAAATAAAAATATAATGCAACACAGATAATGTTAATTTGTGGTTTTGTTGGTCAAAATGGGGCCCACAGGGATCCATTTCTATTTGAGTTTGACACCACCAGCCTCGAACACTGACAGTTCAAGTGACTTTCCTAGGGTTACACAGGAAGAGGCAGCAATTAAACCCAGTTCTTCTTGGCTCTGAGGCCAGCCCTCTATTCCCTGTTGTTGTTATTATTGTTGTTGAGTAATGTGTGACTTTACGTGATTCTATAGACTTTGTCCATGGGGTTTTCTTGGCAAAGGAACTGGAGTAGGCTGCCATTTTCTTCTCCAGTGTGTCCCCATTTTACAGATGAGGAACTGGAAAAAAAAAAAACAAAAAACAAAGGGTAAGTGACCTGCCCAGGGTCAAACAACTAGTAAGTGTGTGGGGCCACATTTGAACTCAGATCTTCCTGACTCCAGGCCCAGTGCTCTGTAATGCTCTGCCTAGCTGCTCCTTCTATTCACTGTACCATGATGCTTCTCAGAGAGCAGGAGGAACAATTCCAACCAGGTTGGGTTTGGTATGCACACATGGATTTTGAAGAAACGCCTCCCTCTTATTCATATAAGTAGATCCCCTGGCATATACACATTCCTTTTAGTTCTGGCACAGCAAAGGAAAAGGGATAAAGTGAGAAGATGACTGCATTAAATGTTTTCTGAAGGAAATTTTTACTCATCTTTTCACTCATATCTCCCACTGACTTTTAGCAAGCCTTGATTTATCATCTGGCTAGTGGCAGCAGGGATGATATCTTAGCATATGTTGAGCATAAAGAGTTCCACACTTGAGGTATTTACTCCATTCATTGTCACACCAGGGAACTTGTGCACTCAGTCAGACCTAAGGAACAAAGTTTCTTACAAAGGTACACAAAGATGAAGTCATGTAAAAGGAGTAGTAATTCATTTCTTGGAGCAGCTAGCTGATGCAGTGGATAGAGTACCCAGCCTAGAGTCAGGAAGACCTGAATTCAAATATGGCCTCAAATTCTTAATACCTATATGACCCTGGGCGAGTCATTTAATCCTGTTTGCCTCAGTTTCCTCATCTGTAAAATGAACTGGAGAAGGAAATGGCAAGCCACTCTACTATCTTTACCAAGAAATCCCTAAAAAGTTATCGCGAAGAGTCAGACACAACTGAAGAGGACTGAACTGAATTAATTTCTTGAATTCTTTCTTTTCTCATTTCCTTTTCAGAGTGGTCAAAAAGAAGGAGTCAGAATTCTGCAACTTCTGTAGGAGTCTTACATTTAGTCTCCCTTTGTATATAGCAGATACTCAATTTGTATTTATTGAATGAATGAATGATTTGAGGCAAGAATGAATGAATGGATGAATGGATGGATGGATGAATAGATGGACCATATGGTCCATTCTTGGATACCCTAATGAAAGGTTGGATGAATGGATGGATGGATGGATGAATAGATGGACCATATGGTCCATTCTTGGATATACTGATGAAAGGTTGGCAGTGGTATGGATCATCCAGAAGGACAGAAAATCCCTTAACCAACTATATTTAGCTTTACAATAATTATTAGGGTATGTAGGGTAGACCAGATGCTTGGGGAATTCCTAACCTTTTAAATGAAATCATGAAGTTGAATGGTGAAGATCAATATGGGAAGACCTGGAACATTTACCAGTTTCACCTCCTTCTGACTCTGCTCAGAGCTCTTTTCTCCCTGCTCTAGAAGGGAGATCATCACCTCTCAGACTGGTTTAGACCACCTGACTAAGACTTATTGATGTAAATTTTATTGAACAATATTTGTTTTTGCATATCTTCTCTGAATTGTGGAAGGTAAGGAAGTGATCTGGCTTCAAAGGCCTCCAAGGTGGGGCACGATGATACATGCCTAAAATCCTTGCTGCCAGGGAAGCTGACTTGGGGTTGATTGTTTGAGCTCCTACACCAGTATGGTGAACCTCCAAGGGGCCATCAGGCTGCCTAAGGGAGGGACAGACCTGCCCAGGTCAGGAAACAGAGCAGGTCAAAATTCCTATCAGTAGTGGTTGGGCCAGGAGTGGTCATTGAATTTCCTGCTTGAATGAGAAAGGGGGACCCAGTCTCAAAAATAAAATGAAACAAAATAATATAAAAGGCCTTCTGCTTGACTGTTGTTTTTGTTGTTGGTGGTGGTGGTCCTTTGTTTTCAAAGAGGACCAGTGACATCACAGGTAATGTCTTGACTTTTGAGTGAATTGGATTTAAGTGAGGCAGAGCTGTGCAAAGTCATCAGCCTCACTCTCCCTTCCTGAGTTTTCCAAGTACAGTGGTAGAACAAAAAGTCAGGACAACTGATAATGGCCCAGGATGCAGTGGATGACCTTGGCATCTTCAATGCCTGACCAGGCTCTATGTGCTCCACAGCACACCACCTTTATGACCATTGTAACAAATTGTTCTCATCTGCCCATTCCACTGGGGGAAGTCTTCCATGCTTAGAGTAGACATCCCCTTAACTCACCAAAGGGTTTGAGACCTGTCTTAGCATAGCATCTGCTTGACTATTGGTTAACTAGAGAATAAAAGTAAACAATAGATATAGTACAGAGAAATAACTTTATATCCTATTTCTTAATTCCCTGCTCAAAATTCTTCAGTAGTGCCATATTGTCTCTAGGATCAAGACATAAGTTTCCTTACCTTGTCACTGAAGGTCTCTCATGGTGGGGCTCCAATTTATATTTAAGACCTAGTCATATTACTCCGCTTCACATACCTTTAATGCTATCCAGACTTGATTGCTAGCTGTCCCCCAGGTCCCATATTCTATCTCTATATATTCACACAAGCCATCTCTTATGCCTGGAATATATCCCACTTGGTTTCAGCTTCTCAGAATACTTGTTTTCCCTCCTCAAATAATCCAGTATTCATTTATCGTTGTTTGTGACCCTTCCTGCTCCTCTCCTCTAACAGAATGTAAGCTCCTTGAGGGTAGGAACTGTCTGCCTTTTAGACTTTGTATGTCTGGGGCCTAGCCCAGTGCCTTAAAGGTAGTGAAAATTTAATAACTATTTTAGAAAATGAAATAAAATATCACTCAGAACTTGAAGCAAATATTTGCCACTAACAAATCACTCTCCAGCCATTGAGTTATATTTCTCAACTGCCCCTTCATGAACTCTATAAACCAGCCATACTTGCTGTTCCTTACAGAAGACACTGATCTCTGGACTTGGTGCTTTCTCACTGGCTCTCTTGCTTGGAATGCTTTCCCTCCTCATCTTCACTTTTGGCTTCCTTCAAGACTCAGTTCAAACCTCACCTTCTGCAGGAAGCCTTTCCTCATCTTATTCCATGTCTTCTCTCTGAGATTATCTTCCATATAGGTCTCCGATAGACTTGATTATCAGCATGTTGTTTTCGCCATTAGAATGTATACTCATTAAGGGTAGGGATTGTGTTTTTGTCTGTGTATCCCTAGCACTTGGCAAGGTATCTGGTATATAATTAAGTGTAGCACAGTAGATAAAGTGCTGGGCCTAGAGTCAGGAAGACTCATCACTGTGAGTTCAAATCTGGTTTCAGACCCTTACGAGCAAGTCACTCAACCCTGTTTGCCTCACTTTCCTCATCTATAAAATGAGTCGAAGAAGGAAATGGTAAACCACTGCAGTATCTTTGCCAAGAAAACCCCAAATGAGATCACAAAGAGTTGGATATGACTGAAAAATGACTAAATAACAAAAAATAACTGTTTCTTTACCAATTAACTGATATGTCTCTATGCCGGGCTTGTGATATGTTTACCTCATTTCTTTCTGTCGGGGTGGACTTTAATGTAATCTAATAGCAAAATCACTTCAGTTCCTTTGCCCTTTGCCCTTGACCCAAATACTTCTTGTCATGCTTATTTCTTCTAGTTCCTGGTTTTCCTAATGTGACTGTACCTCCGTATTATACATGATATTTCTCAAAACTCAGTGCAGTTTTAAGATATCAAGGCTACCTTATCTCTTTCTCTCATCTCCTTTTACTTACCTATTTTACTTTTTACCTATTTTTTTTTTTGGAATGAGATATTGCTATCCAAAATCATGATACAGTCAAGGGTTTTGTCCCACCAAGTTTTATTGATATCTATTAGGTCAAATTTGCCTCCTTGTATTAGGATCCATAGGGCAGCTAGGTGGCACAATGGTTAGAGCTCCAGGCCTGGAGTCAGGAAGACCTAAGTTCTAATCTGGCCTCAGACACTTGCTAGTAGCTGTGTGATCCTGGGCAAGTCACCTAACCCTGTTTGCCTCCATTCCTCATCTATAAAATGAGCTGGAGAAAGAAATGACAAACCATTCCAGTATCTTTGCCAAGAAAATTCCAAATGGAATCACAAAGAGTTAGACAAGACTGAAACACATGAACAACAAGAACAAATTTGGATCTATAATTGCTCGTTTGTTGCTTCAACTTTGGGCATTTGTGCATGGACATTTGAAGACACGAGTTTTACTACTGACTCTTTTCTTAGATTTTATTTTTCTCCTGGGAATTTCTGGGTATCCCAACTGTTATTTTTCTCTTTGACTACTCCATATAGCATTTAACTTGGGAGTATACCTAGTCAGTCTCTTCTCTTCCCCATCCCTTTTAGTTTAAAGCCCCGTTGATCATTTTACAAGATACCTGGCAAACACATCCTTACCACCCTTTGTTAGTCACACTCCATCTTTGGGTAGGAATCTATCATCTTTATTTTATAAACCATGAGTCAGAAATTCAAATACCATTCTCAGACACCACCTTCTTAGCCAGATGTTCACTTCTTCAATTATTTTTTTCTTTTACATTCATTTCCTTTGCAAAGAAAATACAAGCCGTGCCCCTGTGGGCTCCAAGTTCTTGCCCCAGGACTTCACAATCACTGGCAATGGGCAGTGCCATTTGTGCCCATATGAATCACCAGAAGCAGGTAATTGACATCTGTTTTGATAAGTCTTGGGATGTCTTCTGTTATGTCTTGGACACATGCCCCAGGAAGACAACAGACCTCTTTATTATTATCATCAGGTTGATGAAGAGCTGCTTTGGTGCCCATGAGGCATCACCTAGTGCTACCTCTCTTCTCTTAATGGATGAGCTCTCCCTTTATAGAATCCAAAGCTCCACCATAATCATTCAGTGGAGGACAAATAGCTTTTTCCTCCTCAGCATCCAGCTCTCTCCTCTTCAGGAAGAACCTAATTGCACAGCAACTCTTTCCTTCTCTTTTTCTCTGGAGCATGCCTAACCCCAATGTATGACACTCCATTCTAGCATATTAGGGTTCCCTTGATCATCCAACATTATGTACTGGATAGAGTGTTGGATTTGGGGTTGGGGAAATCTGGGTTCAGATCCCACCTCAGACACTTGCCTGTTATGTCTGAGGCAGATAGCTGGTACAATGCATAGAGTGTTGGGCCTGGAGTCAGGAAACCTTGAGTTCAAATTCAGCCTTAGTTTCCTTAACTGTAAAATGAAGATAATGGACAGTTAGGTGGCCCAGTGTCTAGAACACTGGGCCTGAAGTCAGGAAGACCTGAATTAAAATATGGCCTCAGATACTTACTAGCTGTGTGAACGTGGGCAAATCACTTAACCCTGCTTGCCTCAGTTTCCTCATCTGTAAAGTGAATTGTCGAAGTGGCAAACCCCATCAGAATCTCTGCCAAGAAAACCCCAAATGGGGTCACAAAAAGTCAGACATGACTGAAGGATAACTAAATAACAACAAAATGGAAATAATAATAGTACCTACCTCACAAGGTTGTTGTGAGGATCAAATGAGATAATATATAAAGGGTTAGCACAGTCTCTGGTACACAGTAGATGCTTAATAAATACTTGTTCCCTCTCTCCCCCTTCCCCCTCCCCCCACCCTTTCTTTCTTGTGAGATTGGACAAGTAATTTAATATTTCTGGGCTTCAGTTTCTTCATCTGTAATATGAAGTGATTGGATTTGACCTTGAAGATCCCTTTCTTCTTGAAATTGATGGCTTGTATATATTAGATTTTTTGCATAATTATTAATAAAGAACTGAATAAGTTATATATATTTATTTAAATTATATAATTAAATTTAATACACTTTTCTGGTGCTTCCAAAAAGCAAAATGATTTTGTTGTTGTTTAGATTAGCTGGAATAAAAAAAAACAGAGAGTGAAGCACTTTAACATCCATTTCCTTTCACCTCTCTTTCTTTCTCCCACATCTCTAAAGTAAGCCCAATGATTTAATGAGAATCAGTCTCTGACTTATGAACTCACAGCTTATAAATAGTTCTTTTATACTAATGGGCAGTGTTGTAGTGGGGGAAGGGAGCTTTATTCATCTGTGCTCGCCATAGGGGCAGCCCTCAGCCTTTGTTTCTCTTTTTAGGACAACAGGGAAATGATTAACCAAGAGTTCTGTTGTCTTCTGCAAATGTGGGCAGTTACCAAGTAGTTTGTGCCTGAAGTAGCTACTGTTCCCTTTCCTACCCTTGGATTATTCCTGAAGAAAGGATTCTTCCTGCCATACCAGGGGAGCTGAGGATCCTGGAGCCCTATGTCTCCTCCCTGCAATTGTAATTGTGAGGGACTGTCTGATGTTGGCAGCTACCAGGTTGAGCGCTGTGGCAAGGGTAGGGTAAGATCTGGGTATTTTGGAAGTCAAGGCAGGGGCTGTGGTAGGCAGAGTCGTGGTGTACTGGGATGGGCTGGATACAGAGAAGCCCTGAGGTAGCGGGCAGTGCTATGAGATAAGCTGGGTACAAGGAAGTAGCCGGAGCTTGAGCTCCTGAGGCAAGGGGCAGTGCCACGTGGGAGTGGGACGGCAGAGGACTGAGTTCCCTTTGCTTAGTCCCCTCCCTATATGCAACGTCATCCCCAGACACCTCTTGTGACCTTCCTGACTTCCTGGGTCCCTTTGTGCAGCACTGACCCCAGACCCCTCCTGAGTCTGACTTCCTAGGTCACGTACTCTGTCTATGCGCTAATCCCAGACCCCTCCTTCCTATATCCGGTCCTAGCCTCCTACGTCACTCCCTCCCCCTTGGTGTGCTAAATTCAGACAGCCCCTTCCGGTATCTGACCCTACAATCATTGGCTAGTAAGCGGGCTGGGGAGGAGGGGTGAGGTAGGTTTTTAGGAACAAGCGTGGTCAGATCACACGCGCTCTCTCCTGGCTCCTGCCCTGTTGCTCTGGCCTTGCTGCTTGGGCTTGCTATGATGGCTTGCCGTGTTGGCCTCTGAATAAAGCTCTGGTGTTGGCGCCTCCCGATGTCTGGTCTCTGTGTGTTGATCCGGCTGAGGACCGAAGACTCAGGAGTGAGTATGACTCTGGTAGTGTGCTCCTTATAGAAGGAGTGGGTACTGGCGTATGGCTGGCAGAAGGTCGGCGTGCAGCCAGTATAGTAATGATGCAAAAGGAGCAGGGAGGAGAAGCATTGCTTCCGGGACAAGGGGAGTTATGTCCCTGCTGTTCTGACTTGGAATTCAGATAATATTTCCCCCCTAGAAATAGTGCCATAAATTGTGATTAGATATAGCTGTAATATTACAATTAATCTGATCCTTTAGGTACATTGAGTTATTGCTTGGTTTGTAGAAAGAGAGCTTTATCTAGAGTGAGAGAGCTTGGGTTGAATCTCAGTTCTGCTCTTAATACCTGTATGATGTTGAGCAAATATTTAACTTTTCTAGACCTCAGTTTCCTCATCTGTAAGATGAAGAGACTGGTCCTGATGATTCTAAGTTCCATTCCAGTTCCAATTCAGTAAACCTAACTGTCCTTCCTTCTTCCACTACTCCAGTCTCACAATCACCACTACCACCTTTCTTCCCACTACCAACCACTACTCTTTCAGGGGCCAAGGTGGAACTGGCAACTTGGTGGGGCCAGAAGTCTTCCATGGTGCCCAATGAGATTTGGTAGGGTTGGCTTTCATGGGGGCCAGGACTAGGTCACAGAGGCATGGTCTGGTCCCTGAAGAGCCAGAAGTGAGCACTGCTTGGTACAGTAGGTTAAATTGAGTTACCTGCTTGGAAAATAGAGAATATGATTAAGACGACCAGGCAAGAGGTGCCTGTTCAATTCCATCTCTTGGAATTGTAATGCTTCCCAAACTCAGAACTTTGAAATGTTGCTCTACAGTCCAAATCTCCCGCACTCTCTCATTCATGAGAAACCACTCTTCACCCTTATCATGACCTCCACCCTTTGACCACTCCTTATTCTCCCAGTTTACCTCATCTATTCCGTCTTTACTTGACCTTAAAGGCAACACCAGCTAGGCTTGAATATTCTTTTTTTTTTTTTTTTTTAGGCAATTGAGGTTAAGTGACTTGCCCAGGGTCACACAGCTAGTAAGTGTCAAGTGTTTGGTCTGAGGCCGGATTTGAACTCAGGTCCTCCAATACTCTATCCACTGTGCCACCTAGCTGCCCCTAGGCCTGAATATTCTACCAAGCCAAAATCTGCAAGCATTTATTAGGTACCTGTTATGTGTTAGCACTGTACTAGGCATCAGTTTCAAGTATGGGCTCGTTGACAGTCTATATGTTTGTCATCTGAGGACCAGCCTTACCTAAGTTGGAGAGACTCATTTCCAAAAAGCTGGCAGCTGGCTGATCAAATTTTTGGTGTGGGATAATTAAATGTCCTTTGATGTAGATGCAGAGATCTAGGTGGAGGGGGCAGATAATAGATGCAATGAAGTATTGACATGCTAATGAAGTATTAATATATTAATAAGGTAGAAATCTCCTGCTATCCCTTTTATGAAGTATGAAATTTTTCTATCAGAAAGAGGCATTGACTAGCTGAGAACTGTCCATATGCCTCGAAGGCCTTTCTGCGAGGCATGGAGTTTGTCCAGGAAAAGTCGAGATTCTAGGCCTGGAGCAGGTTTGTGAAGGAGGTCCTTGTGCTTGGACCCAGTTGGGCAATTTGTCCAGTGGAAGCCTGAGGGCACCTTCATGAGATCTCTACTAGGAGAGAAAAGACATAGAGGCTCTGCAATTCTGAAGTTTCCTCATCTGCAAGATGAAGAGACTGGTCCTGATGAATCTAAGTTCCATTCTAGTCCCAATTTCATGAACCTAACTGTCCTTCCTTCTTCTATCACCTTGGCCTTGACAGGCAACCTTGAGTTGCCTGGGTCACATGTGTTCCCTATACTTCCATTGTACTCCATGTTTGTGCCCACTCTTTCCACAGATGCTATTTGTATTTATGGAAGAATGTACCCTAGGTTTATAGTGGGGATGGGATTGTTTTGTAGCTACTCTTTTTACTATGGCCCAACCTGTGAATGAAAGTCTAAGCACCAATTCATGAAGATTGTTAACCTTAATATGAATGGGCAGTTTTCAGATGAAGAAATTAAAGCTGTCTATGCTTTATGTCCTATGAAAAAAATGCTGTAAATCACTCTTGATTAGAGAAATGCAACTTAAAATAACCCTGAGGTCCCACCTCATACCTATCAGATTGGTTAATATGACAAAAAAAGGAAAATAATAAATGTTGGACAGGATGTGGGAAATTTGGGACACTAATGTGCTGTTGGTGGAGTTGTGAACTGATCCAACCATTCTGGAGAGAAATTTGGAACTATGTCCAACGGGCAATCAAATAGTGCATACCCTTTGATCCAACAATACCACTACTGGGTCTGTATCTCAAAGAAATAAAAAAAAATGGGGGGGGAGGGAAGGACCGATTTCTACAACAAATATTTATAGCAGCTCTTTTTGTGATGACAAAGAACTGAAAATTAAGGGGATGTCTGTCAATTGGGAAATGGCCAAGCAAGTAGTGGTATATGAATGTAATGGAATACTATTGTAGTATAAGAAATGATGAGCAGGATGATTTCAGAAAATAACTAGAAAGTCTTATACAAACTGATACAAAATGAAGTGAATAGAAGTAGAACATTGTACACAGTAACAACAATATTGTGTGATGATCAACTTACAACAATCCAAGATAATTCCAAAGGACTCATGATGAAAAATGCTATCCACACCCAGAGAAAGAACTATGGAGTCTGAATGCATATTGAAACGTATTTTTCACTTTATTTTTTTGCCTTTTTTTGTTTTGTATTTTCTTTCGCAACATGACTAATATTGAAATATATTTTGCATGATTGCACATGTTTAATTTATATCAAATTGCTTGCCATCTCAGGGAGGGGGGATGGGAGGAAAAGAATTTGGAACTCAAAATTTTAAATGAATGAATGAATGTTTAAAAAAAGTGTTATCTTTAGTAAGAAAAGAGGAATGAACTATACAGGTATTGATTGTTGATTTCAATACCACGAACACAGCAAAAATGATACTTTTGACTATCAGCCGCTCAGCTCTGGTGCATTATGACATAATGAACGAGGCTAACCATATTTTACAGTCTCAAGTTTATTACTCATGAATAGACATGCTTTACTCCTGTAACTGAGGTGAGCCAGACAAAGTAAAGGAGGAGATCTAGCCATTAAGCTGAACAATTAAACTCCCATTTTTCAACTGTATGTATGAATCTCCATTCATCTATTGATTTCTGCCTCTTCTCCTTATATAGATTTACCAAATGCTCATAACCAGATAGGTTGCCTGGGGTGGGAGTAGAGAGGACAGTTCAGAGGGACTCCTCACCACTCTAATATCCCCACCTACCTTCTTCCCACAAGAATTCAAACATTCTTGACTTCTTTTCCTGCTTCTTTCCTATCAAAACATCGTCCCAGGCATTCACAACATGTTACACAATGAGGATGCTCTTTACAAAATCATCCCTTCTGGGGGCTGAATCAGCAAGGAAGATAAAGGTTGGTGAGTAAGTTATCCAGGAAAATAAGGTTCACACACTCAGATCTCAGTCTTCCACTTCCCCAGAACTTTCTAATTCCCTTCTCCCACTACCAGCCCCCCACCTCTTTTTTTGAGGCAATTGGGGTTACATGACTTGTTCATGGTCATATAGATAGTAAGTGTCTGAGGCTGGATTTGAACTCAGGTCCTTCTGACTCTAGGGTCAGTGCTCTATCTACTGTGCCGCCTAGCTGCCCCTAGACCTCACCTCTGAGACTCACCCACATGACTCAGAAATCAACGTGAAGATCCTGAAACAGGATGCTGATACTCATGGAAACCTGCCTTTCACTCCTAGTGGAAAAAAAAAATATTCCTAGTCAAAAGATACTCTCCTGGATGCAGCACTAAATTACTACCTTGACAACTGCCAGTCATAGCTTTTAATTTCTGGGCAATCATTATCGTTTAATTACAAGTGTAGTTATGGTCAGGAGCAATGTGGCTTCCTACATAAGTCCTACTGGGTTTTCATTTCTCCTTTTCTGTTTCTTTTTTTATGTCCATTTCCTCTGCTCTAATTCATCATTATCTTGTTTTCTTAGAGTCTCTCTGGGCTCACATATTATTGTGTAGGCTACAGTAGTTTTTTCAAAGGAGACGAATTTTCTCCTAGCTGTTGAGTTGGGTTGTTGTTTTGTCACCTGTGATATCTGACTATGAGTTCTGTTTCCATCTAAGCAAATTCCATTTTTTTTTCTTCTTCAGTCATTTGAGGCTGAACCTACTTTGCTTACCCTTATCCTAAAATGAAGAAAACAGAGGCATAACTACTTCTTTTGCTATTAGAATGTGAATGTGAAGGCAGCTTGATAATTACCACTGTAACATCTGTTTCACTTGAGTTTCCCTCAGAGAATATAGATATTGTATCTTTAAGAGACAAATGGAATGTTGTAAAAAAAAAAAAAGTCAGCTTGTGTGGCAATTGGAAATCAGCTGACAAATGTCTTTCTGTGAAGTGACTACTTCCATAGATTCAATTATTATTTCTCTGCAGATGACTCTTAAATCTACAAACCACCTTGGGTCAAAATCCTCCCATTCAGGTACCCCTAAACTCCATCTTCCTCTTCTGTCTTTTCTCCCGTTCTCCAGGACCCTTTCTTTCTGAGAGACTGTAGAATCATTATCCCTTTACTGTTCACCCATGGACTTGGTAGGGATGGATCACCCACTCCACTCTGTCTCTCACCTACCCTTCTGCCATTTATGCATACTTTGCAATTTCATACTGTAAGATACAATGACTCACCTTTAGAGGTATTATGGAGTTTCATGCAGTTCTGCTCCTCCACCTTCACTTATGTTTTGTTAAATTTTACTTACATCTTTATTCCCTTATAGGTTTTTTTTTAATAACTTTTTTTTTGTTCTTTTATTTTTTTTACCCTGTAGGTCTCTCTCTCCCTCTTCTTTCTCACTCTTCCTCCCGCTTTCTATAACATGTAAACATAGTAATAATAGAGAGCTAGTATTTAAAAAAGCACTTTCAAAGTGCTTTACCAATGTTATCTCATTTTATCCTCACAGCAATCTTGTGAGGAAAGTGTGATTATGACTCACATTTTATAGGTGATGAAACTGAGGCAGCCAGAATTTAAGTGACTTGCCCAGGGTTACACAGGTAGTAAATATCTAGGCTGGATCTAAAAATGTCCTGAGTCCAGGTTCTGTGCTATATCTACTGTGCCACTAGATGTCCAACATGAAATAACTTATTTCATTACCAATTCTTTCCTTGATAACTTTAATAATTTTTCTTTCTTGTGTTTTGTTTTGATTGTTTTCAAGACAGATATTCTCCTCATGAGTAGGTTTTTTGTTTGTTTGATTTTGGGTGGAGGTGCAGAAATGGCTCAAATGCCTTTCTTGTTGGATGTCTCTGTTTTTTAATTGATGATTAGGCTCAGGTTTACAGAATATGTTGTTTTGAGTTGCAGCTTGAACACCTTTCCTTTTTGGAATATGTTACCATGCTTTCTTGTGATTTCTTGTGACTGAAAAATAATCTTGTGTTATTTTAATTTACTTTCCATTATATTTGAAGATTTTCCTTGTTGCTTGCACAACATGTTTGTTATAGAAATTATTAAATTTTATCACTCTGTGTCTGGGAGATCAAAGCACAGGTTTTCCTCTGGAGGTGATTTGCAGATTCTCTGAATTTGTACTTTGTTTTCTGTTTTTAGAAGTTCTGGCACATTTTATTGTATTATTTTATGCATTATAGTTTTCAGATTTTTTTGACTTGTCAAATTATTCTGAGAGAGCAATGATTCACACTTAGGTATCTAGGTAGTGCGATAGATAGAGTACTGGACCCGGGGTCAGAAAGGTCTGAGTTCAAATCCTACCTCAGACACTTATTAGCCATGTGATCTGCAAATCACTTAACCTCTGTCTGCCTCAGTTCCCCCAAATATGGAATGAGGAGGATAATAGCATCTACCTTCTAGGGTTTTTGTGAGGATCAAGTGAGATAATATTTGTAAAGAGCTTAGTTCAGTGCATGGCATATAGTAGAATATCCTAGCTTCCTGCCCTGCTACCTTCTGGGGGGGATAGTACTGGCCCCAGGTAAGTTTTAGCTTCCTTCAGGTGCAGTATAGCCACATGTTCTGACTCCCCACCCCACCTTCCCTCTTGGTTCCTTTCTTTTCCTTCTCACAATGGGGCTGAATCAGAGTCTACCATTTTTTGCAAAGTGGTAGGAAGGTGACCAAGGAGTTTTAGCAAGAATCTCTACTGCCTTAAGGATACCCAACCTAGAGTCTGGCCTCTGTTAGATGGGAGTGCATTTTCATACCTCCTCCCTTCTTCTTCATGTGGTTTGGCTGAGTTAGTGTCTGCTACTTGTTGAAGAGTAGAGAGATAGATGATGGTGGTGGTGGGAGGCTGGCAGAATATTTTTGCAATATAGGGGGTTAGTTCTATCAATGGCTGCATGTGTAAGCCCTCCAGTAATCTCATGTCCTTGCCATAAAAGTGTGGAGGCTGGTGGAAGAGCATTCATTAAGCACACTTTAAGGATTCGTGTTTTCAGGTCTTAATTCATAATGATTTCACTTTTTTTTTGGCTTCCTGATACTACAGATTCAACTGTAATTACTCCACATCTGGTGCATAATTCTTTTGTCTAGAGAGCTAATGAGGTCTGGAGAAAATGTCTAATCTGACATCTTTCTGATCCAATAACTCAAAAGACTCCATTTATTTCTACTTAGTTTCATGTGATCAGATTCAGTCCAGTGTCCTCATCTGTCAAGATTTTTTGGATCTTAACTCTGTTATCTAGTTCGTTCTCTGTCCCTCCTAGCTTTGTGAAAATTTGAAAATGTGCCAAGTCATTGATAACAATGTTAAACAGCTCAGGACCAAGCACATATCCCTGTGGGACTTCTTTGGATTCCTCCTTTCAAGTTGACATTGGACCTTCAGCGACTATCCTTTAGAGTTCAGTGATTCAGCTGGTACTGTTGAATTCTGTTCAGGCTTCAAAGTCTCCAGCATGTTCAGCAAAGTGCTATCCCAACACAAATCTATGCGCCTCCCTGAGAGTGGTAAGGTGGGATTCTAGCCATCTTTATTTCTCCCAAAGCTATCACCTAAAAGAACTGGAATTTAAAAATACCTCAAAAGACCATACCACATCAGTTGATGCAATGCATTTGTTTTATCCACAGGGCAAGGACAATAGAGGTAATAGGATGAAAATTTTGATTTCCAAGTAAAATTAAAATATTGTTCATAATTATATTTGAAAGATATTTGCATAGATAGGAAAATTATAATAAAATCATAAAAATATTTTGAAATTATAAAACAGTTCTTGTGCCAATTGACACAAATGGACATACCTGGTCCTTATGGTAGTTTACTAGTTTCTATCTTGTTCAGAGTGGATGAAAAGTGGTCTAGACCATTGTGGCCGTAGGAGGTCAGGATGATCAGATTTCATAGAAGTGGGTAGTTCTACTAAGCCTTGGATAGGATCTGAATAATAAAAAAAAAAAAAGTTAGACTATGGTAGAGTGGATACCTTGCTGGATTTGGAGTCAAGAAAACTTAGATTAATTTACCATCTTTGATACTGACTAGCTGTTTGATAGAACTTAGGAAATAGTAAGTACTCAATAAATGCTTTATGGCTGTTAACTAAGTCACTTAACCACTCGGGGCTCATTTTCTTGTCTGTAAAGTGGAAAAAAAAAACCCCTATGCCTGTAATATTCACCCTACAGGACTTTTTCAAGGCTTTAATGAGATAACCTATCTGAAGTGCTTTTAAAATGACAGTTATTATTATTTATTTGTTTTTGAGTTCTTTCAGTCATGTTTGACTCTTTGTAATCCCATTTGGGGTTTTCTTGGCAAAGATACTGGAATGCTATTTCTTTCTCTAGTTCATTTTATAGAAGAAGAAACTAAGGCAAACAGGATTAAGCCACTTGCCCAGGGTCACACAGCTTGTAAGTATCTGAGATCGGATTTGAACTCAGGTCTTCCGAACTCCAGGCCCAGTGCTTCATCTACTGCATCACCTAGCTGCCTATAAAGTACTTCTATTTTGTATTGTTTCCTATTTCTAGAAGTGTGCTGGAGCCAGCTCTAACTGGAAGGTTTTCAAAGCTGATTATTACATTTTTAATAAGAGCATTTTTGTTGTTTAGTCGTATCAATCCTGCCCCCACTCTATGATCCCATGGGATTTTCTTGGAAAAGATAGTGGGGTTTGCCATTTCCTTCTCCAGTATGAGTATTTTACACCCTAGAAATTGGCAATCTTTTTAAATTAGGGATTAATTTATTGTTTTGTTTTGTTTTGTTTTTTGATTGTCTAGACCAGGGAACTTGTGATTATGATGCCACATGTGGCCCTCTAGGTCCTCAAGTGTGGCCCTTTGACTGAATCCAAGCTTCACAGAACAAATCCCCTTAATAAAAAGATTTGTTTTATAAAACCTGGACGCAGTCAAAAAGTCCCACCCAAGGGCCTAGAAGGCCACATGTGGCATCAAGGCTGCAGGTTCCCCACCCCTGGTCTAGACTGAAGAAAGTGTTGATAGTACAGATTAAACTTTAGAATATGTGTGTATATATATTTCTTCCCCCATCCTGGAAAGCCTGGTTGTTAAACATTTAGCAGCAGGCCCCTATCTATTTCTGCCTTATCCCCCAACCAAATTACAAACTTATTGAAGACAGGGACTATGCCTTACTCAGTTTTATAATTCTACCACCAGGCACAGAAACTTCCACATGATTCAGTCCTTGACGGAGTTATAATTTCATTCACGTAAGTCCTCTCTCTGTCAAAACAGATTGCAAACTCCGTAAGCAACAGCACCTACAGTCTTGCACATTTGTTGTTGAGTCATTTCAGTCTCCAACTCTTCATGACCCCATTTGGAATTTTCTTGGCAGAGATACTGGAGTGGTTTACCATTTCCTTCTTCAGTTCATTTTACAGATGGGAAACTAAGGCAAACAAGGTGAAGCAACTCACCCAGGGTCAGACGGCTAGTAAGTATCTGACGCTGGATTTGAATTCAGGTATTCCTGACTCCCAGCCCAATATTCTATCCACTTCGCCACCTAGCTGTCCTAGTCTTGTATATATTATGTGCTTAATAAATGTTTGTTGAATTAAGTTAAAAATAGAGAAGAAAATAAATCACATGGATGATCAAGAAAAGGCAAAAAATCTATTTTTTTTGGACCTTAAATTTTCCATTTCATTACCTCACTTCTCCTTTTTGCATCAGCTGTGGAGACCTGGACTTTCTTTAGTGATTTAATTTTGGTACAGAAATCCAGTGACTCAATCCCCACATGGGGAAGTTACTCAATTATCCCCAGGTTTGTAACTTTTTCATTGCTAACAGATCTTGGCAGTGCTGCTGCAGACGAAGTAGTAGGACCTTCAGCTAATTTCTCTTCTGTGGTTTCCCTGACCAAAGGAATCCAGGGAATGTGGTGGTCTGGCTGGATGAAGGTGGGCAGGACTGGTTTTCTGAACTGGATGGCTGGCTTCCTGAGCAGCTCTCATAGCTTCAGAAACATACATGTTCGTCAGGCTTTTTAACCTAAAGGAGATTGATTTTTTTTCCTGTTAAAATTTATCTTACAAATAATACATTTGTTGTATGAGAAAAATAACAATGCGCAGGGGAAAAATTCCCACATGGCCATCATGCTCCCTCATTGCAGTGAGTGGAGGCTGATGGTTATCTGCTGCCAGTCAGCTGCTCAATGACAGAACACAAGGGTGGGGTCATTTAAATCCATGCCTTGGCAATAAGCTGATGAGAGGGCTGGAATGAAATTGGATGCTTTGGGGTGAGAGGTTCCGGGAATTTTTTTTCTTATACATGACGTCCATTTTGCTAGCAAATAGAGTAATTCAAAGAGGTGAGAAGCGGGGTAAGGAGTTATTGTGTGATTCTTAACAAACAAACAAAAGCAAAGTGATCCTTATAAACTCAAAACGTAGAGTTTTACTTTTGAAATTATCCTTGATGCTTTCTATTTGTTAGCTAAAATTACGTAGTCTAAAGAGTGCTAGATTTGGATGCAGAGGGCCTGGGTACAAATCCCACTTTGACACTTACTAGCCATGTGACTTTGGATGAGTCACTCCACCTTTATACCCCTCAGTCTGCTCATGTAACAAATTAGATTTTTAAGGGCTAGTTAATGACTACTGGAACACTAAAGAAATTTGTTATTTAAATTAACCCAAAGGTAGATGAATCTTTTGGCAAATGAAGACTCACTTCTCTAATCTGTCTTAAAAAAGAAAGACCCTAGACTTTCATTTATAGCAAACATAGATTCATCTGACATTCTCTAATCCAGATGTCTATTAATAAGTGCTCATGAATAACTATATGCCATGTTAGTAATTGACACAATAATAACCCTGTGGCCTAGCAAGATCTTGAGATACCCTTTGAGTTTTCTCATAAAGATTAAATATTGTTCAATGTTTGAAATTTCGGTAAATTTTATTCTTATTCTTTGAAAAGTTATAAATCATTTATGCTTTCTTTAACCAGAATATTTGGCTAATCTGGACACTAGGAGTGAAAAATTTGAAAAAGTAACATATACTCTGCAGTACTCATTCCAATTTCCACTTACTTTGATGAGTCAGATCCTCAGAGCATGGCTACTCAGGGCTCTAGGAGTATGTTGAGAAGCTATACAGCACAAGCCATTACTGTTGTTTTTTTCCACATAGATAATCAATTCAGTCTGGTAGACAAGTAACTTTGTCTGGTTACTTAAGTACTTAACCAGTTGCTCAAGTAGTTGGTATAAAATATCTCTCTCCCACCAAACCATGTGACATAATCTCCCATAAGTATATATAGAGTCTAGGGGAAAGACGTTGTTGAATCATTTTTGCCACTCCCAACTCTTTTTAATCCCCTTTGGGTTTTCATGGCAAAGATACTGGATTGGCTTGCCATTTTCTTCTCCAGCTCATTTTACAGATGAAGAGCTGAGGCAGATAGGGTTAAGTGATTTGCCCAGGGTCACAAAGCGAGTAATTATCTGAGGACAGATTTGAACTCGGGGAGATGAGTCTTCCTGATTCTAAGCCCAGTGATTTATCCACTGTGCCACTTAGCTCCCTTAGAGGAAGGTGGGCTCAAGCTTATTGATAGCACGTGTGGCAAAAGAGTAATTCTCTGTTTCTGATTGCTGAAAGTTTTTTTCTCTCTCTCTCTTCTTCTTGGGGTGATCAAAAGCTTCCCTGTAGGCATGGTATATCTTCTTTGTTCCTTTCTTTGTGGAGCATTGAATCTGTCTTCCCTAACAGTATCAATTATATTCAGCTGTTGCTACTTCGGGGCATGAGGGCAGAAGACTGATGGGTGCAGAATCCTATAGATCCTTTGAGGGTGGCAAGGTCTTCCTCTGGTTGCAGTGGGGATGGGTGGAAGGGTGGATAGGAGACCTCAGCCAAGGCCTCTCATTCCCTTTCAAGCAATTCTTCCTAGGGTTTTTAAAAATGGGAATACCATATTCTAATCTTTCAAATAAATCTAGTTCTAAAGTAGCTTCATATCTTCAGGTAACCCCTGGGGCATGGCCACATTTCCTCAGTCAATCCAAATTCCTATCCACTGCTATTCCAATTTCAAGGACTTTTCTCACTAAGTCTAAAACCTACAAATGATTGAACTGAAGGCCAGTGACTGAGATTGATTGATTGAGACTTGTCCTGATCTCATTAAAATATCACAGGCATCTTAAGTGAGAAAAACTGATGCAAAGCGAATCAAGCAGAACCAGGAAAATATTGTACAGGGTAACAGCAACATTGTGTGATGATTGACTATGAATAACTTAGCTCTTTTTAGCGATACAATCATCCAAGACAATTTCAAAGGACTCATGATGGAAAATGCTATCCACATCTAGAGAAAGAACTAAATGCAGATTGAAGCATACTAGTTTCACTTTTTAAAAAATTTCTTTCATTTTTTTCCCTTTTGATCTGTTTCTTCTCTCACAACATGACTAATATGGAAATAGGTTTTACATAATTGCGCATATATAACCTACATCAATTTGCTTACCATTTTAGGGAGGGGAGGAAGGGAAGGAGAAAATTTGGAACTCAAAATTTTAAAAAAATGTGCTAAAATTGTCTTTACATGTAATTGGAAAAAATAAAATACTATAAAAATAAATGAAAAGGGATGACTTAATTGGTTTACTCCATTCACACTCCACCTTTACACTTATCTGTAAAATGAGGAAGTTGAGCCAGAACAATTCCTAAGTTCTCTTCCCACTCTCGATCTATGATTTCCTCCATGATATATTCCCTTTTCAATTACTTACAGAATTTCAGAATTTTCTAAATCCAAATTGAATGACCTCTTTGTGATCCTCATCTTTCCTGATCTCTCTCCACTTTGACACTATTGATCCTCTCTCCTTTCTAGGTTTTCATGACATTGCTCTTCTTTGATGGATCTTCATACTAGTCATACCCATTCATGATGAATGTCTCCCACAGTTCTGTCCTGGGTCCTCTTCTCCTCTCCCTCTGCATAATGTCACTTGGTGATCTCATCAGCTCACTGGAGTTCAGTGATCATCTTTATGCAGAATATTCCCAGAATTATACATTTAGCCCTAATCTCTTTCCAGAGCTCCAGATTTATATTATCCACTGCCTTTTGTCCACTTCAAATGATATGTTCTATGGGCATCTCCAATTCAATATATCCAAAAAATAGGACTCTTTATCTTTTGCCCTAAGCCTTCCCCTCTTCCCAATTTTCCTATTATTGCTAATGTTCTCCTAGGCATGCAACCACAGTTACACTGAAGAGTTATACATCCAATCTATTGTTAAATCTTGTTCCTTTTTCCTTCATAGCATCTCTGCTATACATTCCTTTCACTCCTCTCACATAGTCACTATTCTTGTACAGGCCTTCATCACCTCATGCCTGAACATTTAGTACAACCTAGCTCCATGTCTCTCTCCTCTCCAGTATATCCTCTACTGAGCTGCAAATCATATTTGACCAATGCATTCCCCTACTCAATCAACTCCAGTGGTTTCCTATTACCTCTAAGATCAAATATAAAGTATTTTTCTTTCTGTCTGTCTTTCTTTATGCAATCAGGGTTAAGTGACTTGCCCAGGGTCACACAGCTAGTAGGAGTCTGAGGCCACATTTGAACTTAATGACTCATCTCTGGTTATACAGCTTGTAAGTATAAGAACAGGAATTTGAACCCAGATCTCCCACGTCCAATGCAATGTTCTTTGTACTCTATGGATCCAGCTATCAACTTCTATTTGTTTAGAGATGCCATTGTAGATAGTAAGGACTGGAAGTGAATATTAAAATGCTTGACTTATTGCCTTCCCTGCATTTTGTGGGATCTGACAAATAGAAAAACCGACTAGGATTCAGTGAGTGTAGCGCCCTTTAAATGAACCCTATGAATATTGTGTCTCCCAAACCAGGATACTTTTAACACTAGGAAACGTTTCTCTATCCCTGTAAGTGCAGGCTCTACTGCCACTGGACCCAAACCAGTTGAAGGAAGTGATATGACCCATGCTGGACATGTGAACAGACATGATTATCTGGAATTTCTAATTAGAGAGGTTCATCAGTTTTTGGAAGGAAAAAACAGCCCTTTGTGGTTTAGTACCTTCTTCATAAGCTGCCAACTTTTTAGTTCAATCATTTTAAAGATGGTTTTATAAAATATAGTAGCTTAAATTCAGCTACAAGTTTTCAGGGCTAATTAAGTTGTCTGCTGACTATCAGGCACAGCAGCTGCCGTGACTAGGGCATTATCTGTAGGGTAGGATGTAATGGAGAAAAAATTACAGAGATGCTTTTTAAATTAAAAAAAAAATTAGTTTTATTAGTTTAGGGACAAAAATTTGGAATCTTCCCACTAAGAAATTAAGAGACTCACTACCTTTACAATGATTTTTGTGCCCTTAATGATGATTATTTCAAAAGGAATTATCTTACAATAATTAATCCTACACATCCCCTCACTTAGATCTTATTTATAATAATGAGCTAATTACTTTATACTTAAGAATTGAGTAGTTTATGATTGTGTGGCCTATTCTGCATTCAAAGATACTTTGTCTTATGTATCTTTCTGTTCTCCAAAATGCTTGGGATTGTGCTCTGTATGTAGCAGAGCTTAATCAGTGCTTGTTGGATTGATTTGATTTTACAAAGTCTTATTCAAGTTTGAAGAAGGTGTCCCATAGGTTTGTAGGAGTGTATGATGTTTCTCTATAATACCCTATCATTTAATCAGTCAAAAGTATGCTTTCCTTCCCACTATTCCTTTTGTAGTCCTGGAATCATGAACCATAAACAAGTCAATTGTACCATCATTCTATATGCAATGACTCAATTTACTCCCCAAAAGCCCCATTCACCATCTCTGTAAACTTCAGGACCAAAGTGTGTCTCCTGGCCAACATTCTTCTCTTGTCTTCCTCAGTTAGAATGTAAGCTCTCTGAGGAGGCCTCATGCTACCTCTGGTGGATGTCATCATTAGTAATATACTACATCCTATTCATGCCCATGATATATCTAGAGGATTAAACTAGATAGCTTCTGAGATCACTTTCAGCTCAGATCTATAACCTAGTTATGATCCATCTACGATCCTATAATCTATCTATGATCTATAATCAATAATCTATGATCCTCTAATCCTATGATTTTCCCATTGTTATTTTGATTCTTTACATGATTTGCAGCCAGATAATATCACTGGGACAAAATTGAGGCTCACAAGTTGGAATCATGACAAGTACTGTTCAGTTCTCCTAATGTAATCCAGCCCACTTTCCTCCTTCTATCCAATTTTGGACCCAGCTCATTCTCCATCTGTAATGTCTATCCAAGATATATACTGTTGTTTTGTCATTTTTTCAGTCATATATGACTCTTTGTTGACCCCATTTGGAGTTTTCTTGGCAGAGATCCTGGAGTGGTTTGCCATTTCCTTCTCTAGCTCATTTTACAGATGAGGAGACTGAGGCAAACAGAGTCACATAGCCAGTAAGTGTCTGAGGCCAGATTTGAACTCAGGAAGATAGTCTTCTTGACTCCAGGCCCTGCACTCTATCCACTGTGCCACCTAGCTGATGTGTGTACTGATATATTAACTTATTGGGCCACCCAGCCAATGCCTTGTGTATCATAATATGCATAATATGCATCCTTCACTCACTTCATTCTTTTTCTGTATAGAATGCTAGTCTGATCTCTTCTGAATAAATGAATGAAAAAACACTTGTTATGTACTTCCTGTAGCAAGTACTGCACTAAATGCTACAGATACAAAAAGAGGCCTAAAATCCTCATTTTATATGTGTGTAGAGAAAGTATGGAAAGATAATGGGGTTGGTCAGTAATACCAGCCTTCATTCTCTCCAAATGGTCCCCCACCCCTTGTATGGACCAGCAAAGCAGTAGAAGAAGCAAATCAGACAGAGGAAAGGAAAAAAATGGTAGTGGGAAGGGAAGCCAAACTGATATTCTCAAAGTCCAGGTATGACAATGATATTCCTACTTAGGAGACTTCAGTTGTTTTTCATTTCCTCTAAGGATAGGGGTTCTCAACTTTTTTTTTGTATATCATGGACCTCTTTGGTCTATGGACCCCTTCTCAGAATAGTGATTTTACATACATAAAATAAAATACATAGAATTACAAAAGGAAACAATTGTATTGAAATAGTTACGAAAATTCTCTCTCTCTCTCTCTCTCTCTCTCTCTCTCTCTCTCTCCCTCTGTCTCTCTCTCTCTCTCTCTCCCTCTCTCTCCCTCTCTCTCGATAATTCACAGTCCCCAGGGTAAGAATCCCCACTAGGATAAAATATGGACTTCTCTGGCATTTAAAACCCTTTACAATCTGGCTCCAAGGGCAGCTAGTTGGTGCAATGGATAGAGTGTCAGGCCTACAGTCGGGAAGACTCATCTTCCTGTGTTCAAATCTGACCTCAGACACTTATTAACTATGTGACCCTGTTTGCCTCAGTTTCCTCATCTGTAAAATGAGCTGGAGAAGGAAATGGCAAACCACTCCAGTATCTCTGCCAAGAAAACTCCAAATGGGGTCACAAAGTGTTGGATACAACTGAACAACAAAGCATTTGTTTTCGTATCCCCAGCACCTTGCATAGTGTTTGGCACTTTTGTAGATATTTAATAAATGCTTTTTGAATGGACTGGTGAAGGTTCAATTTGTGGCAATTGCAGGAAGGGGTCATCCCTGTTCTGGTGCAGAAAAAAAAAAGGCAAGACTCAGCTCTGATGTACAACACAATTCAGTTATAAAATAGACACAATGAGGTGTGAAATTCTAAGGGTATCCAAGATTTTAATCTCATGTCAGGTTGTCATTAGCATTCAACATTTATTGAGCTCGAACAGCAAACCAAGGCTATGCAGGATATTTCAGAAATACTGGGTCTGCCTGGCGTGGAGTTGCTGAATGATTTTGGAAAAAGGTTGTTTAAAGAGGAGGATAAAAATCAGTTAATGAAAAAGAGAAAGAACATTCCTGGGCTAGGAACTAGCATGGAATGAATAAGAGGAGAAAGTAATGCTTAACATCTGGATACATTTTCAGTATGAGCCTTTGCACCTCAGAAATCAGCAAGTGCTGCAGATCAACAAATTTTTTTGTTGATTGTCTAGACAGAGATGGCCTTGAGGCCGCATGTGGCCCTCTAGGTCCTCAAGTGCGGCCCTTTGACTGAATCCAAACTTCATAGAAAAAATACCCTTAATAAAAAGATTTGTTCTGTAAAACTTGGATTCAGTCAAAAGGCCTCACCCAAGGACCTAGAAGGCCAAAGTTTCTCCATCCCTTGTCTGGACTTAAGAATGTGATAGAGAAAATGTTAATTATATAAATTAAATTTAAAAGTATGTTAGGTGTTCATTTTTTTTTTTGAGAGCTCATTGTTAAACATTTACCAGTGTAGCCCTGCTTATGTGTTAATAACACTTTTCCATTGGAAAGGGTTTTCCTCTGTCTTCTATGAGGCAGCTGTGATAAAGTAAATAGACTTGGCATCAGGAAGACCTGAGTTAAAATCTGACCTCAGACACATATTAGCTGTGTGACTCTGGGCAAGTCACTTTACCTCTCAGTGCCTCAGTTTACTCTTTTTTAAAATAAGAGAGTTAGATAAGGTAGCCTCTAACATTTCTTCCAGCTCTAAACCTATGGTTCTGTGACCCAGGTTTAACTCCTGCTTCAGATGGTCAGTAGTTGGGTGACCATAGGTAAGTTACTCAGCCCATTTCCTGTTCAGTAAAATGGGGATGATAAACTTAACTCAAAGGGTTGTGCAAGGTTAACTGAGATGGATAATTTCTCTAAAGTGCTTTTCAAACTTTTAAATGCCTTAAAAATATGCTATAAAGTTGTCCTTCCTCTTCCAGAATCCCTAGTTTCCTTCAAAACTCATCTCAGCTGTCTCATTCTACATGTAGTCTTTCCAGATCCTCCCATCTACTAGTGCCTTCTCCCTAAATTATTTTGTATTTATGTCTATCTCTGCCTCTCATCTGTCTACCCATCTATGTAAGGACATATCTATGGATACATCTATCAGCTAGCTATCCATGTATCTATCATCTATCTTCCTTCCTTCCTTCCTTCCTTGCTTCCTTCCTTCCTTCCTTCTTTCCTTCCTTCCTTCCTTCCTTCCTTCCTTCTTTCCTTCTTCTCTCTCTCTCTCCCTTTTTTTTCTTCCTTTCTTCAGGGTAGGCACTATTTTGAATTTATATCCCTAGTGCCTAGCACACCACCTGACACATTAAAAAAATTCCTGCTGATTGATCAATTGGAATGTCATTTATTATTATTTCATTTAATTCTTATGACAAACCAGTGAGATAAGCAATTAAGCATCTAGATGGTGCATTGCAAAGAATGATGGACTTGGAGTCAGGAAGACCTGAGTCTTCGGACACTTAGGACACTCAATAGCAATGTAACTCCGATCAAGAAGTCACTTCACTTCTCTCAGCCTCAGCTTTCCTATCTCTAAAATGGGGATAATAATAGCACCAACTTCACAGGTTTCTTGTAAAAAAAAATCAAATGAGATGATATTTATGTAAAGCATTTTGCAAATCTTAAAGTACTATACAAATGTTAGCTATTATTATTACAGGGAGTGGAAATATTATTATCTCCCACTTTATAGATGAGGAGATTAAGGCTTAGAGAGGGCAAATGACTTATCCAAAGTTACTCAGCTACTAAATGGCAGAGCCAAGACTGGAACCAAGATTTTTTGTTTCTTCTACCTATGTAGTACTTGTTATGCCCCTTCTGTAAACAGAAAATGGTGTGGTGACCAAAGGAAGATAGTAGAGATGATGGGAAAAGATTTTTTTTTTAATACATTGGTCGTACTGGAGAAAACAAGCGCTAGTTACCTACACCTTTGAGGATTGCATCCTGTTTACAATCTGGATTGCTAGGCAGCCTGTCTTGCAAAAAAGCCATCCTGGGCTTCCACTAGGCACTAGTGCAAGGACAAGTATGAGGAGAAGAAAACCTGGAGTTAGGAAACAGCTGTGCATTTTAGGCATTCTAATTCCGTATCAGATCTAAAATAACAAGAGAAATTTGCCTATGATGAATTGACTCCCAACCGAGACTCTGGTTCAATGTAATTCCCTTTACATTTCTATGCTTTAATAAAGATGAACAGGAAATATTTAAGAAACTACTTGGAGAAGATGGCAATGACGATTCATTCTGTTTAGTCTGGATGATGAAAATAATGAGAGAAGTTAAAAAAAATGGGGGAAAAAAACTTGATGAAGTTGAAACACAAGCTAGAGCATATCTGAAAATAAACTGGCTTTTTACCAGGGATAAACAATGTGGCATGGAGGAAGACTGGAAGAGATATAAAAATAAACGGTGTTAAGTTGAAGGGGGTAATTAGAGGAGCCAAAATAAGTACTGACTCTTCAATTGCAAAAAGATTTTAGCAAAGTTTAAAGGATTCTTCAAAATAATTTTCAAGAGACTCTAGGGTTTAAATCTATCAAGATTTCAGATGATCTGAATTTTGATATGCTTAATTTTTTTTTTCAGGAGAGAAGAGGTTGGGAAATACTTCCTTGGCCTGGAATGATCATAGCAATAATAAGAGCTAACATTTACATTGCACTTTAAGTTTTGCAAAGCACTTTACAAATGTCTCATTTGAGGCTCATAACAACTCTAAGAGGTAGGTGCTATTATTATCCCCATATTACAGATAAGGAAACTGAGGAAGGCAGAAGTTTAAGTGATTTGCCCAGGGTCACACAAGTAGCAAAAGTCTATGGCTGCGTTTGAACTCAGGTGTTCCCACCTGCAGGTCTAGTGCTTTATCCACCTAACTGCCTCCAACATGAAGGGAAAATGAACTTTCATAGAATTGGAATATGTTTCCTTTTTCTATTAGAAATTCTGGGAAATAGTAAGTAAGTGGGAATTGGTCCACAAAAATTGTCTTGGCTGATGGGAAGGAAGTGGTTTTTTCTTTAGTAAATATAGTATTTCTGCAGATCTGAATTTGGGGTGAATGCACCTGGGTTTGAATCCCAGGCTCTGCTTGTATGACCTCTACTACTTGTGTGACCTTGGGCAATTTAGTTTTCTAATGTGGAAAGTGAGGAGGTTGAACTATATGACCCCTACAGTCCCTATCTATGGTGCGATGATCCATTTTTATGTTTGAGTTAAAGATAGAATGCTAGCTAACATACTCAGCAGGGAAAGAACATTGGGAAAGTAATGAATAAGAGATCTGTTTGCACATGCTGGGGGAAGGATCAGGCTATACCATCAATACCTTGTCTCCTCAAGACACTATTAAATCCCAACTATGAAATGCAGGGTGTAGAATGCAAAGACATCATCTTTTCCCTTCGGCTTTAAAGGAGGTAGGTTGACATTTCAAACAAAGTCATCAGTAGCTAGAAGAACCAGGACCCAAAACTACCTTGAAGAACTAAGCAAATTTTAGACTAGTCCTTCTGAGCCTGGTCCTTCTTCAACAACAGAAGTATGAACAGATATCTAATAAATGGGATTACTGATGATTTTTTTCTACTAGGTAATAGTTGGATAGCATTGCCAATGAGCAAGAGAGTCAAAAACTCTGTCCAAGATGGAACCAAGCTAATTTTTTGATTCAATTGATATGCTTGGTTCTTTAATAGCAGAAATGTAAACAGAGATTTAATAAATGGAGTTAATGATTAATTTTTCCTTTATGTTAGATATCATTGTCGATGAGCAAGAGAATCAAGAATGCTGCCCAAGGTGGAACCAAGCTAATTTTAAAAATTAATTGATGTACCTGATCTTTCTTTTATGACCGAAATGTAAACAGGGATTTACTAAATGGAGTTACTCCTTATTTTTTCCTACCAGACAATTGTTAAGAACCTTTGTCAGTAAGTAATAGAATCAAGAATGCTGCCTGAGATGGAACCAGGCAAATTTGAACCAATCAATGCTCCTAGTCCTTCTTTCACAACAGAAGTATAAATAGATATAATGAATGGAGTGATTGCATATTGTTCCTGCTAGACACCTTTGTTTATGAGCAAGAGAATCGAGAATAATGCTGCCCAAGATGGAATGATGTTCCAGGGATATAGAACAAGATCTAAGGGATATTTTGATGGTAGCAGTAATACTAGCTCACAGCTTTCTATCACTTTGAATTTTTATAAAGCCTTTTCCTCACAACAACTCTGTGAAGTAGGTAGTGAACAAAGTGTTATCTACATTTTACAGATCAAAAAACTGAGGCTCATAATGGTTAAGCAGCTTGCCCATGTAAGGGACAGGGGCTAGATAAATTTTAAGGCAGCTGGTGGTGCAGTGTGTAGAGCGCTGGGCCTGGAATCAGGAATTCGAATCTGAGCTCAGACACTTATTAGCTGTAGGAACCTTGACAAGTCTTTTAACTTTTGATTGGCTCAGTTTCCTCAACTGTAAAAATTAGGATAATAGTAACACCCACCTCACAGGGTTGTTGTGAGGGCCACATGAAATAATATTTGTAAAATAGCTCTTAGCTGTTAGCCTGGCAAATAGTAGGCGCTTAATAAAATGTCAATTGGCACAAAGTAGGAGCTATATAAATGCTTATCCCCATCCCTTTCCCTTCTAAGACCAGTGCTCTTGCCATGATGTTATGATGCCTCTTAGTAGGCCTTTGGCTGACCCAAGGAGAAATGAGGCCGCAGGTAAGAGTTTTAATAATAATTGAAAATTCAGTCCATGACATTAGCCCTGAACTTCTTGAGATGATTTGGCCATTATGTCACCCTATGCATCAATGCTGTGACATTAATCATTGTGAAAAGAAATATGGAAATTTCTGGAAGGCTTGCCAACTTTGTGAAATCTCTCTGTAATCTAACATCGCCCTTGTATTTTAAAGTCAAATTAAGCGTGTGATCCTTAATTTCTCTGAAATCTCCCATGGTTCCTCATTGCTCACGAGACAAAGTCTAGACTCCTTTGCTTGACAATCAGGGCTCCTCTAGGAGGACAGATAGGTCCCAGTCTATCATTCGCTAGCCCCTGTCATTCATCCCATTCCTTAGTCATACTGTTTTTCTCATCATTGCCCAATCACACGGTGTTGATTCATTTGTTTAGGTTCAATGAACATTTATTAAGCACCTCCTAGAAGCCTTTGCCTCTGCTGTGCTCTTGCCCTGGGTCCCATGCCCTTCCCTCTCATCCTGATAATGTGTTGTGATGCAGCAAAAAGAGGGATGCTATTGGAGACGCAGGACCTGGGTTTGAATCCTAGCACTTTTCTGTATGAATGTATGAATTCTCTTGTTCTCTGTATGAATGAAGATAAGTCAGGTCACTCAATCTCTCTTAGGCCTTAGATTCCTCATCTATAAAGCGAGGGGGTTGGACTACATGACCTTTGAGGTCCCTTCCAATTCAAAAATCTATGGTTCTTCTTCCTGGCAGCTAGGTGGTACAGTGGATAGAGCACTGGTCCTGGAGTCAGAAGGACCTGAGTTCGAATTCGACCTCAGACACTTATTAGCTGTGTGACCCTGGACAAGTCACTTAACCCTGATTGTCTCAATAAAATAAAATGTTTCCTGACTTTTAAGGACTAGCTCAAGTCCAACTTCTTCCCTGAAGACTTCCTCTAACATTGATCAAACCATATTGATCTCCCCTTTCTCTGATTTGCTCATTGTGGCATTGAGTCATAAACTGCCTGTCATTGTTACTTAACTGTTTCCATTGTTAATTTCCTCACTTAGGAGGACAGAGCCCATCATCTTTCATCCCCCTCAGTGTCTTCCAGAGTGCCATTCAGAGACTCCACATTCAGGGTGTCCCAAAAGTTTCAGTGCAGTTTTAAGGTAGTAAAGTTTGAAAATTAGTGCTAGCTGCTAGCACTCCCTCTGCCCTCCTCTGCTGGGTTGGAGGGCTGCCTCCAAGCTAACAAAACTTATGGCCGAGGTCTCCCACTGCAGCCTGGGCCATCACCAGTCATCCTGACCTTGCCACTGGACTCTGATGACTCTGGAGAAGAGAATGAGGCTGATGACTTTGCATAGCTCTGACTCACTTAAATGTAATTCACTTGCAAGTCAAGACATTAATCTGCTGATATCATTGGTCCCTTTAAAGAACGAAGGAAGAACAACAACAACGAAACTTATATGCTATCTCATTTGATGCTCAGAGAAACCCTATTGATAGATATTCAGTGGGGCACCAGAAATGTTGAGGTTCAGTGTGCATCCCAAAATGTTGGGGTGCAAAGTCATCTCGAAAAGATTCACTCAGACTGTCTCCAAATCAAGTAAAGGCATTTATTGGGGGTAGCACAACACACCAAGCAGGCTCCTCTGCTCCTTAAGGGAGACCTAGCTTAAGGGAGACCCCAGCTTAAGAGGTGGGGCAGCTCCTTAAGGGAGATATCAGCTCCTTAAGACAGAAAGCCTCCCCCAGGGAAAGGGGGCAGCCCCCCTAAGGGAGATGGCCATTTCAAGGAGAGACCTCCCAATAAAAGGAGATGCCCTTTAAGGGGGACACCCTCCAATAAAGGAAGCCAGGAGAGTCTATGGATTCGTATAGAGGAAAACCTGGCATGGGTGGGGAGATGAGGTAATCAGAGACAGTAGTTCAGAGTTTCAGGCATTATCTATTATTCTTATTATTCTATTGTTCAACCCAGGGAGGAGAGGCTGCCTCCCCCCCCCCATCACCCCTAAGTTTTGGTATTTCACTCACCAGCATACTAGAATCTCATTGTCTCCTAGAGTGGTTTTAAGTGGTACTTGATATAATGGGCTTGACCACTCTATTTGAATCTCATCAGATATGGCAGATGCTATTATCTCATTTTACAGATTAGGAAACTGAGGCTTAGAGGAGTTAAGTGATGTGTTTGTGGTCTCATAGCTAGTAAATATTAGAAGAAGGGTCTGAACCTAGGTCTCTTCTGATTCCAAGACCAGTGATTATTCCTCAATACTTTGTATTTAAAATCCTTGAAGGCAAGGGCTTGAGGCAATGGGATCCAAGAATAAATCAAAGATCACTATTCTTCTACAACAAAATTAGACATCAGGAAAAAATTCATGAAGACAACAAAGAGTTAGGAAATAGGACTTGTGAGAAGTGGCATGTTATCTCCACTGTAGAAGTACTCACAGTTTAGAGATAAGGTAAGGTGTGTGTGTGTGTGTGTGTATGTGTGTGATAATACCACTGTCTTCCACCCTGGTTAAAACACCTCTGGGCTATTGTGTTCAGATCTAGGAATAGCAATTTAGGAATTAATTAAAAAGCTGGAGATTGTTGAGAGGAAGACAACCAGAATGATGAAGGCCCTCAAATTCATTGAAGATCAGTTGAAGACCCTAAGGATGTTTAGACTGGAGAATTTTGAAAAGACTCAAGGGGTTGTCATGATGATTATCTTCCAGTCTCAGAAAGGGTGTCATAACAGAAGAAGGATCAGATTTGCTTTGGCCTCAGAGTACAAAATAGGATCAGTGAGTAGAAGCTGCATAGAGGAAATTTAGGCTTGAAGTCAGGAAAAAAAATAGCAACAAAAACTAATAATTAGAGCTGTTCGAAGGTAAATGGGAAGCTAAGTGGCACAGTGGATAAAGTGCCTTCCTTTGAGTCAGGAGGATCTGAGTTCAAATCGAGCCTCAAATACTATCTATGTGACCCTAGGCAAGTCATTTAACCCTGTTTGCCTCAGTTTCCTAATCTGTAAAATGAGCTGGAGAAAGAAATGCCAAACCAGGATTTTTGTCAAGAAAACCCTAAAAAGGAGTCATTAAGAGTAGGGTATGACTAATCAACTAAACAGCAATAACAAAAAAGATAAATGGGTGTACCCCAGGAGGTGATCAATTCTCCCTCATTGGAAGCTGTTAACTGAAGTTCCTTAGAATTCTGAAATTGTATGATTTGTAATATATCTACGTGGGCATTCATATGCAATAAAGGCTATTCTCAAATACTAAGGGGTAAAAACCACTCCAAACACTGATCCAATCAAACAGTCATTAAGTGTTTAGCTAGTGCCTACTTTGTGCCATGCTGGGGCCTGAGCATGGTCACTACTTACTTGTGTGTGCCAGGCCCAAGCACTGCTTCTGTCCTCCTTTGTTGGGTCAGAGAGCTGACTTCAAGATTAGGATCCTCCATCTCAAGATTGCTATTTGCTCACCCATGCTCAGAACAAGAGAAACAAAACATAAGGGGTGGTCCAGTTCCTGTTTCCTCAAATCTAGTACGTGTGCTTTAGATATCATTATTGACTAGTTGTCATTGCTCTGAGGGTAGGGTCAGGCACTTGTGGCCTCTCCTGGGGTCTACTCTATGGGGCCCCTCTGCCATCTCTTACTGACAGTACACTGTTCAGAAAAATGAATGGAAGTTGTCTCTCCTTTCAAACTGCCCCAGTCCCTGTTGTTCTCAGCAAATCAAGAGGGATGTCTTTGGCACATTTGTTCATGTCCCCAACTCTAGCAAGGTCCAACTCAAGCACTGTCCTTCCAAGTGCTTCCCTAAATGTCCCATTGGAATGTCTTAGTGCATTCAGCAGATTTCCAGACAATCCTCAAACTAAGGGTTTTCAAAGGTCTTAAAGATATAGGCCACATTCACATCAGTCTCTGGGGAATGCCCACAGGCAATTAATTTTCTAATCCTTCTGGGTCAGTAGAGGGCTTCTCTTCTCCTTGAGCCCTTTTTTCCCATTGGTGAGTTCCTTGTGGAACTCTCATATTGAGGAATTGACCAGATCAGTCATCTTGCATTCTCTAGACTTCATCACCATGTACTTGTATGAATACCTTACCTTTACACCCCTCTTCAGCTCTTAAAGGCAGAGACTGTTTTTCTTTTTGCTTGTATTTGTATGCTCAGTGCTTAGCACACTTCTACTGTTGTTGTGTTATTTCAATCATGTCTGACTCTTCATGACCCCATTTGGGGGTTTTCTTGGCAAAGATACTAGAGTAGTTTGCCATTTTCTTCTCCAGCTCATTTTACAGATGAGGTAACTGAGGCAAACAGGGTTAAATGACTGGCCCAGGGTCACATAGCTAATAAGTTTCTGAGGCTGGATTTGAACTCATAAAGATGAGTTGTCCTGACTCTAAGCCTGGTGGTCTATCTACTGCACCATAGCATACAGTAAGTGCTTAATAGATGTTTGTGGACTGATATGCAGTCAGAAGCATGTCCAGAAGAACCACAACCAGAGGGTGCAAGGAATCAGGGTATCCCATCACTAGAGCCTCCCTCTTTTTCCTCTGTATTGCCCTTCTCCCATTTCAACTATGAGGTCATTATGATCCAACTAACACCCAATTTTCTAGGCTAAGCCTGACTTAGGCCAGTCTGGTGATTCAGGTTCAGGATTGGAAGGACACTCATAGACGATGTAACAATTAGCAAAAGGAAATTTCTTTAGCTATATCATGGAATGATATTTAGGAAGAATATAACATTGGTTGGGTTGGGCCCAGCTTCCTTTGCTCTGCATCTGTCATGGAGGGGTGCCAATAAGAGGCACATGCCAAGCCTTTGGGGAGAGCCCCTGATGAATGGTCACCAGGAAGCTATTTCAGTTATTGGACCAATTAAAATTTAAGGATAGTTTCAGTACTGTTTAAGGAAAAACTAGCTTAGCTCTTAGATGGGGTAGATTTTGTTCCTACAATCCTGTTCCCACACTCATAAAAAGAAGAAAATTTCTTGTCTGTCAGTAACTTTTTTTTTTTTTTAGAGAATGGAGTGAAGCAGAAAGGGGAGGGAAATACTTCAATGACCCTATGAATCCATGATTTCTATAATGTAGATATTCCCTGCCCTGGCAATAGTCAATAAACATTTATTAAGTACTTATAATAATAATAATACTTAAGTATTATTAAGTACTGTGTTCTAGGCACTATTTGAAAACGCTTGTATATTTTGAAATCACTCTATGCCTTTTGAGGGAGAGTTAGGGAGTGGGGTGGAATACTGGAACAAAATTCTAAAAAGTAGGGCAGTTTTTCATGAAGGAACAGTATGGCCATGGAGTGAAATAACACAGCTGGAATCAGGCAGATCAGATCTAGTACATATGTGTTAGGGAATGGAGTTTGTGATACCACCACCACGGAAATGATTTCTTTCATGTTTCTGTGAAAAGAGGGAAGCTGATCTTTTCCATTGCTCTTAAAGTCTTCTGTGGTCAGGCAGGGGTTTCCACCTGTAATAGTAATAATAGTAATAATAATGATAATGATAGCAATAATAATATCTAGCATTTATTAACACTTTAAGGTTTACAAAGTATATGTACCACCAAAGGAAATCTTGACTGGCAAATGTGGATGTTTTAAGAGCCTGAACACAATCTTGAGAGAAGAGAATACTCATTATCCACTTAAAATATTTCCAGGCTGCTGCAGCATGGCGCTATATAGAAACCAAAGAAATTGTTTCTTCCCTTGGCCAGCTGATCTAGCAAGAAATTATGGAAATTGTGTAGTCTTTCCAATTGGAGCCCTTTGGGTTTGCTGAAATATTTTTACATACAGACACATTTGGCCATGAACTGGGCTTTCTACCCTCTTAGACTCTACCACAGACAATTTTGGTCTACTGGATGTCTCATAGTCAGCTTCAGACAAGCAACTAGACCTTTTTCTGCAGTCCTGAGATGAAATATTTCCTTTAAAACCACTTGAATTAAAAAAAAAATGGCATATCCTGGGGGAATTCCTGGAGGAGAAGATTCAATGATATCAGACATCCCTCTGAACTGTTTGAGTCATTTAAAAATATATCTCTTGATTGACTTACTGATTAAGGAAAGAAGGAGCTCATGGCCACTGGAGGAATAGCTAGCGGCCTTCTGTGTTATGAAATGTGCCGTGTACAGAGATGGTAAGAAAAGAATGGGCTAGGATTGCTATCTCTACCCATGCATGCTTAGAGCTGCCCTGGGGGAGGGGGGTACAGTCACAGAGCTGGGGCTTTCGCTAAGAAGACGTTTCTAAATTTGACTATCAGAAAAGTATAGAAAGGTCATGGGTGTCTATGATCATCAAGTGATGCATCTCAGTCTGAGTTCTTCCCCAGATCTTTGCAACATGGGCTACGTCCTGAATCTTTGCAATTTACTGTGTGTGCTTGTTTTCTCTGTTACTATTTTAAATTCCTATTTTTTTTTCCTCCCATGCCCTTTCGGGTTTTTTCTGCTTATTTGCTTTTACGTAAGCAGAAGCTTCAAATATATGAATGAGGCAGGATAAAACATTCCCAGGGTTATAGAGTTGCCCCTCATTTATTCTTAGCTTTGGGAAAGATTTGCTATCTTGCCCAGCATCTCAGGCTTAACTCTGTAAATCCTGGGCTTTAAGAAAACAAAAACCAAAAACCCTCCCCTAAGGTATAGACACTCAGCAAGGTTGTGCCTTTATATCCACACTTACATCCGTTCCCCTTTCTCCACTATGCATCTTGTTCAGCCTCTCCTTCCCTTTCATCTGTGCCACGGTCCTGACCTCCTACTTGGTGTCCTGGCATTCAGTCTCTCCTTTCTCCTTCCCACCGATCTGACAGTTTTCTTCTTGTTCTTCATCCTTCATTCTCAAAGAAGACCGATGACATCAGTAGGGCGATGTCTTGACTTGCAAGTGCATTAGATTTAAGTAATTTGCAGGGCTATGCAAAGTCATCAGCCTCACTCTCTCCTCCAGAGTTGTTGGAGTCCAGTGGCAAGATATAGGTCAAGACAACTAGTGATGGCCCAGGATGCAGTGGGAGACCTTGGCCTTTTTAAGCTAAGGTCTTTCCCAGGTCTCAGTTTGTCTGAGGCAATACCCTTTCAGTGATTACAGGCTAGGTAAGAATTGAGGCAAAAGATGGCCTAGTCTGCCTTCACAAAAGAATCAGTTGGGAAGGGAAGACCCTCAGGGTTTCTGGCTAGAACAGAAACAATTGCTATTTATACTTACTCTGAGCCATCAAAACCCAAACAATGATTGAGTGAGGCTTGGGCTGGGACCTGTTATTGGGCAATCAGTGAGAGCCTGAGTGATCTGGGTTTAAAGGGATAGTTTGACTGTGTCCCTTCCTTGCTCAAAAAATTCTAGTGATTCCCAATTGTATCAAGGATCAAATAATCTTCTTTATTTGGCTTTCAAAGCCTTTCGCAGTCTGGCTCCAGTACGGCTAACTCTCCAGGCTGATTTCACATTGCTTTCCTTCATGTATTCTACATTCCAGCCAAACTGCCCTACTCACTGTACTTCAACATGTCCTCTCCCATCTCTGTGTTGTTACTCATGCCTGGAAATGCACCACCTCTGCCTCTGGGAATCCCTGGTTTCCTTCAAAGTTCTGTTCAAGTGCTCTTTCCTCCAGGAAGCCTACCCTGATCCTCCCCCCCTCCCACTCTCCCACAGAACTTATTTTGTATATTCTTATGTGGCTGTGCTCCCTCCAATAGAATATAAGCTCCCAGAGGAAAGGGATAGTTTTGTCTTTGTATCCCTAACATCTATTGTAGTGCTTGGCACATAGTAGGTACTTAAGAAATGCTTGCTGTCTGAGGATCTTCCTCTCCCAGGTTGATTTTTTTGAGAAGGCAAACTAGGCCATCTTTTACCTCCATTCTTACCTAGCCTTTAATCACTGAAAGGGTGTTGCCTCAGACAAACTGAGACCTGGGAAAGGCCTTAGCTTAAAAAGGCCAAGGTCTCCCACTGCATCTGGAGCCGTTGCCGCTTGTCTTGACCTATGTATCTCTTGCCACTGGACCTGCCATTGACCCTGGAGGAGACAATAAGGCTGATGTCTTTGCACAGCCCTACCTCACTTGAATCCAATTCACTTGCAAGTCAAGACATCCCCCTGCTGATGTCACTGGTCCTCTTTGAGAACAAAGGATAAAACAAATATATCTAATATATAATATATAAAAATATATATATAATATATAAAAATATAATGTATAATATATAACATATTAATATATAATATATATTTTATATATATTATATAAAATACATATAAAATATAAACCCGTAGTTAGAGGCATTAGCCTATTTTAGTTTGTTGATTTATTTCTTATTTGTTATACTTAGGCTTCTGTGGGCAGGTTTATAAAATGATGATCATCTGATTTCTATTGTCTACTGATAGTCTAATCTGTATAACTTTGTCCTTCAAGCTCAATGGATCTTGAGCTTGGCTCGCATACATGCCAACTGGTACTATATTGACATCTATATCTCTCTTAAGAGAATCTTGAAGGCCAAAAGGTATAAGCTGAATCAAGAACTGTAGCTGAATCAAGAACTGTAACTAAGGTGAGGTGATCAGGGTTTTGCTCCAGGGTGCTGAGGGTAGCCAACATAAATGGGCATGCTTCCTTTCCATAGCTGACGTTTGGTTTGCTGTCCCTGTGGCTCGTGGTCTTCTGTCTTTATGCAAAGTGCAGTTGTACCCCTGTTCCCTTGCCTGGCACCGGGTTCCCACCATGATTCTGTGCCACAGGGCTTTGGGCCAGCACAACTGTACCTGACAATGGCCTGTCCCTAGCAAATTTATACCAGATGCCCAAATTTCTAGTTACTCAGTAGCTGCTCCTTTCCCATATATCTGGAGAAGATGGTCAAGCTTTCAATTTCTCATTCCTATCTCTTTTCTTCCCCAGTTATGACCTCTGGCTAGGCTTTTTCCAGTTCTCTGTAGGTGGGCAGCTTGATCCTTGCCTGGAATGGGGTGACCCTATCTCCTGGTGTGAATAGTTATCAGGGTAGGTTCTTTTCAGAGAATCACACAAAGCTACTATATTACATTTGACATGGTTGACTAGTAAGGAATGTGGGTCACCAACTTTTTACCTTATTTATGACTTTCCAGCCCCCCGTAGGCACCTGTTTAACTAAACATTTTTCTTATTTTAAACCTTCAAAGAACCCAGTAATATTTGAGGACTGGCTACTATTGTTCTCCTTTGCTTTTCAGGGATTTCTTCTGTAGGCCTGTTCTAATGTGTGATGCACTTTTTTTTTATTTCTCATGTTTCCCTTGGCTTTTGTAGTCCTATTTTTAGCCAATTCTCCTGCATTACGCTTTACCATTCTTGCAGCACACCTGTGCTTGCAGCACTCACGTATTTTGGGGGCAAAAATAAAACAAACCTCAAGCTATTCCCATTAATTTCCTTGGCAGTTTGTCTCCATGTTTACTTTCTGTTCTATTAAGAGTCACAAGGAGGAGGGTAAACGATCCACTCGGCCACATTATTTCTGGATATCTGTTGCCATGTGAAAGATTGTGAACTCAGCCCTTCCTTACACTAATAATCCTTTCTAGTTACTGAATGCCCTTGGTGCTCAGGGTGTTCCATCAACTAATTGATCCATATACTACCCATGAAAAGTATATTATCTCCATGTTAGAGATGGGGATAAAGGGGGGAAAGCCGCTAAGAGAAGAAGCCAAGTGACAAGCCGAGTCCCAGAGATGAGTATTAACACTATGCTGTCATTTTCTTTCCTCTGTTCTACTGTCTTCCAATTCCATCTCCATAAAAAATGGATGGTTGTTTGAGGAACTGCTACTGGTAGATTCACTTTTATTTTCATATGCTTTCAGTACAGACAACAGACCACAGTGGGGGAAAAACTATTTTTAGAGTGGACATAATATTATTGTTAAAGGCAGAAGGGATTATTTTTGGGTGTGACAAATGCCCTGATGGAGTTCTTCCTTTCCATTTTTATGTCTGTTCAGATAAAACAGCTAAATAGCATGAGTACACACAGCGCTGGAGTCAGGAAGCCCTGAGTTCAAATGCTGCCTCAGATATTTACTAGTATCTGACCTAGGGCCATTTTAACTGGTTGGTGCTTCAGTTTCCTCATCTGCAAAATGAAGGGGTTGGACTCAATGGTCTGTCAGTTCCTGTCCAGCCCTAAATCTATGACCCTATGATAGATACCCTATAGGCACTGGGTTTGGGATTAGGAAGACTCATCTTCCTTGGTTCAAATCCAGTATCAGACACTAGCTATGTGACCCTAGGCAAGTAACTTCACCCTGTTTGCCTCAGTTTCTTCATTTGTAAAATGAGCTGGAGAAGAAAATGGCAAACCATTCCAATATCTTTGCCATGAAAACTTTTGAGTCAGAAAGAGTCAGAAACGACTGAAATGACTGAACAGCAACAGTAACATGATGACCTATTTGTTAAGACCAATGCCATCTCTTTCAAAGTCAAAGCAGGAATCATGGTAGTCTGTTGTATGGGATATAAGCCTTAAACACCTTAATACAACATGACTCGTTTATGGTATGCCCTAAATGAAAATCACTTGGCCTATGTTCTTGACACATAGCTTCATTAATATCATGACTTATGAATCTTAAATATGAACCATTAATCTTTGGGGCCTCCAGAGCAATAGAGTTTCTAGTTACCTTGCATGGTGAAAATGAAGGTAGCACAGTAGATGGAGCCTTGGATCTGGAGTAAGGAACACCTGAGTTTGAATCTGGTCTCAGGCACTTAATAGCTGTATATCCCTGGGCAAGTCACTTAACTTCTGTTTGCCTCATTTTCCTCATCTGTAAAATGGGGATTATAATAGAACCTACCTCTCAGGGTTGTTGTGATGATCAAATGTAAAGCACTTAACATAGTGCCTGGCACACAGTAAGTGCTATATAAATATTTTCAGTTGTTCAGTTATGTTTGACTCTTTGTGATCCCATTTAGGGTTTTTTTTTTGGCAAAGATACTGGAATGGTTTGCCATTTCCTTCCCCAGCTCATTTTACTGATGAGAAACTGAGGCAAACAGGGTTAAGTGACTTACCCAGGGTTGAATAGCTAGTTAAGTGTCTGAGGTGGGATTTGAACTCAGATCTTCCTGATTCCAGGTCTGGAGTTCTATATACCGCACCACCTGGCTGCCCTCCACATACTATAGAAATGCGGAAATAAACAAGTGAGGAAGAGAGTGTAAGTTCTACATTTCTACAGGGCAGGTGTGGCAATGACATTATGTAGTTGAGAGAGCATTGGAATCATAGTTAAAGGAACTGGGTTTGAGTTTTGACTTTGCCATTTAATATTTGTGTGACTGTGGCTAAGATACTTTGTCTCTCTGGTCTACACATCCATTTGTAGCATCTGCACTGGGACCCTCCTATGGGGACAAGACACCCAAGTAGATTCTATCCTAGATTTCACCAGTTGGATGGTGAGGTCTTTGAATTTGGTTTTTTGGGGTTATTTTTGGAGGCTTCTGGTAGAGTGAAGCCAGAAGGCAGAAGATTAACCATTCTGTTCAGACAGGAAGGAAGAAGCATGTGGTGGGTTGGATATAGTGGTTTTGGATGCTCATTGCTTTCCTGTCCCCTTCCTCCATGATCCTGTGAGTTCCTGTTGTGGATGATGGGGGTCAGATGTGCAGGAGTGATTCCTACCCCTCCCCACTCTCTTCCCCAGCCAAAAAGTGACTGTTGGTGAGATTATTCAGCAGCCAGAAGGAGGCTGGTGGCACGATGGATAGAGCAGTGGACCTAGAGTCAGGAACAAGTGAGTTCAAATCCAGCTTCAGACACTTACTAGCTGTGTGAACCCATGCAAGTTATTTAATTTGTTTACCTCAGTTTCCTCAACAATAAAATGGGCATAATAATAGCACTTACCTTCTAGGGCTGTTGTGAGGATCAAATGAGATATTATTTGTAAAGCACATATACATATAGTAGATGCTTAATAAATATTTGCTTTCTTTCCTTCCTTCCCCCACCCTTACCTGTTAAAAGGTACTTAGTTCAGAGTTCATATATCTGTTAAACTAGTCTGTGATCTCTTTCTGGATGCTCCCACCCCCCCTTTGCTACAGGAGTGGAACTTAGGGAATTAGGGATAATTTCCTACAAATTATTTATTCTTTAATTGCTTACTTGTTTTTGTTATTACCTATAAACCTGCTCCTTCTTCCTTCACAAAAAAAAAAATTATTCCATAGACAGATCCTTGTATGTTATGATTAATGATGGCATGGGGCAGAAATTCAGGAAGGGCTTTTGCTATCTGTAGAGATGTGGAATTCATATCCCTAATTCAGCAGCCTAAGGATCCAGGGGAGAGGAAAGAACAGATAATGATCTCATTTGGAAGTCCCCAAGTCAAGGCTGGCACACTGCTATGAAACCTTTAGGCAAACAGTTTTCCTAAATGAAGAGAACCTCAAGACTTAATGAAGACCAGCTCTTGAGGCAAATGCAAGCCAAGCCCAGGCAGGGCTGGGTTTCTGAAGGGTTGATTTGTTACATGTGGAGCCTTTAAAACTATTGTTAAAGTGTGAATTAGCACAAAACCGTTCATGCGGAGCCATAACAAGATGCATTGTATATGAAAATGTCCATGCTGGACTAGAAGGCTTATATGGTCTCTTTCAGCTCTCAATGTAAGATCCTGCGTGGGGGTTTTGATTTCACAAACATTTATTTTAAAAAGGCAATCCTCCTATTGTCCACTGAGCTGATGACTCAGAAAAATTTTTAAAAAAGGAGTGACTCAGGGCAGGTAGGTGTCGAAGGGGATAGAGTACCAGCCCTGGAGTTAGGAGGACATGAATTCAAATTGTAGACACTTACTAGCTGTGTGACCCTGGGCAAGTCACTTAACCCCGATTGCCTCACCCACACGCCCGAAAAAGAAGTGACTCCATTTCTTTCTCACCCCCCCATCTTCTTTCTTCCTTTAACCTTCAAGTAGCATCATATAACTCTGAAACCTCCCATGAGGCTACTTTCCCTATCCTCTACCCCAGTCTCCATGCAAGAATAAGCACATGGTAACTAAGGTGGCACAGTTGATAGAGTGCTGGGCCTGGAGTCAGCAAGACTCCTCTTCATGAGTTCAAACCCAGCCTCAGACACTTACTAGCTGTGTGACCCTGGGCAAGTCACTTAATCCTGTTTGCCTCACTTTCCTCATCTGTAAAATGAGCTAGAGAAGGAAGTGGCAAACCATTCCAGTGTGTTTACCAAGGAAACCCCAAATAGTCAAACCTGATTGAACAACAACAAAGCTGCTTCCTTTTCTTTATTTTTCTTTATTTCCTGATTGCAAGTGAATGAGTATCTATACTGAGATGGGTTTGTCCAGGCCTAGAGACTAACTTGTGAGTTTTTGAAGTTCAGTGGTCCTGGATCCTTTGGTTGCATCTGATTGGCAGCAAGGAGAGAAGTCCTCAGCCATTACTCCATCACTCTTGAAGTCGATGGCAGTGGTGGTTGTCCTTTGATCTCGAAGAGGACCAAAATGACATCACTATGTTCGAGGGGTCAAGTCACACGTGTCCAACCGCGGCTGACCAGACAAATACGAGCTCAGAACACTCTACCACAGGTTGGGCACAAATAGTCTACGTGAACATTTGGGTGGATTCTCTAAATTTGCCCATCTCACATTTCTTTTTAGCTATTTCATCACTTATCATCACAGCTATTTATCACAAGATAAGTGAACTTATAAATAATAACAATAATAAAATTAATTAATAAATTATTAATAAAAAGAGTACCCCAAGCTGTGGCATGTATTTACCATGAGGGGGATAGTGCAGAGAAGAGATGAAATTTAAAATACCTTTACAGCCACCTCCTTCCATACCTCTTCTGGTCCTCTTCAAAAATGAAGGAGGAAGGGGCAGCTAGGTGGCGCAGTAGATAGAGCACCAGCCCTGGAATCAGGAGGACCTGAGTTCAAATCTGACCTGAGACACCTAACACTTGCTAGCTGTGTGACTCTGGGCAAGTCATTTAACCCCAGTTGCCATATACATATATACACACACACATACACATACAGTTATATATGTATATATAGTTATATATGTATATATACTATATACACACATACACATACAGTTATATATGTATATATACTATACACACACATACATACAGTTATATATGTATATATACAGTTATAGATGTATATATAATATATACACACACACACACAGTTATATATGTATATATACAGTTATATATGTATATATACTATATATGTATATATATACACATATAGTATATATACATGTGTGTGTGTGTGTGTGTGTGTGTATATATATATATATATATATATATATATATAAAACCCAAAACAAGAATGAAGGAGGAATAGCAACAGCTGCTTTATGTTCTGATGAGGTCGAAGTCGAAACCTCCCAGCGGAGTGTAATGGTAATTAGTACTGCCTCTTGTATGTTTAAGTCTTTCTGTTGTAAAAAGGGAGTTAAAACTACCACATTCCGTTTTAGCCCTGATGCCTTAACTGGGAGAGAGCACTTCTACGTCAATCAATCATAGGTGTTACACTAAGTGTAAAGTCTGTGAAAGCCATTGGATGAAGTGAGATGATGCCAGACATTCAATCTGTTCTGGTTGCTGAGGGATTTTGTCATTGTCTCTGGCTCCTATATAAAAGTACTGAGTTAGCTGAAATTGGGGAATTCCAGAAAGTAGAGTGAGCCCAGTGTTCTCGCTGAAGCCTCTGAGTAAGAACTGCTTGGGAGGGGTAGGGGAGAGGAAAGAGGAAGGAGAAGCCTCAGCTTTGGCCTTGGGTCTCCTTCCCCTTCTTTTGAGCTTTGAAGGCCTGGAGGATTTTGGACTTTCCATCTTCCCATAGCATCATGATGTCTCTCTAGGAAACCAGTGGCTGGTAGTAGCGTCTGCCCCAGGAGCCAAAGACAGACTGCGTGAAGAGCCAATGTGTCTAAGTGGAACTTCTCAAAAACTCCAGTAAAAAGAGGAAGAATTTCCAGCCACCAGGGGCTGGGAATTACCCCTTTGCCACAGGTGCTTCCTTAGCCTGAGCCCATTGGATTCTCCCTCTCCCACTCTTGTGGGAGAGCGTGTCATAGACTTTTGGGGAAAATATTTTATACCAACCTTTCTTACTGTATTACTTTAGTGATACTCCCTTCCAAAAACTACTTAATTGATTCACAACTGATGATCTTAGGGTGATACTCTCACACTAGAGAAGGCTTGAGCCAATGTCATTAGAGAATGACCCTCAACTATTTAGGGGTATCTCTAGAATCCCCAATGGATATGTAGCCTTGCCTTGATATCTACGATTCATCTGTAAGAATGGGAGTTAGGATAAGGATTCTCAGACCTCATATAGGATATATTGTTAATGTGAGCTTTTGAGTATTTCTTGATAAACATTTCTTTGGCAGGAAATAAATACCTGATCCATATTGTACATTGAGTGCCTTCCTACTTTCCACTTTGGGAACGTCGTAGATAAAAACCAAAACTTAAACTGTGTCTGAGGCCAGATGTGAACTCAGGAGTTCCAGGGATGAAGATGGGGTTGGGGGTGTTGGTGGCAGAACAGTCAATGTAATAGGGAGTCACTGGAGTTTTTTAAATAGAGTGGTGATATATATGGCTTGTTCAGATGGTTTGGGCATAGTCTGGTGAGAAGCAGGGGGATGAGCTAGTTAGCATCTTTACCTCCCTTTTATCCTTCTTGAACCATGATATACAAAGCACAGAAATGCCAGTTTGACAATTAATTCACCCACACAGAACAGGATACGGCTCTGCAGCAAGCCTTGAAACAATCAATTCTACTGGTCTCCTACTGGAATGTTTCCTAGGTAGAAAATTACCTAGATCCTTAGCAATGCTAATGCTCCTTCTATTAAGGATGTACTTGCTTTAGATTTCAAAGGGTGAATGAAAATGTAGACCAATTTTACTTCTATACTGACAAGCTCCAAAGGAAACAAAGACTATCAGTTACTCAGAAGGATTAAAAATCACTTGTGACTCCGACAATATCCCTTGCAATGAAATCAATTTGGAGATTTTTGGGTGCACTAATCACATCTAGAAAGTTGGTGTACATTTTTCCCTTCTAAGGTTTCTTGGTGAGAGAAGAGAATGGTCTTGAATATGCAAATGAGCCTAATCTAATTAACTTTTATGACCATAGCTCCTTTGAGATAACCATGGAAGCCAATTAGATTCCATTAAAATTCAGCCATTTCCCCAAGCTTCCATGAAATACCACTTGCCTCTCTGGAAGGAAAACAGTGAAAGTAGGAAGAGCTGGTTCTGAAACAGCAAAAAGAGTTAGCTGGAGAATTCAAGGCTGAGAGATGCTGTGGCTTCTCCAGCAACCATCCTGCTGGGACCGACAAGAGCAAGATGGCACTACCAGATGCTAGTACACATGCAGCCCTGGGCTGTAGGCTGTAAAATAGAAAATCAATGAGAAATAACTGTAAATTAGCCATGTAAGTGCTTTTATGGAATCAGCCATAAACTAAGGAGATGAGAGGTAATTGTAATAAACAGCCAGGTTGCTTTGTGGAAAGAACTCAGGCCTGGAGTCAGGAAGATCTGAGTTCAAATCTCACCTCAGACATTTACTACCAGTGTGATCTTGGGCACTTAACCTCTGTTTGCCTCAGTTTCCTCAACTGTATAAAGGGGACAATAATAATATATACCTCCCAGACCTGTGAGTCTCAAATGAGATAAGTTAGAAAGGCCAAAGTCACCTATCTCATTGCCATCGCTGGTTGTCTCTTGCCCATGGACTTTGATGAAACCAACAATGAGGCTAACAACTTAGTGCAACTCTGCCTCACTTGAATCCAATTCACACACTTCAGAGAGAATTCACTTAACTAGGGGCACTTAGGTGGTTCAGTGGATAGAGCACTGGCCCTGGATTCAGGAGGACCTGAGTTCAAATCCAGTCTTATTACACTTGACACATAACACTTAGTAGCTGTGTGACCCTGGGCAAGTCACTTAACCTCATTGCCTGGCCAAAAAAAAAAAAGAGAGAGAGAGAATTCACTTAACTTCTAGGTTTGTTGTTCAGTCATGTCTGACTCTTTGTGACCCCATTTGGGGTTTTCTTGGTCAAGGTATTGGAGTGGTTTGCCATTTCCTTCTCCAGCTAATTTTGAAAACAGGTCAAGTGACTTGCCCAGATTATGTAGTAAGTGCCTGAGGCTAGATCTGAACTCATGAAAATGAGTCTTCCTAATTTCAACAACAACAATTGTGAAACACTTAGCACCATGCCTGGCACACAGTAGGGGCTATTTAAATGCTAACTATTATCGTTATGATCATCATTATTATTATTAAAAACATAAACCAGGAATGTGCCCAGAGGAGGATCATGAGGATGGTGAGGGAAGTTCATGGATATTCATGGAATTGAATTCATGGAATTCAAGGATAGGATGAAGAAATTGGGGATAGTTAGTCTGATGAAGAGAAAACTAAGGAATAACTTCCCAGCTGTCTTCAGATATCTCCAGTACTATAGCTGAGAAAGAGGGATTAGATCTATTTAGTTTTGCTTCAGGTAACTAGAACCAATGGATATAAATTAGAGGGAGACAAATTTCAGATCAATTCCTAATGATTGAAGTGTCCCAAAATAGAATGGGCTTTACCTGGTAAGCATTGGAAATGGAATGGAATGGAATGCCTTATGAACTGGTGAATTCTCTGTGAATGATAGTGTTTAAATAGATGCTAGAAAACCAGTGATTAGGACTTGGAATCAGGGAGATCTGAGTTTGAACCATGCCTCTGACACTTATTAGCTATATGACCCTGCTTGAGTCATTTAGCTCCTGTTAACCTCAGTTTTCTCATCTATAAAATGGGGAAATAATAACACCCACCTCCTAGGGTTGTCATGAGGTCAAATGAAATAACATGTATGTAAAATATGTTGTAAAGATTAAAGTGCTATAAAATATTATTATATTATATTATATTATATATTATATTATATATAGTATAATATATAATATATTATAATATATTATATATTATACTAATATTAGTAGTAGTAGTATTATGTTTCGGGAATTTATTCAATTCAACCTTATTATGGTGGGTGGTCTTTTGTTACAGTTTCATGCTAGTAGCTCATCTATTTTTTTTTCTCTATTGGAACTCACCCCAAATTTTCTCTCCCATACATCTTCTTCTCTCCCCAAAAGGAGTATATCTTCTCAATATATGATACTATTCCACTAATCATTTTATCTAATCTGTTTCTTTGAATAAGGTATACCTACTTTTGTATTGTTAAATAAGAGTCATGAATTACATCAAATCTCACTGATAACTATAAGGTCACATTTTTATCCTCAGCTACAAGATATCTATCTAGTTCATTATCTATACTCTGCATTTATATATAGAGATCCTAAGCCTTAAGAATAATTATTTCCCTTCTTTGATATTATTATGTAATAATAGTAATAATAATAGCTGTTACTTATATAGCATTTTAAGGTTCGCAAAGGGTTTTATATGTAGTATAGAATTTTATCCTTGTAACACCTCTAGGATGTAGTTGTTATCATTTTCTTCATTTTACAGTTGGGGAAACTGAGGCAGTTAGAGGTGAAGTGACTTGCCCAAGGTCACACACCAGAATTCTGGCCTGACTGACTCTAAGTCTAGGGCTCTATCTGCTGTGCAGCCTAGCTGCCTCTGTGAATGATTGACCTTCAGTGACATTCTTCATCCTGTGTAATATCTGATACCCTCTCTAGTACATGGCATGTTAGATGAGCAGGCTTTTCCTCTTCCTAATCTTAGTTTAAACCCATCTTGATCAGAGTCTCAAGTGCCCAATAAAATTTTTTTTATGGGTCCTCTTAAAGTGTACACTATCTCTGGAGAAGAGGTTATTATTATTCCCGGTTCTTAACTCTTGAGGTCAGAAATCCAATTTTCATTCTCCAATACCTTCTGTATCGCTTCTGGTACTTGAGGTAAAGAGTTCCTTCTGTCATTCCTGAGGTTTGGGGGGCAGTAGGAGTTGAGAGAAGCTTAACTTCTTTTTGAGAATGTTCTAAGGAATGTCGTATCCTGAGATCTTTTTCTTTGTTCTTGACTCCCAATGATACACAAATTACTCTGGAATATCTCTCCAAATTTTTGTACTTCATGATTTAGCACTGTGTCCAATATTTAGCACAGTGCCTTACATACAATAAGTGTTTAATAAATGCTTCTTGACTTGACTTGACTTTCAAGGCATGCCTTTCTTAACCTCCCTTCTCCTTCCTACATTTCTCTCCTCTTCCTTTTGTCTGAGTCCTTCCTTTTATTACCCAAGGTGTTAGAAGAATGTCAGTGAAGGTGTGGGAAGTACAGTGGCATACCGTACTTCATAGAAGTATGAAAGGAAGGAAGGAAACAAGCGTTTATTAAGAGTCTACTAGGTGCCAGACACTGTGCTAAATGCTTTTTACAAATATTTTCTCCTTTCATTCTCATAGCAATCTTGGGAGTTAATTGCTATTGCGATTTTCGTTTGAAAGTTGAGGAAACTGACGCAGGCAGAAGTTAAGGGACTTGTCTAGGGTCACACAGGATCTAAGATAGATATGAACTCAGATCTTCCCGACTTCAGACCCAGTAGTCTATTGACTCTGACACATAGCTGCCTCTAAGGGTAATGATTCTGTCTTTTCTACCTTTTGTTCCCTTATACCCCTTTCACATCTATCCTTCCTCTTTCAAGATAATCCTTTGAAACACTAACTACGGCTAGAAAATGTTTAGTGCTCTTGACCACTGAGTGATCTTATCTACTCTGGAAATATACTTTAAACTGTATTCAGTCAGGTGTAAAAATGTGTTCCCAATTGCTGTGCCCCATTGTTGTCCCAGTGGTGGGAACATATTTTATATCATGTAACTGACACAGTCTTGAAATTAACTTCAGCACGAGATCCATCTACTCCTCCACTTAGTCAAGCTATGTTTCTAAAACAAGCTTTTTTCCGAAGAGTGGGTCACATCGCCCAGTGCTAAGTGATTATATAAGCAAGAGGTTCACTTGTTCTTCGTAGATACAGAGATATGAATTGGGTGAATTTTGGATGGCTTAATAACTCAGGCTTCATCTAGCTTTTCTTTTACTGTGATTTTTTTGTGGGGGAGGGGGAAGAATTGCTCGTAGTCTAATGAAGTGCTTAAATTCTAGCAAAAGAATTTGATTATGGAATAATTAATTGTCAAGGGAAATGAGATAAAAAAGGTGTAAGACCAGGTGGATCCACATCTGTGGTGATGGGGATCATAGTTTGAGAGTTGGTTGGTGTCTTTGATGTCATGTAGTCTAGCCCCCTCATTTTATAGATGAGGAAGCTGAGGTCTGGAGAGGTAAAGTTACTTGTCCCAGATTACACAGTGTAGGAAATGGTTGAACCAAGATTTGAACCCAGGTCCCTTGAATTCAAGCCTACCACTCTGTCTACTATATTATGCTACCTCAGGAAAAATGATGGCTGTGGATAACTGGAATACACACATCTGATTTATATATTTTATTGTTTTTATTATTATTTAATTATATATAAGTACACACACACAAAACCACATAGCCAACAGCTTTAGCCTCCTTGCCTTCCAAACCTTTTGAGCACAAATTGATAAAGAAGATGCAAAATGGGAGACTTCAAGATAAAATGGCAAGAAAGGTCATGGTAGAGCCCAGCTCTCCCACATGTATCCCAGTAAAGATCTAAAAAGGGAAATAAATCAAATAAAGAAATTCAAAGAGAAAAATTAGTAAACTCATTCATCCACCCAAGGATCACACAAAAAGACAACCAGAAGTCCATAAACACTGAGAAAGAGGTCCCAACAAGGAAGTTATGGGGGGTTAGATAAATAGCCCTGAAATCTATCAGTGCTCTGATAGCAAGCCCAAAGTCTACAGTGTAAAGTCCTCAATGTACCCTTTCCAGAGCTGGAAAGATTAACAAAAAGATAAACGAGAAAAACATTGAGGACTTTATCTATTATGGTTTTACTATCAATTTTTCCCTGCAATGTAATTAACTTTTTCTTCAAGTATTTATATGCTATACTATTCTACATATATATGCATACATCTTCACATATGTACATATTCATATTAATTATTGTTATTTCATTGCCTTTGGTTGGACTTAATATTTCTGTTTCCCTTTACTTACTTGGATTTTTTTATGCCTTAGTTCATGGTTAATTAAATAACTTAATCCTACAGATTATGTGAATCAAAGAACAAATCATAGAAACAATTATTATCTTCATCACAGAAAATGACAAGAATGGGACAACATACTAAAACTTGTGGGATAGAGCTAAATCAGTACTTATGGGAAAATTTATATCTCTAATCACTTTATTTAGTATCTGTAGATGAGGGAATGAACAATGGGCATAAACTAAAAGAAGTAATAAATTTTTAAAAATATCAAATGAACACTAAAATAGAAATTCTGAAAATCAAGGTAGAGGTGAACAAATGTGAAAGCAAAAAACAAATAAACAAACCTCATTGAATTGATAAATAAAACTTGGAGCTGATTTTTTTGGGGGAAACTAATGAAATAGATAAAACATTAGCTAGTCTGATTAAAAAAAGAGAGGAAAAGCAAACTGCCAGTATCAAAAATGAAAAAAAAGGAACATTCAGAAAAAATGAAGAGAAAATAAATGAATTATATGATGAAATCACTAGAAACAATTTTGCCCAATTATACACCAAAAAACTTTAATGAATTAGGTACAAAAAGCCTCTAGATTAACAGAAAAATATATACTACTAAAATAGCCCAATCTCAGACAACAAAATTGAACAAGTGATAAATGAGCTACCAAAGGAAAAAAAAATAAGACTAAATAGACTTACAAATGCATTCTATCATCTATACAAATAACAATTAATTGCCATATTGCATAAACTGATTGCAAAAATGGATAAAGAAGTGATCCTACCAAATTATTTCTTTGATACAAAATAGCCTCTCTACCTAAACCAGGGAGAGATAAAACAGAGAAAATAAACTATGGTCTAATATATCTAATGAATATTAATATAGAAATATTAAATAAAACATTAATGGTTTACAGCAATGTATTAAACATGTTATGCACTATGACAAGGTTGAATTTATATAAGGAATGCAGAATTGATTCAATATGAGGAAAATGATAAATATAATATATCAGTCACAAAAATTGCGTTATTATATCCATAGATGGAGAAGAAAAGATCTCTTGACAAACTACAATGCTAATTTCTATTAACAAAATTTTAAAGCATAGGAATAAATGGACCTTTGCTTAATATGTTAAATGGAATCTATTTAAAACCAAGAGTCAGAATTATCTGTAACTAAGAAATGAAAGAGGACTTTCCAGCAAGATTAGGCAAGATGTAGATAAGATTAGGTAAGATGTTCATTATTAACATTATTACTTGACATAATTCTAGGAATGCTACCAATAGGAATAAAAGAAGAAAAGAAATTGAGAGAAATAGTATAGGCAAAGAGGAAGCCAAATTGATACTTTTGAAGGTGATAGGATGATTTTTTGAGAAAATCCCAGAGCATAAAAAAAAATTGAAACAAAAACTTCAGCTAAGTTACAGCATATGAAATAAACTCACAAAAATTGTCAACCTTTTGGTTTATTACCAACACAATCAAGCAGGAAGAGATAGAAAAAGAAATTTCATTCAAAATAACCACAGAATATATCAAATAATTTGGATACAGCTATCAGAACCAGGAGAATGTTGTACACAGTAACAGCAATATTGTTCAATGAAGAACTGTGAATGACTTAGCTCTTCTCAGCAATACAATGATTGAAGACAATCCCAAAGGACTAATGATGAAGCATACTATCTGCCTCCAATGAAAGAACTGATACTGATTGAATACAGACTGAAGCATGCTATTTTTCACTTTCTTTCTTTCATTTTTGTCTTTTGTTCGAGTCTTCCTGTACAAAATCACTAATATGGAAATGTTTTACATAATTGTGCATGTATAACCTATATCTGATTGCTTGCCATCTCAGGGAGGGGGGAGGGAGGTATAGAATTTGGAACTCAAAAATATAAATAAAAATGTTTTTAAAAATTGGAAAAAAAACCACAGGAACAAAATGAATACAACTATAGGGGTTATTTAAATTCTTCATTGTTGAGCCATGCAAAAATAATAAATATGTTAATACTGCCTAAAACAATATGCAAATGTAGTCTCAAACTAGTTAAACTTTCATAGTTACTTTATGGAACTAGAAAAAATAGTAACAAAATCCATCTGAAGGATCAAAAGGTCAAGAATACAAAAAGAAAAGAGTTGAGAGGAAGGGGCCTCAGTAGTACCAGATTTCAAATTATACTAGAAAGTAGTAATCATCAAAACTATTTGCTATAGGTTAAAAAATAGAAAAGGAGATTAGTGCAACCAATTACTTACATAAGACCTAGAAGCAAATGAATATATCAATAAATCCCAAACTCCAAGTTTTTCAGTAAGGACTCAGCATTTGACAAAAACTGCTGGAAAAAAATGTAAAATAATCTGGCAGAAACTGGATTTATACCAATATCTCATCCTATACCACAATAAGCTCCAAATGGGTAAATGGCGTAGATATAAAGGGACATATCATAAATTAGCGGATCAGGAAAGGAGATATCTTTTGCCATTATGGTAGAGGCAGAATTTTCAACCAAACAAGGGAAATTAAAGCTCACAGTAGATAAAATGGACAATTTTGATTATGTAAAGTTGAAATGTCTTTGCCTAAACAAAATCAATGCTGTCAAAATTAGAAAGGAAATAATTATTTGGGGAAAAATTTTGGCAGCATAGTTCTCTGATAAGGTATCAAGGGAATTGATTCAAATATATAAGCATAATAATCCTTCTCCAATAAAAATGCTCCAAATTGCTAATAAGATAAGTGCAAATTAAAGCAATCTGAGATCCTATCTCATACCCATCTGATTGGCAATAATGAAAAAAAATGAAAATGACAGTTATTGGAAGCTCTATAGAAGGACAGGTACATTAATATTGGTGAAGCTGTGAATTGGTTCAGGCATTCCGGATAACAATTTTGACCCGGTAATGCAGCTTTTAGGTACATATCCCAAACAGATGAAGAGGTAGGATTTTGGCTGATATGTGAAGGAACACAGGGAAGCCAGGGGGCAGAGGTGAAGAGGGAGAGAGTTCCAGGCATGAGGGATGGCCAGTGAAAGTGGCCAGAGTGGGAAAATGGAGTACCAGTGTCAGTCGATTGCAGAATATATGAAGAAGAGTAAGGTGTAAAAAGACTGGAGAGCTAGGAAGGGGTCAGTTGTAAGGGGCTTTAAAAGACAAATAGAGGATTTTATATTTGATCCTGAAAGTAATAGAGAGTGGATAGAGACTTAAAGGAGGGAGACCCACCAACAGGCTATTGTAGTAGTCCAGTTGTGAGATGATGAGAGATGCATCAGGGTGGTGACAAGTATCAGAGGAGAGAAGAAGGTACATACCAAGGATGTTAAGAAAGTAAAATTGATTGGCAAGCTATAGGGAGGAGGAGAAAAGAGATAATTTTTAAGCTCAATTATCAGCTACTTAGTAATTATTTATCACTAATTAATTACCTGTAATTATTTCAAATTCTGCTATTTAAAAATAAATAAATAAATAAATAAATATTAAAAATTTTTAAATCCCCAGATTAACAGAAGCTGTTTCCTTTGGGAATGACCATCTGTCTTTAGTCTAAGGATGCCTATTACTGTTCATACCAGTAATTATGAACATTTTTTTTCATGAGTTCATAACTAGGCAGTGGAAATCAATTCCAGGCATAACCAGGACATGCAAGGCAATTGATTCTACCATGGTGATCACATATGTTCATTAATCATGATGGCAATTGCTTGAAGATCTCATTGAAGAAAACAGAAAATTAGATTTTTAGCAATATTCTGTCTAAAATGTCATTAACATGTAGCTTCAAATGAAATAATTTAAATGGCAACACTATGAAGAAGGAAATAATCCAGTGGTCTTGGAGGATGTTTGTTTGATTCCTTTATTGTTTTGGAATTCTCTGTTCTGTTTCTCCTTTGCAGTATGATTTGGCCAGTTTAGGAGTGATGGAAAACTTAAAGACAGGGGATTATTGTTTGCTCGTCTCAAGGCCTGGTTTATCTTATTTTTATTTATTTAATTTTTTTTGGCAATTGGGGTTAAGTAACTTGCCCAGGGTCACACAGCACTTACTAAAATGTCAAGTGTTTGGTGTGAGACTGTATTTGAACTCAGGTCCTCCTGACTTCAGGGCTGGTGCTCTATCCACTGTGCCACCTAGATGCCCCAGGCCTGGTTTATTTTAGAGCTTTGATGTCAATGATGATAATACTCATGGATGAGCTGAGCTTTTAAAAAATACTTTATTTTTTTCAATTACACATAGAAACAATTTTTAAAGTTCATTTTTAAAAATTTTGAGTTTCAAATTCTTTCACTCCCCTCCTTCTTCACTGAGCTGGTATGCAATTTGCTATAGGTTACACATGTATAATCATGCATGACATTTCCATATTAGTCATATTGTGAAAGAAAACACAAACCAAAAAAAAGCCATGAAAAAAAATAAAGTGAAAAATAGTATACTTCTATCTTCATTCAGACTCCATCAATTCTTTCTTTGGAGGTGGATAGCATTTTTCATCGTGAATCCCTTGGAAATGTCTTGGATCATTGTACTTCTGAGAAGAGCTAAGTCATTCACAATTCTGCATCGAACAATGTTGCTGTTACTGTGTACAATGTTCTCCTGGTTCTTAAGCTAAGCTTTTAGAACTTGAGCTTTGTCCACAAGGCACGGTTTACCAGTGGGAGCTGGTACTACATAAGGCATCATGAAAACTTGAGTTGACAGGACAGTTTGTTACTCTATTTTTACCTGCCTTAGAAAGGGTGGGTTGGAATGAAATGATCTCTTCTCTATTCCTGCAGTTTTACTTGAGTCCCAGAGAGTTGATTATAGCTTTTCTACCATGAAACTAGTTGTTTCATTCCTGACTCACTTTGTGGTTCATAAATATCCTGAGGAAAACACATGAGTTGCAGAAATTGCTTGTCCTTTAACCTTGTGCCTCAATTCAGGTCCAAGAAATGTGTTAAGCTTCTTGGTTTATTATTACTCCCATAGCTATTCAGTAACTAACTTGATTTATTGTCCTTAAAAGATTTTCTGGATGCAAGAAAGCTAGCTCCTAATATTCTGATAAAAAAACAAACCTCAAATGAGATACTGGAAATATTTCCTTACACTTATTCTACAGTAAAAGTCAAATAAACAAATATTTGTTGAATACTTCAGAATTACGGTTAATAATATAATATTTACAAAGTACTTAGTACAGTGCCTGGCACATAGTAGGCACTTAATAAATGCTCATTCCCTTTCCCAACTTGCCTTATGTAAGGCACTGTGCTAAACTATCGGGTGGGGAGGGAGTCTAAATGATAGTCCCTGTCTTCAAGGAATTCACAGTCTAGTTGGGAGAGATAAGACATTTGTTGTTCAGTTTTCAATTTCAGTCATGACCCCATTTTTGTTGTTGTTCAGTTGTGTCCAATCCTCCATGACCCCATTTGTGGTTTTCTTGGCAAGGATACTGGAGTGGTTTGCCATTTCCATTTTATAGTTGAGGAAATTGAAGCAAACAGGGTTAAGTGACTTGCCCAGGGTCACACAGCTGATATGTGTCTGAGGCTGGATTTGAACTCAGGTCTTCCAATAACCTAAAAAGTTAAATAACAATGTAGTGAGTGGGGAGTGAAGATAGATCCCCATTCCACCTCTGAGATAGTTAATGTTATTGCTGAAAGTAAGGAGCTGGTAACAAGGTAATTCTTAAGTGGAAAACCTTATTTACACTCAGTCATCCCTAAGGAATGTAAAGTAGTTCTCTGAGTGAACTCTGGAAGGGCAGCATACCCTTGGCTACCTTATGCTTTTCATTGAGGGAGAGACAATCATCAAGGATAGATGAGTTATTACCTTGTTCAGCTGGGCTGGCTCTTTCCAGGATACAGATGCCATATGTTTATGGTCACATGGCAGCCTTGTGGCAGTTAGTATAGTTGTGTACCACCTGGCAGCTTGTTGCAGTATTCCTCCTCATGTTGGGGCAAAGTAGTATGCTGTGGAGGGTGAAGGAGGGAAGGAGGGACACAGAGAGAGAGAGAGGAGACAGAAAAAAGAAAGAGAGAAACAGTGAGAGAGACAGAGAGAGAGAAGAGAAAGGAGAGGAGATATAGCTAGGAAAAAAAGAAGAGTGAGACAGAAAGACAAGAGAGGAGACAGAGAAAAAGAGAGAGGAGAGAGATAAAGAGAAAAGAGAGAATAAAGAAGAAAAACAGAAAGAAAAGAAGCAGAGAGAGAACAGAAAAATAGAGAGAAGATACAGAGAGAAAAGAGAAAGAGTGAGAGACAGAGAGAGAAGAGGAGAGAGAGGAAAGATAGCTAGAAAGGAGAGACAGAGAAAGGCAGAGAAGAGACAAACAGAGAAATGAGAGAGAAGACAAAGGAGAGGAGAGAGAGCTAGAGAGAAGCTTAAAGAAGAGCTTACTGTTTATTGTGGAAATCCCATACTTCCACTTGATTCCAATCATCTTTCTGGAATTTCTTGAAATTAGGACAGGTTGTTGATATAATTCAGCGCTGCACTTTAAGGGATACCAAATCTTCCCAGTGGTTCAGAAACCAAAAATTAATATGTACACAACTGAGAAAATTAACCAGAGCTGAATTCTATGAATTCATTGAACTTGGGTGAATCTACCCTACTTTGGAATCAGTCCAGGATATTTACTAAAAAGAAGATTCATGTAAGAGGGAAGAGAAGTATAAAGATAATTTATGGGCTACTGTGATTTCCTCATGTGTTTTTTCACCCCTTTACAGAGTCACAGGAATTACTTTCAGGGCACCACCCAGCTCTTGTGGGCAGAAGTATTACACAGGCATAGGAAACCAAATATCCAAACAATTAGTGTTGATTTCCTTCAGAATTCCCTTTTGAAGTTTCATTGTTTTGTTGGGTTATAATTTGATGGTTGCAAAAATACCTAATGTTTGTGTGTAGCATATGTAACAGAAGCCTCAAGTAAAAGTCTTTTTCTGCGGCAAATTTAGAATAAATAGATCCAAAAGCTTTGAACTAGGAGCTATCCTAGCTGAAGAAGAGACAGACAGGATCACGGGCAATTTACATAAATTACCTAATCCCTTATTATGCTAATACTAACATAAAAATGTTAATACTGTGCTCAGGAGTATATGTGGGAAGGAACCTTATTACTTGAGTGATAAAGTATAATTCATGGCATTAAGTGAATTTTCAGTTACTTATTCTATATAGAACAGGCTGGATTGCCTTTGGGAAATTGCAAAGATCCTTTAATGAGCTCAATCTTTCCATGAAAGCAATAGCACTTATATAGCACTTTAAGGTTTGCAAATATTTTCTTATATGTTATTGTATCAGACAGAGGTTAAGTGACTTATGAGGGTCATGCAGCTAGTAATTGTCTAAGGCTGGATTTGAACTCAGGTCAAACTTCCTGCCTCTAAGTCCAGTATTCTACCCATTGAATCACCTAGCTGCCCAAATCAAAGGCCCATCTCAAAAAAAAGATTCTGGACTTAATAAACAGGAGGAAAAAAGGCAGAAGGAAGAGAAAGAAACATTTTCATGTACAAAGTACCACAGAAAAATAGGATTATATATGAAACCATAAATCTATTATGTACATAATAAATTCAACGTGTTATTTCTTTTTTTAGTTTATGCATGTACAATCATGTTAAACATATTTCCACATTAGTCATGTTGTGAAGGAAGAATCAGAACAAAAGGGAAAAACCACGAGAAAGAAAAAACAACAAAATAAGTGAAAATAATATGCTTCGATCTTCATTCAGACTTCATAGTTCTTTCTCTGGATGTGGATAGCATTTTCTATCATGAGTCTTTTGGAATTGTCTTGGATTATTATATTGCTTAGAAGAGCTAAGTCTATCACAGTTATTCATCAAACAATGTTGCTTTTACTGTGTACGATGTTCTCCTGGTTCTGCTCACTTCACTCAGCATCAGTCCATATAAATAGTGTTCCAATTTTCCCACATCTTCTCCCGCATTTATCATTTTCCTTTTCTGTCATGTTGGCCAATCTGATATGTGTGAGGTGGTGCTTCAGAGTTGTTTTAATTTGCATTTCTCTAATCACTAGTGATTTAGAGCATTTTTTTTCATATGACTATAGATAGCTGTAATTTTTTTCCTTTGAAAATTGCCTGTTCAAATTCTTTGACCATTTATCAATTGGAGAATCGCTTATATTCTTATAAATTTGACTCTGTTCTCCATATATTTGAGAAATGAAACCTTTATCAGAAACATTGGCTGTAAAAATTGTTTCCCAGCTTTTTGCTTTCCTTCTAATCTTGGTTGCATTGGTTTTGTCTGTGCAAAACCTTTTTGATTTAATGTAATTAAAATTACACATTTTGCATGTCATAATGTTTTCTATCTCTTGTTTGGTCATAAATTCTTCCCTTCTCCATAAATCTAGCAGGTAAACTATTCCTTGCTCTCCTAATTTGCTTATGGTATCATCCTTTATGTCTAAATCATGTGCCCATTTTGACCTTATCTTGCTATAGGGTGTGAGACAACATGTTATTTCAAAGTTGTCCTGTTTGTCTATGTTTCTTTCTGAACTTTTTTTCAGTTCTTGTCTATGAATTTTAAAAATATTTCAATAACCCTCTTTTGTTTCTTTTCTCTTTTTTTTTGGTGACAGTATTTTTAGCTTCCCTAATCCTCTCTACCAAATCCCTAAAATATATTTTTAAAAATTACAATCCCTATAACAAATAAGCATAATCTAGCAAAACAAATCCACCCATTTGTTTTTGTATGTTTCTTTCTGCGCTTTTAAGTTCATTACCTTTCTTTCAGGTAAAGGGTAGAATGTTTCATCTTCGGTCCTCTAGAATTATGGCTGGTAATTGTATTAATCTTGAGTTCTTAAGCCTCAGAATTGCATGTTTTTACAATGTTATTATTATTATATAGATTATATAGATAATCTCCTAGTTCTACTCACTGTACTATGTATCTTCATATAATCTTCCCAGATTTCTATTAATCTGTCTCTTTCATAATTTCTTAATGGTAATATGGTATATTGGTATAGTTGTGTATGTTCATATATTATAATTTTGGACACTCCTTAACTGATAGACTTTCTCTTAGTTTTCAGTTTTTTGCTACTGCAAAAAAAAAAAAAAGAACAGCTATAAATATTTTAGTATAAGTGGATCCTTTTCCTCTTTCTTTCACCTTTTTGGGGGTATAAGCTCAATAGTGGTATCAGCGGGTCAAAGAATATGTACAATTTAGTAACTTTGGGGGAGCATAATCCCAAACTGCTTTCCAGAATGACTGGATCAATTCATAGCTCCATCAACAGTATATCAATGTGTCCATTTTCCTACAGCCCTTCCGTCATTTGTTATTTTTTTCTTTTGTTGACTTTTCAAATCTGGTGGGAGTGAGGTGGAATCTGAGTTTCCTTAATTTGCATTTTGCTAATAATTATCTATTTGGAGCATTTTTCCATATGGTTATAAATAGCTTAGTTTTTTTCTCTTGAAATTTCTTGTTTCTATTCTTTGACCATTTATTAGTTGAGAATTGGCTCTTATTCTTATATATTTGAATCAGTTCCTTATATGTCTTAGAATGAGACTCTTAGAGTCCTTTGCCACAAAGATTTTTTTCCCTGATTAACCATTTCCTTTCTAATCTTGTTTGCATTGGATTTGTTTGTTCAAAACCTTTTAAATTTTACAGAATCAAAATTGTTCACTTTATCTTGTGATCCTTTTTTATCTTTCTTTGGTCCTAAATGCTTCCTCTATCCAGAGATCCAAAAGGTGTTTTTCATCCCTGCTCCTCTACTTTGTTTTTTATGTGACCTTTAATATCTAAGTCATGTATCCATTTAGAGCTTATCTTGGCATATATTATACATGGTAGTAGATTCCCCGCTTGCCCAAAAGTTTTTGTTAAATAGTAAGTCCTTATCCCATTAACTGGGTTTTTTGAGTTTACTGATTACCATTCTATGATGTGTAGCTAGGTAGTACAGTGGATAGAGTGCTGGGCTTGGGGTCAGAAAGACTCATCTTCATGAGTTCAAATCTGGCACCAGACACTTACTAGCCTTGTGACCTTGGGCAAGTCACCTAACCCTGTTTGCCTCCATTCCTCATCTATAAAATGAGCTGGAGAAGGAAATGATCAACTACTCCAGTATCTTTGCCAAGAAAACCACAAATGGGGTTATGAAGAGTTGGACACAACTGAACAACAACAAAAAAACCCAGAGACAGGCCCACTGTATCTTGTCATCAAGGTTCTAGAAATTTCCTTGAATAACTGATTATATTCTTTTCTAATGTTACTGTCTATTCTAATGTTGTTGAGACCCATTCTGATGTGTTCTCCTCAATACGACTTGTTATTGACTAGGACCCTAATATCATTTAGCTAATTAACATCAATTAGCTTTGACAGAATAATATTTACTAAGAAGATATAATAAGAGTAGAAATTAGGTGGCATTTTCTCTTAAATTCCTCAACCACTTTGGTCACTGGAAGAGAGGGTGCCAACTTGAAGTGATTGCTAGAAAGCATTTGCCCTATCAAGTTCACTTTATAATTTGGCATAGTTGTTGGACAAAGTCATCCTCTTACTTGTAGGACTTTGTGTCTTGGATTTTTTGGGGGGAGTGGGGTGGGGTTAATCCATTGGGCAGGTTTCCAATCCCTCTTCAAAGCTATGCTAGCTTCAGTGTAGACCCTGGCTTGCTCTTCCAACTTTCAAAGGTCACAAGATGGTAACTGTCTCTAATATTCTCTCACCTAAAAGTGGAAAAGAACAAATACAAAGAACAAGGACCTACATTCATGAACCACATATTGATCCTCTGTGGGGAGAGTTCTTCCCATCCATAGGCTTATAATATGTCTTCTTCATGCAAACACAGCCAGGGAAGAAAGTGAAAATTCCTTGGTTGGTTTGTGCTTTCTGAAAGCACAGTCCTATTACAGCCTGTTTGCCTCAGTTTCCTCATTTGGAAAATAGAGATAATAACAGTATCTACTTCTCAAGGTTGTTGTGAGGAGAAAAGATAATATTTGTAAAGCACTTTTCAAACCTCGAAGTGCTATGTAAATTATTATTATTATTTTAGTAGTCAATCAAAGAGCTCCTCTTCTTTTGATGGTGAGCAGACCTGAAACAATATCTGTGCATGCTTAAATCCACGTGGGGACTGCCTCAGGCAGACCATGCTGCATTTACTCATCAGAACTGGCCTTGGCCAGTTAATGCCCTGTTACAGTAAGAAATATGATTTTTTTGATGGAAATTTTGATGAAAATCTGATTCTTAGAGACTGGGGCTCTACCATTAGTCAACAGTAAATCATCAACCATCACTATCACAATGGCTAACATTTATATAATGCTTTAAGATTTGCTTAGCACTTTACATATCTCATTTGATCCTCACAACCCTGTTAAGTAGGAGCTATCATTATCTCTATTTTTCAAATACAGAAACAGAAACTGAGAGAGAGTGTCTTTCTCAGAGCTGTTGGACCTGGATTCAGGAAGACTTGAGTTCAAATCCTGCCTCAGGCACTTATTAACTGTGTGACCCTGGGCAAGTCACTCAACCTCTCTCTGGCTCAATGTCTTCATCTGTAAAATAGGCATAATAATAGCATCTGCCTCCTAGGGCTATTGTGAAGATCAGCGAAATAATATTTGCAAATTTTGAAGTGCTATATGAATTCAAGAAGCTGTCATGTAATTTACAGGCTGTCACGTCACATGGTAGGTGGGAAATGAGTAGGACAAAATGTTGCATGTGCTGCTAGACGTGGTTACTTGTTGATTTAGGCTCACTGGTGGGTGAGGATGGTATGTTAAGAAATGATTATGATGTCAAAACAAAAAGCATCAGTAAAACATTAATTTTCAGAAAGGATGTATGTGATCCAGAGCAGGCTTTAGAAGGCATCCAGTCCAAGACCCTCATTTTACAGGTGACAGAACCATAGAGGTCTATGATCTATCCAAGGTCACACAGGTAGTATCAGTGGTAGGGTCTGAACCCAATTCCTCTGACTCTGGAGCTGGTGCTCTTCCCAGTGGACCACATCATTAGAAACGAAGATGGTGGTCCCCATCCAGCTCCTCATTGAGAGGCATGTCTCATCCAATGCTTATGAAAGTAGCTGCCAAGTAAGCACTTAATAAATAGTTTTTTTATTAAAAACTTAAAAGTATGTGCACAGTAGGGTACTGATAGAAAGAGCCTTAAAAGACATTTTATTAAATCTTCCCACTTGGCAAGCAAGGAACTTTGGACCGTTAGAGATTAAAGAGATTTGTTCAGATTCATACACCTAGTTAGTAGCAGAACCAGGTTGAGAACCCAGGGGTCCTGCCTCCCAGCCTAGCCATTTTTCTATTACACTACTTTCTGTTGATAAATATTTTTATTTAGAAATATTCTAGAGGGGAAGTTGGGTTCCAGCCATCTGGAAGTTGATCTCCATGCACATAAAGACTGTTCCCCATAGCTTTTAAACTATGTTATACAGGTGTTGAATGTAGCTGACCTTGCTTGATCCCAGGGCTGAATTACCCAAGGCATTGAAACCAGTTAAAAGAGAACTATCTCAACCAGTTAAAAAAAGAAAAGAGAGGGACTAGATGTCACCACTCCTCAGCCTCCCTTAGCTATCTCCAGGGACTTTTGGTTGTTAGGCAAAACAACTTACATAACAGCTTCTTGAGGCTGTGTCTCTCATGAGACTCCCTTACAATTGAACGGTATTTAGCCCTGCCCCTCCTCTTCCCCTCTTGGGTGTTCCTGCACCCTGGTGCTGTGCCCCTGGACTGTCTCTGTTAAAAGACCCTAGTTTTTGCTGTTTTAGCTGTCTTCTTTATTTCAGATTGATGTAGGCTACGTAGGCACAGCGGTACTTGGCTATATCTGAGTTTCCTCTATGATACTCTCAATCTCGGGAACCAGGACAGGAGAAGAGGTAGCTGGGAGCAAATACATTTCATCTAAGGGAGCTGGAATTAGATCAAGAGAGAGAAAGGGGTGCTCATAGATCCTGGTGGAGGGACTTTATGCATTTCAGGAAGTGGTCTTAGATCTCTGAGAATACAAGCATGAAGAGGAGGATATAATTGAGCACAGAAGGGTATCTGCTCACATGCCAGTTGGTTACTGAGGTTAAAGTGAATTCAGGAGATATTGGAACGAAAGGAGCAGGTGTATTTGTGAAAAAGAACTAGAATTTAGGAGGGCTGGTATGCTTGTCCTGGATGTGGGATATCACTTTACATAGCAGGTTGCAAAATGTTATCAGATAACTAAAAGAGACGGGGAGACCTTTCACATATTGGAAATCTTGGAAATCTATTGCATGTTGGTAAGCTGGAAAGACATAATTATAATACTGCTTAGGACACAGGGATAATAAGAAAATCAAATTATGACTTTGAGGGACCCATGCAGCTCTGAAAAAGGAGGCCACCTTGTAATGATGTGCAAATTCTCTTTTATAGGAATAGAAATACTGCCATAAATTTGGAAAAATTGACTAAAGTTTAATCTCTCTTAGCAAAATTATGACTTTAAAGTCGTCTTTATGGTTCAGGGTTTTGAGTGTGTGTGTGTGTGTGTGTGTATGTATGTGTAGGATTATATATTATTACATATATACCTATTTTTTAAATACATATGCCATGATGTGTCAGGGATTAAATTAATTTGGGGAAATGTATTGTGTCTTTTCCTGGCAGTGTAAGAGAGCTTAGGAGAAAAAAAAATCATATCAGGTTTCTGAACTTCACTGTGTGCAAGGAAATATCTGACAGTTTTAGTGAGAAAGTAAAAAAAAAAACCTTCAGGAAATGCAGCTGAGAGGAGTGAGGGAAAAAAAAAAGATAATGGGTTGGGGAGGGTGGAATGGGAGGAGTGACTCTGTATCTGAATTGGGAATTCATTGGTCCTCCCAATTTGATAATTAGCAAATTCAGTTAGTCAACAGGCATTTATTAAACATTTGCTATGTGCCAAGCACTATTCTAAGAGCTGGAAACGAGACTGTACTTGCTCTCAAGGAGCTTATATTCTAATGGGGGTAAAGACAATATTGTGCATAAAAAGAAGCTGAGAAGGGGAGGGAGAGCAAGCCTGAGGCACAGTAGAGAAGTGCATTGCACAAGTCCTGGAAAGGATTGATTTTTGGAAGATAAAACTTTAGCTGATTTACTTTCGGATGCCGGGTTAGCACAAATTTTAGTCCACTAAATTAATTATGATAAGGGGCTGCATGAAGCTGGAGCATGAATCAAAAAGTGGGTTTGTTCTTGTGAAAAGTCTTCTTTCTAGAGTTTATGGATTTTTTTCCTTTTTTTTTTAGATGTGAGGATGGTTTGTTAAAAGTCTTCACGATTTCTATACTTTTCTATCTTTTACCTTTTAAACTTTATTAATGCGCATTGAATGGATTGTTAATGTGCGGTGAATAATTGAATACTTGTAGCCCAAATGCTACAAAAGTTATTGAAAGAATAAATTGGAGATGAACTATCCCAGGAACCAGGGATTAGCAGAGGGGCAATGGAGTGCCCCAATTGGTAGATTTAGGATCATCCATCATTATATTTGTTTTATCAGTGTAGGGACAGGTAGAGGCAATTGTCAGAAAGACTAATGTGGGATTTGGTATTTCAAGCTTTATTTCTTGTGTTGAGTGCAGAGTCTGACAGGCTACTTTTTAAAAAATTTTTATTTATTTTTTTGGTGAGGCAATCAGGGTTAAGTGACTTGCCCAGGGTCACATAGCTAGTGAGTATTATGTGTCTGAGGCCAGATTTGAACTCAGGTCCTTCTGACTCCAGGGTTGGTACTCTATCCACTGCGCCACCTAGCTGCTCCTGACAGGCTACTTTTGAGACAGACCTTGACACCTGGGTAGGCTGGTCCTAAAACAATACCTTGGGGGTATAATCATGCAGCCTGCAGGGTGCAGTGTATAGCTTCAGGGGGAAGAATGAACTTAAAAAAAGATGTCTGCGGTGAGGTTCTGATATCAGGAACCTTAGAAAGCATCTTATCCATTCCTCCCATTTGGCAGGTAAGAAAACTCAGGACTCAGAAAATTCACATTTTTAATTAGTTGGCAGATCCAGGTGATGATGGGCATATATGATAGGATAAGGCTGAGGAGGATGTTAGAAGAATAGATGAAGTCACTTGACTATAATCAGAAAGGCCTTTTTGCTCAAAGGCTACATCAAAGAATGGGAGAAGTGGTTGGCATGGACAGTTAATAGGTTGGAGGCTGGCCTGGTGACAGGTGAAGTGGCATTGGACATTTTGTTTCTGTTTAAGGAATAATTCACAAGGAATTACCAAAGGCAACAGATGAATAGATGCTGGACTGGACCAGATGGCCAGCTGTATGTTTCCCAAAGAAGGAAAAAAACTAACCTTTAGATAGGTTACATAGGTTTAAATTTAGTGTGCAGTCCTGATTAGAAGAACTGTTTTGTATAGTACATGAATTGTATTAATGACAAGACTTCACGAGGCACTGAAGTCTGGATGTCTCACTGTTTGAGGGTGTCTCAGAGATGGTCCTGAATCTCCAAAGTTCTTTGAATCCTTCAGCAGGGAGCAGTAGGAACTGTCCCCTATTAGACTTCACTTGTTCCCATACCCAAGATGGGAGGCAGTTGTTGTTGATGGTGGTTGACCAAGGTATTACGACAGGTCATGAGGTTGTGACCACCACTGCTCACAAACACATGACTGTATCATGTTATTTTAAGGTGAGAAGAAAGGCAAAGAGAAGGAATAGGAGTCTATGGACTTTGTACAACAGACTTTCCAGACACTAGCAGAAAGAAGATAGCTACAAAACTACGCCACGAATGCATCATCAGCAGGGAATTGATCAAGATTGCCAGAGGATGAACCAAGTCACCGATATGCCAGCTCAGTAGGACTGTTCCTAGGAAAAAAAGAGGACTATCCCAATTGGAACTTGTACTGTGCTCATCTATGTATATGACATTAAATGAGGGGAGGAAAAGCAACACAGGTGAGGCATCCAGGACTGATGTTTAAATGACATTTGCTTAAGACCATCATGGTCTTTCAAGGAGAGTGAGTTGTAGCTTACTGAATATGAGGACCTCTATCCTGAAAGGAAACTGAATGAATTCACATGGAACAAATCCATTTCCTCCACAGTTTTGAGCTAGTGTCATGTATATTTAATAAAATACTTAGATCAATCTGAGTTTCTCCATGTTACTCGACACCATGGTGGTCATAAATGGAGGGGGCTTCCATGGGCAGCACAATCTTATGTTGTAGTAAGAGAAATATAGCGTCTAGAATGAAGAGGGTGATAGTAACTCTCTATTCTGCTCTAATCAGACCACACCTGGAATAGTGTATCCAGTTCTGAATGCTAGCTTTGGGGGAGACATAGTTATCAATGCCTTGATATGCAACTCAATTCAATAAACATTTATTAAATGCCTACTATGTGCCTGCACTATGGATACAAGAAAAGAGGAAGCTATTCTTGCTTCTCTCCCTCAAAGAGCTTGTATTATATTGAAGGGATATTACATGTTCACATATAAGTTAATGCAAAATATATTTCAAGCATTTCCTAAGGGTAAGATATAGATCTAATATGAAGGGAAGTTTAACAATAGAACAGGAGTATCAGAGGGCGCAATGGAAGGTAAGTAGAAATGGAATAGGGACTTCTGGCAGATATGTGGGGCTGATAGGAATGCATATGAGAGAATGGGGAGTTGTAGCCAGAGAAGGGGGCTTTGGCTAGGCAGCCTATCCATTCAGAGCCTTGTGATTCTGAGTGATAGCATGCCTAGACCAAAGTCTCCTTTGCCAGCCACCTCTCCCTGTTTTCTCATGCTCATTCATTCTCAGTCACAAGGATTCTGAGGAGAGCCTTAGGGCAATAAATTGACATGCCCTTCACAGCTGCAAAGATAATATCGATTTGATTATCAATTTCTGAGAAAGAGGTGGTAGAGGAATATGTGCAAAGCAGAAGGGCAGATATCAAATACCTGGTCCTGCCTGATAATGGGGGTTGGGGAGGGGAGAGAACAAGCATTTATTAAGCCCTATTATGTGCCTGGCATTGTGCTAAGTGCTTTGAAAATATCATCTAGCTTGATCCTCACAATAACCCTGGGACATCAGTGCTATTATTATCCCCATTTATAGTTGAGGAAATTGAGGCAGACAGAGGTTAAGTGACTTACTCAGGATCACAAAGATATTAAGTGTCTGAGGCTGGATTTTGAATTCAAGTCTTTCCAACACTAGGTCCAATGATCTATATACTGTACCACCTAGCTGGGTCTTTGATTTAACAAGAGAGAGAGAGAAAGCCAGGGACCATCTCCAGTCTTCCTGATTTAAATCTTATCACTGGACTCAGATGGCTCTGGAGGAGAAAGTGAGGCTGGTGATTTTACACAGCCTTTCCTCACTTAGATCTAATTCACTTGCAAGTCATGGCATCACCTTCCTGATGCTGTGGTCCTTTTCGAGAATGAAGGACAAATAACAACCTCCTGGGGCAGCTAGGTGGCACGATAGATAGAGCACTGGCCCTGGAGTCATGAGCACCTGAGTTCAAATCCAGCCTCAGACACTTGACACCTACAAGCTGTGTGACCCTGGGCAAGTCACTTAACCCCATTGCCTAGCTGACTGCTGATTAAGGTAGGGATCCATAGAATCCTAGGGCTAGACTGATTATACAAGAGACATCCTGGTAGGGTCTGCCCCAGGACTCATTCCAATGTTGAGTAGTCTCTCTCTCTCTCTCTCTCTCTCCCCCCTCTCCCACCTTATAATATTCCACTTGACTCCTTTTGGAAGTGGGACTGGGATGAAGACTAGCCATATATTGCTGCCAAAAATCTTTCGAGGAATTGGGGAATTAACTGCTTTAGGAGTGAGAATATATTGAAGTATTATAAGAGACTAAGAATCTATTTTCTTTAGCTAGCAAGATGCTGGGGTCCAGAGGCAGGAATAGTGCCCAGGTTGAGGTCCCTCTCTCCCAAGTTGAGATTTTTCCCCAAGGAGAAAGCATCTTAGGTAGCTAGAGAATTGACCTTCTTCCTTGATACTGCATGATCTTCTTAATTCATACTATCTGTAAAAGTAAGATAGAAGTTTAATCCTCCATACTGTGACTGTTCCTTCTCTGCTTCTGGTTTTTAATTTCGCTTTGGTCCAGAAACTTTTTTGTTTGGTCTTTGAACTTAGTCCTGGGCATGAGGAAGTACTCTGTTGTACCGGAATGCTTGGTTCAGGAATTCCTCTATTGCTTCATCACTGTTATTTCACAAACATTGACTTGTGTTCCTACAGCTCCTGACTTGACTGGGGAACTCCTAACTGTTTTGCTAGCCACTTGCATCCATTACCATCACTGAGACCACAGGGTTCCTCCTTTTCTGGGGTCATGTGGATCTACTCTTTGAGTACAGCCCCTTTCCTCTCTGCATCACTCAGTTCTCCAGTTCTAGTTATCTTTCTTTCAAAGACTGAGTCAGGGGGTATATCTCAGGGGTATGACTTTGAATAAATCTTTCATCCTTAAAAGTAGTGTTAGAACGACAAAGAAAAAAAGAAGAAAAAAAGGAGAGGGAGGTAGGCAATGAACAAGTACCTAGGGTTGGGTGAGTTCATACTTTTATCAGAGTGAACTTTGTGGTCTTAAAAGAAGAAGGAAAAGGGAGGGAAAGGAGAATATAGTAGAGAAGGAGAGGGAGCTTATTATCTCACTAAGTCAGGGTACATGGGATGAAGAGTATAGAAATATGGAGAATGGGGTGGGAAAGAATGAGTATCACATGACCCTCACTTTCATCTGAACTAGACAAAGGGAGGATTGGACACAATCACACACACTGAGTTTTCTACAGGAATAAATTAAAAAGCAGAGAAGGAGTTGAGGATAGGGGAGGGTGGCGTTTAAGATGGAGAGTACAACTGGTAGAGAAGAAAAATAAACTCCAGCTTTAGAGTGTGGGTCTTGAAAAGGAGATAAAAAAAGAAAGAAAGGAAGATTAAGAACCTGTGATCACAGCTTGAATGAGGAGAAGAGAGAGAGGTAGTGGAAGGGAAACAGATTATTTCAGTTATAGAGTTTATTCAATCTGTTCTCTTTTTAGAGATTTAGATTCTCTTTTTTTGCTGGCAGGACTAGTTGGACTCCTTCGCACTTTTCGTGGGACTATCTTACTCAGAATCCCTATATTTTTTCTTTTCTTTTTTTTTTTTTGTCAATAAGATATAAACATCCAGCACCATGGTCCAGTAAGGCGTATCATCCTATCAAGTCTTAGTGATACCTCTTCCCACTTAGTTGGGCATTTAATAGACATTTGAGTCCATGAGTTTTACTCCTAGCTCCTTTCTTGGATTTTCTCTTCTGTGAATTTTTATTATTCTTCCTTTTTTGACCTTCTTTTTTTAATATCTCTATAATATCTAACTTTGGGATATACACAGGCAATCTCATTCCTCCTCCATCCTTTTTAGTTTAAGAACATTTGATTAGATTTGAAAAATACCCAGTAAATACATTCTTATCTACCTTTGTTAGATGTACTCCATCTCTGGCCAGGAATCTGTCAACACTATATTGTAAAATGGGATCCAGAAATCCAAATCCTATACTCAGACACCACGTCCTCAGCCAATTGTTCGCTTCCCAAATTAATTTTTGTCTCTTCTGTATCCCTTGCCTTCAATGGACAACAGTGAAGAAAACACAGCCTCTCCAGTTTCTTTCCTGGTACTTCATAATCATAAAAATTATCATAATTATGCACAGTATTATTTATTGGAAGTACCATTTTAGCCCATGTGAATCACCATAGGTAATGGTCATCTACTTTAGTAAGTCTTGGTAGATATTCTGTATGTTTTGTATATGTGGTCCAGGAAGACAATAATCAATACTAGGAGACTCTTAATTATTATCAAATAGCTTCCTTAGTGTAACTGATCAGGACATCAACAACTATCACTACTATTCTCTTCTTCTGCACCTTCCAAGGTTAGCTTCACTTATGGCTCTACTGTGTCATTCTTGGGAGGATAAGTAGCTTCTCCTTCCTTAGAACATTTAGCATTCTCGTCATCAAGAACCTGTTCAAAAGCTTTAATTGTATAGTTTTCTTTTTCCTTCGCTTTCTCCTCTATGTAACACTCTTCCATGGTCCATCATCCTCATAAGGGTCATCTTACCTCTTTCACCCAGGCTCTCTTCCCTTACAGTACCCAGTGAAGTCTTCTGTTTCTTTTAGGAACTCTTCATTCTCTTTAATATCCTGAAATATGGAGAAGTGTTCTAGTTCTTTCACTTTCTGTTCCAGGAGGGAGTTCAGCCTACCCCTGGAACACAGAGAATAGTCACTCAGCTAGGGAAGAAATATGGACATTGCACGTTCGACATAAGTCAACAGCTAATTTTCACTTCTTAATAACTCGGCAACTCCATTCAAAATCCTTTCTGCTGTCTCAATACCGCCACAGCAGTTGCTCCCGCTTCCCCTTAAGCCTTGTGTGAATCTCCTGTCTGCTTCACCAATACTTTCCACTCCCTGATTCAATATAGCAATTTCTTTAACTCTAATTGTTCCATTTACTTTTTCTTATTTATCTTGCCTTGTATTGCCAACTACATTTATTTTGTCTTTTTTTTGTCTACTTCAGTTTCTATTTCATAATTCTTTTTTTCTCCCCAATCTGTCATCATTCTTTTATATCTTGATCTTTCTTCTTTTATAGCCTAGAAATAGGTTCTGGACTAGTATCTTGGTCTGGAAATTGTACTTCAAATTTTCCTTAATTTCCCTCACATCGTTCCTCCCCAAATCCAATCTCTGATGCACTTCAATAATCTGAAGCCCTCCAATTCAGCTACATGATTTTCTTTGCAATCTTATTCTGTTCAGGCTCTTCATTTTTCTCTCCTTCCTTTTCATACAACCTTCCTCCATGAAAGCCAGAGGTAGAAAATTAATTTTCTCATGTAATTTAAATTCCTTCTATTAAGATTTAAGTCCACTCCATCTTACTCAATCTTTAGAATGAAACAGAAATTCCTAGAAAATGTATTTTAACAAAATTCTCATACCTACTTTTCTCAGTAGCATCTAAAACTCATCAAAACCATAACGTACTATCGAGATAATATACTATCTATTTTTAAAAGAATGTGCTTTAATAGTAATCTAGGAGACTCATGGAGCAACGATTGGTATAAGGAAATTGTGACAAATTTTTAATGATGGCCTTTGGTCAAGAAATGTCATAAAAGATTGTAATGAGGAAAGACATGGTTAGGAAAGGAGGTGGGTTATTCATATATTATGTCCCCCATTAGAAAGTGAGCTTATTGAGAGCTGGGACTGTCTTTTCTATTTTTATCCCCAGAGTTCAGCACAGTGCATTGCAGATAGTAGCTGCTTAATAAATGCTTTATTCTTTAATTTATTCATTCATGTATGTGGTGTGAGAAAGGAGTTAGCAATATATGGATAGCCTAAGTACTTCTTTGCTATCCTTGCATTGTGAAAATACCTAGAGGAAGAACCCTAGTACATTGTATAGATTTTCTGTAGAAGAGCTATAGAAGATGGATAAGAAGGCATGGAAAGGGTGTGATGTGCACCAACAAAGGTAATACATATGACGTAATGAGATCCTGGATCCATTGATATATTCAAGTAGAAACAGAGATATGTTTTCCTTGGGTAGACCTAGAAGAAAGCCCCAAGGATGGGGCACCAAGGTGTTCTAGCCACTCTCTTCTCCCCATCTTGACTCCCTGGTAAACCAATTAAACTCTGCTTCCTCTCTTGAATTCCTAGCCCCTTTGTCATATTGCCAGTTACTCCCAGTCAAGGCTCCATCTAGGATTACTCCCACAATTCGCCATTTTTATACCTACACGTGTTGATGAACGAAGGTGGAGAAAACCACACAGCTGTTCTGACAGGGCCCACTACAGATTTATGTTACATAACCTACACTGACCCCTCACTGCTGCTATGTAATCCTACTATACATCCCTCATCAAGTCACTATCCCTCTCTCCATAGGGACTCTTTCAAATCTTTTCATCCCTCCTCAAACCTCCCATGACTCTCCCTCCCTCTTCATTCTCAGCTGACAACCTTGCTTCATATTTTACAGAAAAAATTCAGGTCATTCACCATGAACTTTCTCTTCTCCCCTCTTCTTCATATCACTCAGGTGCTTTTTTTTGCCTTCATCCCTGTCTCATATGATGAAGTGGCCTTACTCCTTCCCAAGGCTAATTCCTCTACTTATTCAAGTATCTCCTCCAACAGATTGCCCCCTTTGTCATCCACACTGTTTCACTTATTTTCAGTCTTTCCCTAGGATCTTTTGTTACTGCCTATAAACATGGCCACATCTCCTCTATCTTAAGAAAACTCTCAATTGATCCTTCCATTTCTGCTAACTATCATCCTATTTCTCTTCCTCAAAAAGACTGTCTTCAATATGTGCCTCCACTTTCTCTTCTCTCACTCTCTTCTTAACCCCTTATATTCTGGCTTCTGACCTTATTTTTCCATCAAAACTGCTCTCTCCAAAGTTACTGATGATCTCTTAGTTGCCAAATTCAATGGTCTTTTCTTGCTCCTCATTCTCCTTGACCTCTCCGCAGCCTTTGACATTGTTGATCACCATCTCCTCCCTGATACTCTCTTCTCCCTAGGTTTTTGATGCACCCCTCTGTCTTGGTTCTCCTACCTATCTGACAGCTCCTTCTGTCTCCTTTGCTGGATCCTCCTCCGGATGACACCCTCTAACTGTAGGTGTCCCTCTGAGCTCTGTCCTGGACCCTCTTCTCTTCTCTTTCTGTACTTCTTCACTTGGTGATCTCATCAGTTCCCATGGATTTAATTACCATCTCTATGCTGATGATTCTCATATCTACCTTTCTTGCCTCAGTCTTCCCGCTGAACTCCAAGCTCACATTTCTAACTTCTTTTCAGACATTTCAAACTGGATGCATGGTAGACATGTTAAATTTAGTAGGTACAGAACAGAATTCATTATCTTTCCTCCTAAACCCTCCCCACATCCTGCCTTCCCTATTACTATAGAGGGCCACACCATCCTCCCAGGCCCTCAGGCTCACAACCTAGGAGTCATCCTGGATTCCTCACTATTTCTCACCCCTCATATCCAAGCTGTTGCCAAGGCCTGTCACCATTTCACCTTTGCAACATCTCTCAAATAAACCCCCTTCTCTCCTCTGACACTGCCACTGCTCTGGTGCAAGCCCTCATCATCTCATATCTGAATTATTGCAATAGCCAGCTGGTGAATCTGCCTGCCTCAAGTCTCTCCCCACTCAACTCCATCCTCCATTTAGTTACCAAAGTGATTTTTCTAATATGTAAGTCTGATCATGTCACCTCCCCTACTCCAGGGTCTTCCTATTGCCTCCCAGAGCAAGTACAAAATACTCAGTTTAGCATTCAAAGCCTTTCATAACCTAGCCCCCTCCTACTTTTCCTGTCTTCTTATACTTCATTCCCTAACTTGTATTCTGTTGATCTGGTGACACTGGCCATTTGCCTCTCTGCGCCCCAGTTTCCCCAATTGCAAGACAAAGGAATTGAATTAGGTGATCTCTAATGTCCTTTTGAGTTTTAAGTCTATGATACTATAGCCCTCCTGCAACTACAAAAGCAAATCAGGAATAGAAAGCTTTCCATGGTCTTCCCCTAGCTCATCTGACTTGTGGATATTTTTAGTGCTATTTCTTCATTTCCATTCTGTTGTTGTTTGTCAGATTGAACAGAACTGATGAAATGCAGTGCTGAAGTCCAGATAGGAAGTTGACATCTTATGATGCCTTACATAAGTGGAGAAATCCTGTTGTAAGCTCACATTGCCCAAAGGAAATATGCTATTCTATAATCACTGGGACTAGCATGCACTTAGAGAATGACTGAGAAGGGTTCAAGCTTTCAAAATCATCTTTCCTGAATATTATTCACAAGAAAAGACTCTTAAGTTAGTGAGAGACAGAGAAGAGAAATGGATCCCCCCAAAGATTCTGCAGTGGAAAACACAGGTGACATTGCTGATTCTTTTGATTCTTAGAATTCTTCCTTGGGTGGGGTGGTGAAGGGAACGAGAAAGGGTGATTGGAAAAGGAGTTAGTGGTGGATGAAGATGAAAAGGAATTGCATTAAAAAAAATCCACAGCAGAGTAGCAGTGAAGGCAGATGGTTAGAGATTGGGAAACTGGAGGTCTGGGGAAAGACAGTTAAAAAGAAATCAGTTAAAAGAAAGAGAAAACAATGGCAAAGATGGAGGTGAGAAGAAAAGGAAATAGCTAGGAAAGGGAGAGTTTCGTGGGATCTGGGTCCTAGTTTGATTTATATTCTAAGATTTCTCATAGTATTAATGAAGATAGACTTTGGAGCTGGAAAAGGACCATGCTGTGTTCCAACATCCTTATGGCATCCTTTGTCTGGGACTTTCTGTCTCCACAGGGAGAATAGGGCTCCATTCTCCTCTATGTTATTGTGTTATCGCTGGAGTTTCCATATTGTTCCTCACCTCCTGTTTCATCACCAAATGTGTTGGTAAGTTGAACTCTGCCATCAAGGCTGCTCTTTCATGTATCTTTTACTCGCTCTTTTCCCACTCAGATTTCCTCTATTCCCTTTTCCATGTAGTGTCCTTTGGGCCATACATCTAAGTTTGGGCCATTTATCTATGGTGCAGATATATCACCATACTCTGGGTGCTATATCCCTTGTGACACTTTCATCACCTTCTATTTCTTTTTAAAAATTAAATATTTTTTCAATAAGTACAGATCTATTTTTATGCCTTCCTTGTTCGGAAAAAACAAAGAAAAGAAAAACAAAACCCTTGTGACAAATGTGTATAGTCAAGCAAAAGAAATCCCCACATTGGCCATGTCCAAAAAATTTATGTCTCATTCTGCATCCTGAGTCCATCATCTCTGTTGGGAGGTAGGTGGCATGTTTTATCACTGGTCCTCTGGAATTATGGCGATTGTGTTGGTTGGAGTTGAGAAATCTTTCGTAGTTCACATTGTTATTATTGTATGGATGATTCTCTGGGTTCTTCTCACTTTACTGTTCATCAGTTCATACATATCTTCCCAGGTTTCCCTGAGACTGTATATTTCATCATTTCTTTTGGCACATTAGTATTTACCAACACTTATGCACCATAATGTGTTTATATTCAGCTTTTCCCCAACTGGTATTTGTTCTGTGTTTCTAAGGAACTTTGAAATAGGCTTTCTGTAATTTATTAAATGCCTGGGATCTTGAAGCTCCATCCTCGTGTTCATCTTGTAATCTCCTCTTCTTAACTTTTGATTTAGTTATTGCCTTTTGACTGAACTCCTGGTCTTAAACTTTGTACTCATAAATCACGTCCAGAGTTTTGGTATATGACTTTTGGGGGATTGCTAAACTGAAGCTTGGGGCAAGTATTACCTCCTACATGAGGCCTCTCTTGACCCCCCAGTTGCTAATGATCTCACCATACAAAATTATTTTATTGTTATTTTATATTTATATGTTTATATGTTGTATCTCCCCAACAGAATGTAAACTCCTGGAGGGGAGAGATTTTGATTTTGTCTTTGTATTCTCAGGAACTAGCACAATGCTAGGCACTTAATGAATGTTTGTTGAATGAATGAATGTGAAAGTGCTAATCCTGGGACCTAGGGGTATAATGTACTTCAAAATAGAAGTAATAATTCCCTTTATGGAGAAAAGAGCCTAGAGGAACTGGATGATGTAGATCAGAGAGTCATAAGTTTTAGCCTTTCTTTTTCTTTCTTTTTTTCTTTCTTTCTTTTCCTTCCCTTCTTTCTTTCTTTTCCTTCTCTCCCCCTTCCTTCCTTCCTCTCCCTCTTTCTTTCTCTCTTCTTCTCTCATTCTTTTTCTTCCTTCCTTCCTTCTTTCTTTCTTTCCTCCCTCCCTCCTTTCCTCCCTTCCTTCTTTCTTCTCTTTCTTTCTCTTCCCTTCTTTTTCTTTCTTTCTTTTCCCTCCCTCCTTCCCTTCGTTCCTTTCTCTCCCTCTTTCTTCACTTTTTTGCCCTCTGTCTCTCTTTCTTTCTCCCTTCTTTTCTTATTCCATTCCTTCCTTCTTTCTTCTCTTTCTTTCTCTTCCCTTCTTTTTCTTTCTTTCTTTTCCCTCCCTCCTTCCCTTCCTTCCTTTCTCTCCCTTTTTTCCCTTTTTTTGCCCTTTGTCTCTCTTTGTCTCTCTTCTTCCCTCATTCCTTTCCTTCCTTCCTTCTTTCCTTCCTTCCTTCCTTCCTTCCTTCCTTCCTTCCTTCCTTCCTTCCTT